>NC_090266.1:118602809-118920309 GCF_040414725.1 Anabrus simplex
CTTTTTTCACCTCCTTTCACACACCTCTCCCCCATCTTAAGTGAATTTCCCGTTAAAAATACCTGTTTCATTAATAGTAAAGGATCTTCTAAATACCAGTTATCACCACTCTAACATCTTCAGTTATTGAGATATGTGTCCTCATAAAAGGAATTCAACTCCTTTTCACCCCCCCCCCCAAAGATGATTTCCTCCCCAAAACGCTTTTTCCCCCTTTTTTTAAAAGGAGATCCAAACACCAATGTTCACGTCTGGGACAACTTTAGTTTTTATTAGATGTCATAATCCTCATACAGCAAATACAAATAATTTTTCAATTCTTTCACCTCCCCCCTCCCTTTCATTGGATTTTCAGATAATACGTGTTTCTTTAACTCTAAAGCCGAAATACTAATTTTCACGTCTGCAAAATCTTTCGTTTTTGAGATAATAGTATCCTCATAAAAATAATACAACTAATTATTTAATTTCCCTCCCCACTTTAGGTGGATTTCCGAAAACAAAAATACGTATTCCTTGATTTTTAATGGAGATTCCAAATACCAAATTTCACGTCTGTAACATCTTCAGCTTTTGACATATCAGTATCCTAATTAAAAGAATTCAACCCCATTTCCAGTCACTTTTACCCCTGCACAAAAGTGAATTTTCAGAAAACAAAAAAAAATACGTGTTTCTTTATTTTTAATAGCAATAAAAAATACTACTTTTCACTTCGGTAACATGGAAAGTTTTTGAGATATACTGTAGAAATGCTCATTTTAAAATTTCACCCCATTTTAAGTTCCCTTTAGTGGAGTTTCCGAAAACGAATCACCTATGTTTCTTTACTTTTACAGGAGATTCCAAATTCCAGTGTTTACATCTGTAACATTTTACGTTTCTGAGATATACTGTAGATATTGTCTTTCTAAAAATTCACCCCAATTTGTCACTCCTGTTTAACCCCCATTAATTGGATTTTCCAAAAACAAAAAAATACGTGTTTCTTTATTTTCAAAGGAGATGCAAAAATCCCAACTTTCAGGTCTGTAATATCCTCTGTTTCTGAGATATAAGTATCCTTATTCAAGGCATTCAACCCATTTTTCACCCTTTTACACCCTTCTTATTGGGATTTTCCGAAGACAAAAAAATACGCGTTCCTTCATTTTTAAAGGAGATTCTAAATACCAATTTTTACATCTGTAAACTTTTAAACTTTTGAGATATAGATACGCTCATTTTAAAAATTCACCCCCTTTCACCCCCCATTAATTGGATTTTCAAAAAAAATGTATTCCTTTATTTTTAAAGGAGATCCCAAATACCAATTTTCAGGTCTGTAATATCTTCAGTTTCTGAGATATAAGCATCCTAAATTCAACCCCTTTTTCACCCCTCCTATTGAGATTTTCCGAAAACAAAGAATACGTGTTTCTTTATTTATACCAATTTTTACATCTGTAAAACTTTTTTTTTGCTAGGGGCTTTACGTCGCACCGACACAGATAGGTCTTATGGCAACGATGGGATAGGAAAGGCCTAGGAGTTGGAAGGAAGCGGCCGTGGCCTTAATTAAGGTACAGCCCCAGCATTTGCCTGGTGTGAAAATGGGAAACCACGGAAAACCATCTTCAGGGCTACCGATAGTGGGACTCGAACCTACTATCTCCCGAATGCAAGCTCACAGCCGCGCGCCTCTACGCGCACGGCCAACTCGCCCGGTTCTGTAAACTTTAAAAGTTTTGAGATATAGATACACTATTTTAAAAATTCACCCCCTTTTTCACCCTCCCATTAATTGGATTTTCCAAAAACAAAAATACGTGTTTATTTATTTTTAAAGGAGATCCCATCTACCAATTTTCAGGTCTGCAATATCTTCCGTTTTTGAGATATAAGTATCCTCATTAAAGGCATTCAGCCCCTTTTTCACCCTTTTCCACCCCTCCCACTGGGATTTTCTGAAAACAAAAAATACGTGTTTCCTTATTTTTAATGAAGATTCAAGTGTCAATTTTTACATCTGTAAACTTTTGCATTTTTGAGATATAGATACACTCATTTTAAAATTTCACCCCTTTTTTCACCCCCTTAGCGACGGAATATCAAAAAATCCTCTCTTAGCGAGCACTTACATGTTAATATGAACGTATCCCCAAAATTTAATTTCTTTCTGTCGAATAGTTTTGGCTCGGCGATGATGAATCAGTCAGTCAGTCAATCAGTCAGTCAGTCAGTCAATCAGTCAGTCAGTCAATCAGTCAGTCAGTCAGTCAGTCAGTCAGTCAGTCAGTCAGTCAGGACAAGTTATTTTATATATATATATATATATATATATATATATATATATATATATATATATATATATATGTAGGGGGCGGGGTGGGGGGAGGAGTGGCGTGATTAGCTCAATGGCTTACTTGCTGGCTTCCCACCCGGAAGGCTGAGGCTCGAATCCCGGTCGATTCTGGGTTGAGCTTTTCGTCTCAAAATCACGTGTTGTCAGGAAGGGCACCCGGCCTTAATCCCCTGGCGAAATCCAACGTGAGCCTGGATGTCGTCAGCGACACCAGAAATACCTGGGATAAGCTGAAGAAAGCGCAAACATGATAGTAAAACATTTCTCTGGGATCGTTGAAGTAACGGACATGAAAATAACAAGGATATGGGCTACGAGGAGATAGGATAAACGTTAAGGCAAAGCGAGAAATGAAAACAAGGGATACCTTCGTTACTTGCTAATTCATGTGATTTAAAAAGGGTGGTTTGGCCTGTGTTACTCTTCTATTATTCTTCTGGTGAGTATGTATGTGTTTTAATTGAAAGGTTCTGTTATTGGAATGAAATGGCCGTGGCTAATTCGGTTAGTAGAATATTGATATTTGCCTGGATTTAACGAATAAAACCACAAAAAGTACACTTCGTATTTGATCGAGAGTGCGAATTCATCTAATTTGTTGTCAAGTCAGTGTTACTGATATTGGGTTCACTACGTTTTAGATCTTCAAGCTAGTTTTAAATGTATGGAAGAGCGTGGGCTCGAACCTGTTTCAACTAGGCTATTTGCAGATGATTTAGAGTAGTAAATAACTAGCAGGAGAGTGAGCAATTTAAAAAAGACAGACAGTGTTGTGAAATAGACAGCAGACAGTGGTATGATGGTAAACGGAATGAAAATTCAGGATGTAAGTTTCACGAAAAGGAAAAGTCCTCTCAGTTCTAATTACTCTGTTGTTGGGGTGATAGTACCTCACGGAGATTACAGTAAGTACCTAGGTGTTAATGTAATTGATGACTGATGATTTTCATTGGGGTAATCACATTCACAAGCTTGTAGATAAAGGTTACAGATCTCTTCACATGGTTATGAGAGATTTTAGGGGTTGTGGTAAGGATGTAGAGGAGAGGGCGTATTAGTAGTGAGACCCCAATTAGGGTTTGGTTCCAGTGTGTTGAACCCACACCGCGATTACTTGATACGAGATCTGGAAAAGATTCAAAGGAAAGCAGCACGATTTGTTCTTGGTGATTTCCGACAAAAGAGTAGTGTCATCGAAAATTGTTGCAAACTTTGGACTGGAAAGACGGGGAGTACGGGGACGAGCTGCTCGACTAAGCGGTATGTTCCGAGCTGTTAGTGGAGAGATGACGAAGAATGACATTAGGAGACAAATAAGCTTGAGTAGAGCTTCTAAAAGTAGGAAAGATCATAATATGAAGATAAAGTTGGAGAGAGAGAAGATAGATTGGGGGAAATATTAATTTAGAAGACGAGGAATGGGGGATTGGAATAAGTTATCCAGGAAAATGTTCGATACATTTCGAAGTTCTTCGAAAACATTTAAGAAAAGGCTAGGTAAATACTTGATAGGACCTGGACGGCAGCCCTGGTTGACTGGACTCTGGACTTCTATAATAGGTAAACATTTTTGGCAGAATTTGGAATCGCCGTCCTGGGTGGTTCAGACGGTTGAGGCGCTAGGCCTTCTGACCACAACCTGGCAAGTTGGATCCTGGCACAGCCCCGTGGTATTTGAAAGTGTTTAAATACGTCAGCCTCGTGTCGGAAGATTTACTGGCACGTAAAATAACTTTTGTGGGACCCAAAGCAAATAACGTTATTATAATTAGAAGTTGAAATTTAACGAAGAATATTCTGATCTGTTCGTCTTCCTTGTACTCGTCTTCTTCTTCTTCCTCTTCTACCACTTGTTCCACACCCGGGAGCGATCTGTGTAGCACATGTGAATTTGGCCCATTTTTACAGCCAGATGCCCTTCCTGACGCCAATGCTATGCAAAGGAATATATGATCTGTTTATGAACGTATGAAGTGAGTTTCCTATAAACGAACGGATGATCATTTCTCTCCTTTATGAAAGTCACGTAAGCATCTGTGTGAATCACTTAGTACTAGAGTATGTGTAGATAAATTGTAATCATTAAGCCCACGTTGGTGCTGCATGCGACACGCAGAGAGTAATTATCTCTAATTATGATATCTAATTATCCAACATTAAGTGGTCCCATAATAACCAATTCACTGTTGTGGCATGTTGAATTTATGGCAGTTTTGGTTTGTCATTTCTTTCACCTAACAGGTTTATGCTATTTTAAGTACAATTTAATTAGATTTTCTTCCTTCCTTTCTTTCTTTCTTTCTTTCTCAATCTCTTTACCCTCCAGGGTTGGTTTTTCCCTCGGGCTTAGCGAGGAATCCACCTCTACATTGTCAAGGGCAGTGTCCTGGAGCGTGAGACTTTGGGTCGGGGGATCCAACTGGGAAGGAGGACCAGTAGCTCTCCCAGGCGACCTTCCCTGCTATGTTGAACAGAGGCCTTGTGGGGGATGGAAAGATCGAAAGGAATAGACAAAGAAGGGTAGGAAGCGGCCGTGGCCTTAAGTTAGGTACCATCGCGGGATTTGCCTGGAGGAGAAATGGGAAACCATAGAAAACCACTTCGAGTATGGCTGAGGAGGGAATCGAACACCCCCTCTATTCAGTTGACCTCCCGAGGATGAGTGTACTGCGTTCCAGCCATCGTACCACTTTTCAAATTTCGTGGCAGAGCCGGGAATCGAACCCGGGCCTCCGGGGATGGCAGCTAATCACGCTAACCCCTACATCACAAAGGCGGATTTAATTAGATTTACACAATCATATCAGAGGCTGCCTAGTATGCTCCTTTCACCTGGAAGGGTGTGTGTTCAATTCCCCATTCTGAAGTCGAAAAATTCAGAAACAATATATTTCCATTTATGAAGAGGCGAAAGGCCATGGGCTTCACCCAGCCCATGACATTAGCAAGGGAATTCTGTGGCTTGGACCGGTCCGATTATATCTGAACCCTACTATCAGCTCGAAACTACAGGAATAGTGACTCAAGTTAAATGCTGGCAGTCCTCCAAGTTCCAATTACCAACGTCACGCATCCAGGTGAGACGCTGTGTCCGGTGTGATGTTAACCCTTTGAGCCCCATGAAAAGAAGTTAAAGTTGAAAATTTATTTTATTCACAAGATGACTATACAAGAGGTACACAGAATCAAAAAGCACACTCAGTTTGTTTGTCACAAATATAGGGTGTCCATACAAGGTGTGGTTTCATCAGGAAACCACTGGGAAGATAGTGCACTTTTTCACTTCTTGTGATACTCGCCAAAGCAGTTTCTTTCATTGTTCAGGCACAAACCTACGTCACATACAAGACATGCCCATTTGGTTCGGTGGGGATTTGATGTAGTACTGCAATGAGCACAGCGTTGTGATTTACATTTAGTTGGCATGTGGTTAGCTTTGTCAAATCGCATTTCTGGTGCCACGTACTTCTTGAATTTGTTCTCCACGCGTGGGGTTTTCTTGCCTCTAGTTGGAGTTGATCCGGCCCCAATCATTCCCGCAACCACCGACATTCGGAAATCTTTCAGTTAGTGTGGCACCACCTTTACTTCTGTCCTTGAACAGGATGTAAGCATTCACAATGCATACATCAACGAAGTGCCAGAATATGCGCAACCACCATCTCTTACCTTTACGGTTTATTTCATATACCGACTTCAGCATGTCAGCCTTGTCCACAAACCCCATGTTCGAGTTATAATCTGAAACCATTACCGGACAATTGACAGTAACTGTTGTTCCATCTTTCATTTTTCGTGAAACGGTAGTTTGCTGCGACGGGTCATGAAAGTTTGAAAGAAAAAGGATTCCTTTCTTGTCCTTCCAAATAAGTGTCACAATGTCACTACTAGTATATCTAAAATCAGAAGCACCACGTTCCAGTTGGTTTTTCGTTTACTAAATCTTTTGGCATTTGTACTCTGCCCTTCCTCACCGTACCACAAACATAAACTTTTCTCCTTGCAGAGTT
This sequence comes from Anabrus simplex, assembly GCF_040414725.1. Classification (NCBI taxonomy): domain Eukaryota; kingdom Metazoa; phylum Arthropoda; class Insecta; order Orthoptera; family Tettigoniidae; genus Anabrus; species Anabrus simplex. The sequence continues at coordinate 118,609,164 of NC_090266.1, forward strand.
TGCATTAGTGCTACGCACGTAAAATAATTGTCAAAGTAGACCTGGTGGTTACGTCCCTCGAGCTTGGCAGTGACCCACTGGTTTCAGGTTGAAACCACGTATATTTAACATAGAAATAGAAAATATTTCTGTAATTATAAACTGAAATACCCACAAACTTGTTAATTAGGATTTTAGTAATAAGAAAATGAACAAATACTTACGGTTCACTAGCACACAAGTTGTTATTTATAATCGTAATGAAGAGCAAGTAGGCAAGACGCCATTACATGAATACCTCAATGAACTAAACACTGTGCGTCAACTGCAAAACAACTTCAGCTCCCTTAGATACTTGAAACAGCCAGCAGATGGCTCCAGTTAACAGAGAGGCAACCCGGTTTCTTATGAAAACCAGCAGGAAGCCAGGCAAGTGAACTTCTAAACATGGTTTTCACTGCGAAACCACTAGTACAGAAAGGGTTAACAGTGGCACTCTGGTAGGTCTTCTGCTCCCATATCCTACTGACGTTGAAGAACGCTGCACTGACCTGCTGGATATGTGTCTGATATCTCCTGCATTGAATGCGGATGTGGTTCTAGCCAGACGCCGCCAATCGCGATCATTAGACATCCGTGGTCGGCCACTACGCTGTTCACTGTAGGTGGAAATGCCTTCCATGAAGTATTCCCGATGCACAGCTGACACCGTCGATCGAAGAATATGAAATTCCCGCACAACTTCCACAATGTAATGTTCCATCCATCTGGCCCGCACTGCCTTGCCACTATAATTCACGTCGCCTTACCACGGCTGGTACAGACAGTGGTTTTACTCTCGAGATGTCAGAACACACCTGATACAGGTCCAGGCACTTCCAAGACGTCACGGTAAGCTGGAGCCACCGACCATTACCTTTAAATGCTGCTCTCCCATGACTTTTGACATGACAGTGTAAAACTCTACAGAAGTGTCAAAGTAATAATACTTTGATGTATTAATATAAGGTATGTCCTCGTAAAATAGGTACATAAAGCAAAGCCATCTTCATAGAGGCCATGAAGGCCTTTTGGAGCAGTGGGAAATACAGGCTTCCACCATCTGTAATCTCAACACTATAGGGGGTAGAGTATTTAGTTCTATGCCCAGCCGCCAGCATTCAGAGATGATGGGTTCGAATTCCACCGTCATCTGGCCCGAAGATGTTCTTCCATGCTCTCCCCTTTTTTCCACCAGGCTCTTTCGGAGCCCACGTTGACGGGTTCGATATCAGCTCTGTCCAGTGGCATTTGAAGGTACTCAAAATATGTTAGCCTCGTGTCAGTAGATTTTCCAGCACGTACTGTAAAAGAAATTCTTCGGGACAACATTCTGGACCATCGGCGACTCCGAAAACCGAAAAAGCAGTTAGTGGGACGTAAAATGACTAACAATGTTATTTATTCCAAGTAACCAAGGAATGAAGGAAGGAATAAAGGAGGGAAGGAAGGATGAATAATAATGGAGAAGTATAATAATAATAATAATAATAATAATAATAATAATAATAAAATAACATGAAAGTAAGAAGTAAAAATGAAGGCAAAAAGAAAGAAAGAGAAACCGGAGAAATAATGAAGGAAGAAAGAAGATGGAGAAGTCAGTGTGTTTAAAATCTCTAAAATCTCTCTCTCTCTCTCTCTCTCTCTCTCTCTCTCTCTCTCTCTCTCTAATAGAAGACGCAAAAGCAAGCTTGTAATTGCTCGTGACTGTCGATATCATGACGATTACCAAGGGATCTTCTTTCTTTACGTGGAATCCGAACAGAGGCGTATCTTTTCATTTCAAGCTTTTACATGCATTGACGGAAATTCGAACCACAGTCACCTTGGTGAGAAGCCACTTGACTATCAAGCCCCGCTAAAATGAAGAAGAACAGGTATCAACAAATCCCAAATCATTCCATTCCCTGAAAATTACAGAGTTGCCGGTAATATACAAATAAAAAGCGGAAGGTACCGATGGACTAATTGAGCTGGATGTTTTTGATGAGGTAATGCGATTGATGAAAACTGTCCTTGATTACAAGACATTGCCAAGAATATTGATGGACTTTATTGACTCACTATAAAAAGACAAGACCCTCAGTCATGGACCAAAATCATCCCATACCTTCCAAATTAAATATCAGGACTTCATGCGGTAAACATAAGGTGAAATTTCGCTAGTGACATTAATATTCCACTCACCGATAGATTTCAATGGTTTCTAGTTAACGTTCTACAGCTTAACGAGGAAAAAATGGGCAAAAATGATTAATGATGGCCTGCCTGCCTATCGGATCAAACACTCATTTAACTACCCTACTATTTCATGATTCTCGAAGTGAGTAACTTTGATTGTCTGTAAAACATTTCCCTCAGGTACAACAATCAATCAATCAAGACTGATAACTTTCCTCTACGCAATTTATGGAGCCATTAAATTTATAGCTTCCTCCTTAGTCGTTCTGCATGTGTGCATACCTCAAACATGATCTCATACATCTTCTGCACACAATTCTCATATTGATCAGTTGTTTACGTTACCGAATTCAGTGGACTATAATGCAGGTTCGAATTCGAACCCATCGTCACCTGAATGTAGTCTTAGAGCTATACGACCCCGTACCTTGAAGCAAACTCACTTCTTTTCCTGCCGCTTTTCCCACACCTGTGGGGTCGCGGGTGCGAACTGCGTCGCACATGTGGATTTGGACCTGTTTTACGGCCGGATGCCCTTCCTGACGCCAACCCTCTGTGGAGGGATGTAAGGACTATTGCGTGTTTCTGTGGTGGTTGGTAGTGTAGTGTGTTGTCTGAATATGATGAGGAGAGTGTTGGGACGGACATATACACCCAGTCCCCGAGCTAGAAGAATTAATCAGAAGCGATTAAAATCCCCGACCCGGCCGGGAATCGAACCCGGGACCCTCTGAACCGAAGGCCAGTACGCTGACCGTTCAGCCAACGAGTCGGACTTGAAGCAAACTCACTATGTGAGTAAAATTAAGAATACCGGGGGAGTTGGTCGTGCGGTTAGGAGCGAGCAGCTGTGAGCTTGCATCTGGGAGATAGTGGGTTCGAATCCCACTGTCGGCAGCCCTGAAGATAGTTTACCGTGGTTTCCCCATTTTTCACACCAAGCAAATGCTGGGGGCTGTACCTTAATTAAGGCCACGGCCGCTTCCTTCCCATTACTATGCCTTTCCTATCTCATTGTCGCCATAAGACCTATCTGTGCCGGTGCGACGGAAAGCAAATAAAAAAAGAATTAAGAATCTCGGCTGAGCATTTGACAGTAATTTGCCTTTTGTTGGCTTCCGGCACGTAAAATAACTCAAGGCCCGTTAAACAATTAACATATATATTTTTCAGTAACAAACAATTTTCTCATAATATTTCTAGTTTTGTGTTAGCCTATTTAGATGTAAGGAAATGGCATAAGTATAAATAAATAAATAAATAAATAAATAAATAAATAAATAAATAAATAAATAAATAAATAAATAAATAAATAAATAAATAAATAAATAAATAAATACTCGTCCGCCTCTGTGATGAAGTGGTTAGAATGATTAGCTACCATCCCCGGAGGTCCGGGTTCGATTCCCGGCTCTGCCACGAAATTTAAAAAGTGGTACGAGAGCTGGAATGGGGTCCACTCAGCCTCGGGTGGTCAATTGAGTAGAAGAGCTTCTATTCCCACCTCAGCCATCCTCGAAGTGGTCTTCCGTGGTTTCCCGCTTCTCCAGGCAAATGCCGGGATGGTACCTAACCAAAGGCCACGGCCACTTCTTTCCCTCTTCCTTGTGTATCCCTTCCAATCTTCCCATTCCCCACTAGACCCCTGTTCAGCATAGCAGGTGAGGCCGCCTGGGAGAGGTACTGGTCATCCTCCCCATTTGTATCCCCGACCCAAATTCTCACGCTCCAGGACACTGCACTTGAGGTGGTAGAGGTGGGATCCCTCGCTGAATTCGAGGGAAGAAAACAACCCTGGATGGTAAACGGATTAAGGAAGGCAGAAATAATAAAGATTCTTTAGTCCCATACGGGACCATGAAATAAATAAATGAGTAAATAAGTGATCACGATTGTTGTTTTATGTGGCCTAACATCTAAATAAATAAATAAATAAATAAATAAATAAATAAATAAATAAATAAATAAATAAACTCACAAGCTTTTCAGTCTGTCAAATACACAATTTCATTATAAATATTAGACTACACTATAACATACCTGTAAAAATTCGCACTATTAAACCAGGAATAAATTTAATTTAAATGTACATTTTAATTTTAATTCGTTATTTATTTATTTATTTATTTATTTATTTATTTATTTATTTATTCGTTTACACTCCAGGGTTGGTTTTCCCCTCGGACTCAGCGAGAAATCCCACCTCTACCGCCTCAAGGGCAGTGTCCTGGAGCGTGAGCCTTTGGGTCGGGGTATACAACTGGGGAGAAGGACCAGCACCCCACCCAGGTGGCCTAACCTGCTATGCTGAACAGGGGCCTTGTGGGGGATGGGAAGATTGGAAGGGGGTAGACAAGGAAGAGGGAAGGAAGCGGCCGTGGCCTCAAGTTAGGTACCATCCCGGCATTTGCCTGGAAGATAAGTGGGAAACCACGGAAAACCACTTCGAGGATGGCTGAGGTGGGAATCAAAGCCCTTCTTCTCATTTGATCTCCCGAGGCTGAATGGACCCCGTTCCAGCCCTTGTACCACTTTTCAAATTTCGTGGCAGTGCCGGGAATCGAACCCGGTCCTCCGGGGGTGGTAGCTAATCACACCAACCACTACACCACAGAGGCGAACTATAATTTTAATTAAATTTTAAAGATTTATTTATTAATATGTATTTTTATTCTCTGTTTAATAGTGTTTTTTTACAGGCATGTTATGGTGTAATGTTTACATTGAACACGTGTACTTGACAGAGTAGAAAAGCCTTTAAGTTACAATCTAGTGGGCATGGGCAAATGTGCTTGTATATGTAATTGTCCTCATAATCATATAGCGTCTGTTCTTAAGAATTCATCCAACAAGCATTTATTATTGAACTGGTAAGTTGTGATGTAATATTACGTATTTGGTATTATGGAGAGAATGCGGAACCCACCCGTTATGCAACTCCTAACAACTCGCTGTACGTGAGAAATGCTGTCTTGGACGTCGCTAAAGCAACCATTGTCGGTTGGACTGGCACTCCCTACCTCTATTTAGCTCAACAGGGGAGAAGGACCAGTACCTCAACCAAGCGGCCTCACCTGCTATGCTGAACAGGGGCCTTGTGGGGGATGGGAAGATTGGAAGGGATAGATAAGGGCTTGCTGGTCTGGATAGAGGCGGTTACAAATCCCCTTATTCGGTTTGCATTTACTTTAAGAATAGCTGTTGAAGCGTGATCTCTTAAAGACTGTTCACGGTTGATAAAAATACAGATTATAATGGGTTTAAGTAATTTCTTCTCAAAACCAGCGATTCCCAAATAGGACTGTTTGTGTGAGTTATTCCAGTTATATTATAGAGTTGTCGCAGCCATCCGATCAGTTTACTCTGTGTGTAGAAGCTAGCTGGTGTTCTATTTTAGTTTGCGACCGTGGTCTTAATTAGTAAATTTGCCTAGTGTGGAAATGAGAAACCACAGAAAACTGTCTTCAGTATTGCCGATTGTTTAGTTCAAACCCACCATCTGCCTAATACAAGGTTACAGCTCCACGACGTGTACCTCATAGCCAACTTGCTCGGTCTACTCTAACGCAGTTTATCGTTGTGAGGCCTATAAATATGTATGAAGATTAATAGGTTTTACTTTATTTTAACCAATTAGTGCTGGGAATTATTTATGTATGATATCAAACATTTTCTCGTATAACTAATTAGTATATCACTAGTGTACGGAGAATAGTAGAAAAGCAATCAACGTCTGTGGAAAGATACTAAAATTTGATGACAACTTCAGTGGTCATAACGTTGTAGGAGAGGCCACTAACAATTCTGCGACCTTACACTAAATTTAAAACATAAAATGAAGTTTCTAAAATAACATTTGGTGAGAATGTAAAGTAGAAATTGGGATTTAACAAGAATGCTTGCGTTTTATGCTAATCTGTAGGCAATTTCATAATCATAATACAGAATATCACGTCTGTTCTACACAACAATTGAATTTAGAATGGAAGGTTGAGTAAGAGATGTCGGGAAGATAAGAAAACATGCAAATACAAACAGTAATGCCAATTTGATGTTTATATTTATTACATTTTTTCAGTACGGTATATGTGAACTACAGTTGCCGAAGTGTAATAATGAGTTAAGTGCAAGTAAAACAATGGTAAAATTTCTTCGCTTTGCCATTTTCAGCCATTTTACACGTACACATAATGTGTGTGTGGACATGGTTTGAAGTATTATAGCTTCAATCCCTTCAATCCCTTCAGTTGTTACGAATTTTTAAGAGATGCTAAGGTGATGCAGTTTTGTCATGTAGAAATTGCTTGACTCATTGGAGATTCAATGGGAGCTGGAATGCCCCATCATGCCGGCCCATGTTCTAGGAGTGACCCGGCCTCTCATCCAGAGGCCCCGGGTTTGATTCCCGGTCGGGTCACGGATTTCTATCTCGATCTAAGGGCTGTTTCATGGTCCACTCAGCTTTACATGGGAACAATTGAGGAGCTATCTGATGGTGAGATAGCGACCCCGGTCCAGAAAGCCAAACATAACGACCGAGGGGATTCGTCGCACTGATCATGTGTCACCTCGTAATCTACAGACCTCCAGGTTGAGCAGCGGTCGCTTAGTAGGTCAAGGCCATTCAGGAATATACCACCATGGGTTTGTTTGTTTATTTATGTATGTATAGTGCCCAGCAAGCTTCTTCATTCAGGAATAAAAACGAGTAATTTTTGTTTGTGTTCTCCTTCTTGCCCAGTATTATTTTAAAATGCTATTTGTTCGGTGCGTCGACCCATGTGGATCTTCTGCCCCTACTGGCCCCATATTGTATGCAGTGTTGTGTATGAGGAAAGGAAGATTAAGGACGTCACAAACACCTAGTCTCCAGACCAGGGATATCCATCATTACAATTAACAACCCTGACCCAGCCGGGAATCGAATCCGGGGTGACAGGCGGACGCGTTGCCCTCCACACCGCGGGGCCGAAACGCCCAATACTTACTAAAATACGTTAAACTGTAACCTATATAAATAATTTGTGTCACAATTTCATTGCACGTCCCCCTAGCTTCGTAGAAACGGTCATAACTCTGATAGCTTCTAAAGCATCACTCACTGTCGGGATAAACTTTTCTTCTATCTTCTCTACATCTTGCCTTTTTCCGGTTATTTGTTTTACGTCGCACCGACACAGACAGGTCATATGGCGACGGTATAATAGGAGAGGGCTGAGGTTGGGAAGGAAGCAACTGTAGCCTTAATTAAGGTACAGGTCTATCATTTACCTGGTGTGAAAATGAGAAACCACGTAAAACAACCTTCAAGAATGCTGACAGTGTGGTTCGAACCCATAATGTCGGGGCTGGGTAGATCAGGTGGTAGAGCGCAAGCCTTTTGAGCTCAAGTTGGCGGGTTCGGTCCCGGCTCAGTCTAATGGAATTTGAAGGTGCTCAAATGCGTCAGTCTCATGTCGATAGGTTTACAGGCTCGTAAAAGAACTCCATAGGGACAAAATTCCGGTACCCCGATTTCTCCGAAAGTCGTAAAAGTAGTTAGTGGGACGTGAAACAAATAACATTTTCCAACCCACCATCTCCCGAATGCAATCTCACAGCTTCGAAACCCGAACCGCGTGGTCAACTTGCTCGGTCTCTACATTGTCATCGTGGCCCTCATTCTTCTCCTCACTTAAAATGTCTTCGTCAGTTTGTGCCCCCGTTCTAACGGGGACATCGTCTGTTGTCGCATGTTTCGTAGGCACATTAATTCAGAATATCACAGTCACTTTATCGCAGCAATTGATATTACGGCAAATTGTCATCACTGTCATCGACATCAGCTTCAGCGACATTTATTTCTTCAGTTGGTAAAATTCCCCTGTGGTGGAAATTGTAATACAAACTGAGGTTTAACATGACGTTATATGCGAGGCAGGTGCATACATGCTTGTCGTATTACGGGGACAGTCTGGAGATAAAAATCTATATTTTGGCGGAAAGAAATTGTCTTAGGTTGAAATCAGTAAGTTTCTTCTTTCTTTACACGAAGTTATTCCGTTTAATTGAAACTATTTACCACTTTAATAGGCTAATGCTTTGTTTGCCTGTCTGCACACAGCAGAAATGGGCGTGCCTTCAGCCGAACTACTTTTCCCAAAAATTCCAATTTTACATATTGAATGTAATTTCTCTATCACAGTATTCAGCCAAATGTAATAAACTTTGCATGGTATAGGGCCTATGCATCATAGTTATATTAGGTAACATGTGTATGGAATTTTTGATTGCAGGATGTTTTCAAGCAGTAGAGATCTTTGAATGCCAAATTGTAGTAAATACAAATTACACAGATTTAGATATAATATATTTCAGATAGTTAAGTACGTACAGAAAAAGTAATACACTTTGTTTCCTGAAGAAGTATTATCTACCTAATATCAAATTTATTCAACTTCAGACAAAAATTGAACTGAAATAAAAAATCTAAAGTATTCAACCCTCTACCCTTCCTGCCTTTGAAATGTGGCGCCGGCTCGAGACATCCCAGGGTCGCTGACTGGGTACTACCCTCAGAGATATCTTCAGATATTATAAACTAACCTTAAATTAATCAAGCGGGAAGGATAAAAGAGAAGAAATAAAATAATTAAATAAAAATCCGAATGAGAACATTTACGAATGCAAAATTTATTGAAAAAGGCTAAACTCTGGCAAAGCAAATATACTTCTATACAAACAATAAACTCTTCGGACCAAATATTGTTCACAACCTCTATCACCCTCGACTATAAAATATCAACCTCATGACTCATAGATTTCAAATCCTTCTAAACACATTACTTCATCTTATTACAATTCCCTTTCATCTTATTCATCAACTCTACTTCAGTAGTTCAAAAATTTTAATCCAATTCCATTCCACACATATCTTGGTACCACCATATTTCAAAATTCTCAATAACAAAATATTATAATAATCTATCATCATGACCTTCGTTAATTTGTCAAAGTACCTTTTAAAATGTTAATACAACCAAAACTTCTTCCGTTCATTCTTCGAATAACAAATTCGTATTTGCTCTCCATACCTTTAAGTTATTTCCTCACCATATTATAAACCTTGTAGTTACCATTTACTAAATACCAAATTATTTATTTAAATACACTCTTCGAAATGAAATGTATGAGGCTGTGTAAATTCATTAAGCAACATCCGCCGTGTAATTCACAACTCATCTTTTAATTAATTAAATCCATTAAATTCATTATGATTTACAAATTCGCAGTTATCAATGTCGGTATAATTGTTACCTTGAAAATCATAAGTTTATCCAATTAAGTTTGTTAGATTTGGTAATTCAATCCAAAATTTTATATATCATAAAATTATTCATCACAAATTTTATATAAAAAAATAGTCCCTATTATGATTTGAGTCCGAAACTATTTAACTTATTCTTTCTCAATACCATCCTCCCTCATATAATGCTGATAATATGGAACGCACGCACGAAATCGAAAAGTAACCCTGACATAAATAAATTAAATTAATTTACCGATTCATTAAAATGATAAATATCTCACATATGCTTAATTAGCTGTTTTATCATATACAAAACATATGCCTACCCTGTAGCAAGAAACCCTATACTATAATATTAAATACATCTTAACCTACACTGATTCTACAGACAATGGGATGAACCTCATTGCCGCAAGTATAAACAACCACATGAACTGAATTCAACATCAAAAAAAAATATTGCAACTGCAAAATCAAAATTTGCATTGCCCACATATTGAAGAACATATAACATAAACAAACACAACATAATTTCAATCATATAGTCACAGGGGAAATCATTATACACTGGCTCGGCCGGGCATCGAACTCCGACCCTCAACATGGCATCATTACAGTGACCTATCATTATGCTTGCCGCAATGATCTGTCACGAAGTCTAGCTATCATTATTTAATCTAATTGTGCTGTCCTGAGTTCCACAAACAGAATTTTTCTTACGGATGAATGCAATATTTTGTTACTTATAAGACCTTAATACAGCTGCCATAGCCTCTCTAATACACAACGCGCCGTCCTGGTCTGTAGCCTTATCGCACGCCCGACTCATTTCATTGACACGGCATTCTAACATGTTCGCACCCACTTAAATTCTCTCTCTCTCTACTCTAAATGAAGCCATATGTTCCTCCACAATATCATGCGCCTGTGCGAACAGTTACTAATTATATAATACTCTCAATATATTTTATTCATTTCATATTTCACGTATTATTCTACATTTCTCACTCCATTATCAGGAACACGTATATCATTATGCCGGTATTTACATATATATATGGCGCTACACAATCATTGGTTCGACTCTTGCGGTCGGCATTTTGTGTCTTAGAGGTCCCTATTTCAACACTAGCTAACTACTTCTCGGACATTTTTAGGATGACAATTATTCCCTTCAGCACCAAATTTCTCATTGATTAACGGTGCACGTTACTTACTGATGACATATATTTTCCAAAATCCCACTGTAATGTGCCAGACAGTCCGGGTTCGAAACTTGGGTCAGTGAAAATTTTCTTGACGAACTTTTCATGCGACATGCCAGGTTAATCTATCTATTCCCTCTAACTAATCCTTACTGATGCCTCCTACGTCATTAAATATTCACACACGCACACGCTAATATTTGCTAGAAGATCACGCACTGAGAAAAAAAAAAAAACCATGTTTCACACCCATAATGGAAAATCATTATTTACACACATTATTTCCACACTCGCGAAGACCATATTTTACCACACGCTAATATCACAATATGTACACCCCCCTAGGCATCAGCATAAAATAAAACCTAAAAAAAAACCTAACTATCCTTGCTACAGTACTTAAAAAGGAAAATAAACGAATAATCATGCATTAACTTATTTACAGTTAACAGCTAATCATGCACATGCTAGATAATGAATCAGGGTACTTATCGACTCGGCGACGCTCCATACTCAGCTCCACGGCCTCATGGTTTCAGGTCGGCCCCATGATGTACTTAAGCCATCATGCTAACGGCCTCAAAACCTGAACCCATACCATTCTCCACACCCATGGTCTTCACTCTTGTTGCTTTCATGAAATCACACGCTCATCGCTTCCTACTACACTAAAATACATATAAAAAACACAGATAAAGTTAAATTATTCTAGCACATACACTTCTTCACAATTGTAATATACACTTTGTCTCTGCTTTCCGCGAGTTTACACGTGGCACTGCGATGCGTCCTTGTTTGATCTCGCTCCGATCCTAATTTTTCAGTTAATGTTGTAAAAATTCACCTTCTTGAATTTACAAAAATTTCGGTCATTATTGAGTTAAATGCGAAGTCTATCGGACCCGTAGTATCTTCGACAGCTAGTTATTTGATAGGAAATGCTCTAGATTAGGGTTCTCGTGAACCACATACACGTACGTCCGACACGTTCAAATTTCCGTAGCAGAGTGCCTGTTCTCAGCGGCACGCGTCCCTTCATGCACGCCGGATCTTGGATAGTGAGCTCGGGGAACCCCATTAACAATGATGTAACGTCCCGTCACATATGCCTGCAATTATTTATTCCAATAAGTTGTTGCAAATACGCCGTCTTTAATTATTGTTCTCAAAATGGTTTAATCTTGTTTTCACCTTATCCCCTGGTGGATTTAATTATTTTAGAAGTCATTTATGCGGCACCCATCTTTAAATTACCCCCATCATTCCAAAACCTGCTCTGCTGCGATTCGCTGCCTGAAAATGTTGCCAACTTAAATCTGGTGACTTTTGTCATCACACCTCATGGAATATTCCAATGCTTTCCATTTCATCACAAGATGACCTTGACACGTGGAACTATCTTTAAACCTGGGCAAGCGTAATGGCGCCACACATCCGGCCTATAATGTAACTGCGGCTATTCCCTCATATGCCATTTTTTTAATTTCTAATATTTTTAAAGACAATGATATGAGCCAATTGGGCTCATCTTTCCCCCACTTTCTTTTTGGAAAAATTACTGACAAGGGATTTTTCCAACCACACATCTTCCAAATATATCATTGTCTTTCCATTATTTACTTAACAAATCCAGATTTTAGACTTAAATTTTCTTCCTTAAGACGAGTATTATTCATTGTTAACTTAGTAACCACCTTCTCCATCATTCCTCTTAATTCAATTAATTCTTCACAGGCACATTCTCCGCCAGAACTTTCGTTTTCATCCATTTCTCCTCTGGGCATCTCGTATGTAGTATCGTAGGTTAACATAACATCTTCTTCTTCTTCATCTTCCATCTCATCGTCTTCACCACCATCTTCTTCTCCTCCTTCATCTTCTTCAGGATGTCCTTCAAGATCGTCTTCGTCAACCATTGTTTCCTGGTCAATATTTCTCCTTGTGGGATAATATAATTTCAAATTTCCAGCATTATAGGTGCTTTCAACTCCTGTCTCTAAGTTTTTGACTTTATAAGAATTATTCTCATAGTCCTGTATGACTTCATATGGCCCAATATAAAGTTCAGCAAATTTATGATAAAATTTTGAACTAGGATTTGAGACTGCAGGTTTCTTCACGAGCACCAATTCTCCCACACGTAAACTTCGGTGGAACCTCTTATTACGCATTCTTCGTAAACGTCGTTCAGCTTGTTCCTTGAGATGTTGAGATGTATTCTGGACGCAAAGCTCATGTGAAGGTCTTGGATCACTTGGTAACGGGATTATACCTTCCCATGGTCTTTTTGGATACTCATTATGGTGTACGACAGCGGGTATCTGGCCTGTAGATTCATGTATCGTTGAATTAATACTCTCAGTTATGATTGGCAATACTCTGATCCATTTCCAATGTTCATTCCGACAATAAATTCTACAAAACTTCCCAATCTCTCTCATAATTCTCTCAGCAGGATTTGACTGGGGATTTCTAATTGAACTGAGCACATGTCCTATTCCCAAATTCTGAGTATCCCTTTTAAAATTTTCGGACGTAAACTGAGTCCCATGATCCGTTAGTACAAATTCCGGCTTTCCCATCTGAGGTATAATTTTGTTCTTTATTTGATTAATAACGGCTTTCGTAGTTGCTCTTTGGATAGGGCATAATGTCACAAATTTTGTGAACACATCAACGCATACCAGAATGTATTTTAATCCTCTACTTGCACGTGGCAAAGGGCCGTAGAAATCCATTGCAAACAACTCTTTAGGCTTAGAGGGTAGCACTGGCCTAGGAATTTGTCTCATTAAAAATGGACAAGGTTTAATTCGCTGACATATATCACATGTCATTATGACTTTCCGCACCATGTCTTTCAAATTTGGCCAAATAAAGTTTTCCTTAATGGTCGCCATCACCTTATCAATCCCAGCATGTCCTGTCGAATGATGTGTAAGCCAGATCAATTCACATCTCAACTGTGGTGGTACAACAATTCTCAATTTCGTGTGCTCTTCATCAATGAATTTGTGAAGTATGCCATTAAAGAAACTGTAATTTATAGCTTGTTTTTCTGCTTCTCTATATTCAACTGTTCCCGACTGCAATTTCTTCTGAAAATAATCCCTCAATTTCTTGGTCTCATCCCACAACTCTTGTGCTTCCGAAATGTTCCTAAGTTTTTCCAAAAACTGATTATCCTCTTGTGTAATTTCAATCAAATTTACTTCTGCTTTTCCAGATTCAGGATTTCTACTCAACGCATCTGCAATCACATTTAACTTGCCGGCACAATGTACAAGGGTAACATCATACTGCTGAACAAATAAGCCCCATCGGCTAACCCTCTCGCTTGACATAGTTGTCTTGAAAAGGAAGGTTAAGGCTTTATGATCCGTCCGAATGATAATAGGATAGCCATAAATATACTTCCTCCAATGTCCCAATGCTGTAACAATGGCAAGCATCTCCAACTCCGTCGTAGTGTACTTAATTTCGTGAGACCGCAATTTCCGACTCATAAAGGCCAAATAATTTACTTGGTGATCTTTGCTTTCCGACTCTTGATATAAGACTGCTCCAATTCCCACAGCTGAAGCATCTGTCTGAACTATAAATGGTTTTCCGAAATCTGGGTACCCCAACTTCACACTATTAGCTAATAATTCCTTCGTCTTCAAAAATGCATTTTCACAATTTTCATCCCATTTCCATTTCTTATCCTTCTTTAACAAATCCTGAAGAGGTGCAACAACTTCCGTATACAAAGGACAATGGTCTGAGAAAAAGTTACACATTCCCAAGAACTGACGAACATGTTTGATTCTCATGGGTCTGGGGAAATTTTGTATTGATCTGATCTTTACAGGACTAGGTTTGACGCCATTACCGTCCACAATATGACCTAAAAACATAATACTTCTTTGACAAAAGTGGGACTTTTCAAGATTTACTTTAAAATTTGCACGATTTAAATTTTCCAAAAGTTTGTGCAATACATCAAAATGCTCTTCCAAAGTCTCCGTTGCAATCATGATATCATCTACATATCTGACCGTAGAATCTTTGACTTCCTGCGTTAAATTCTTATCTAGGGCTCGGATCAAAGCAGAACCAGCTGTCTTCAAACCAAAAGGTAATCGGTTAAAGATATACGTCTGTTGGTCGAACAAAAATCCTGTCAAAACCTTAGTAGCTTCATCCAACTCAATATGGTGATACGATGACGTTAAGTCAATAGTCGTAAAATAACGTTTGCCTCGGAATTTTTTCAACAATTCCTTGATAGGAGGGGCCTTATCGTATTCAGGCACAAGTCGTTGATTTATGGCCCTTGCGTCCAAGCAAACACGGATGCTTCCATTAGGTTTTTCAACAATCACCAAAGGATTCAAAAATGGTGTAGGTTTTTTAGATATTAAACCGTTATCCTCCATTTCCTTGATTACTTCTTTAACTTTAGGGTAAAACTTCTCTGCTACTGGATAAGGTCTTTGCTTAAACGGTTCCCAACTATTTACTTTCAGCTCATATTTATAATTTGGAATCTTCCCCGGTTTGGATCCGAATACTGTTTTATGGTGGCCTAAAATCCCCTTTAATTTTGACTTATCTTCTTCTCCTATCATGGCTTCTGATACTTTATTTTTGACTTTGTCCCCGAAATCTGGTAACTCAGTCTCCCTTTCCAATGCGAAAATCATTTCCTCAAATTCTTCTAGAATAGCATCCTGATTTTGATGTATGTTTCTAACTATATCTTCCACCGATTGTTCTGCCAACCAAATTCTTTCTTCTCCCTCAACGTTTGGTAGTTGGTTTAACTGAATTTCTGACTGATCATCACTGAGATTGAAGCTTATTACATCCTTTTCCATATCAATAACTGCCTTGAATTCTCGGAGAAAGTCAGCCCCTATAATCATGTTGAATTCCATTCGGTTCATTATAATGAATGGGTGAGACATGATATTACTTCCAACTTCTACATCTACATAAGCTTGACTTTTACATGTTGTAACTTTGTCTGGTATTATGCCTCGAATTTTAACTGACGCTACTGGTATAATTGGTATTTGACATTTCCTCTGTAATTCATCGATTAAAACTTGTGATACCACGCTGACACTGGCCCCAGTATCCACCAAACACCTGACCCTCAGACTCCCAACTCTGACATAAATGACAGGTAACTTCTTTATTTCATTATTCACAAATCTATCTTTATCCTCTACAAGATCTTCTGGTCTAGCTATCCAAGAATCAATGGTTGCAATTGCCCATCCATGATTATCCTGATGGCGACGTCCTGCGGTTGCACTATCTTGGAATACTACATTTCGGCTTTTTTTTTAGCTCCACTTCCCTCCATTGAAAACCTCGGGGCATTTATATTTAATCCACCAGATTCCTCTCTACGTCTATGAGCCTGATATTCCCTACTCTCAGCTCCATGACTTCTGTCCTGATTCCCTTGTTGAATCGCACTCTTCCACTGGTCTGACGATACTCCTTTCGTGGCCAACTCCTCAACATATCTTCTAGACTCATTCCTGCGTTCTTGAAGATCCATTCTGTCATTTTCTTCTCTTCTTGGTCGACCTCTTGCATCACCTGATCTATTATATGGTGGATATGGTCTTCTCATCTCTCCAAACCTTCCATATCTATATCGGTACCCTTGTCTTCTGTTTCCTCCATAATTCTGATTATAATTTGACTCATAACTTCTATCGTTGACTCGTCCTCTTCCAAAGGATTGAGCTTTCCAATTTCTTCCCTGGTATCCTCCTCGATACTCTCTGTTCTGATTATCATCGTTCTTATTGTTGTACGTGTTGGTTCCCTGGGTCTTCTTCTCTGATGAATTCTCTTCCTTGGTCAAATCAATAGTATGGACTGCTTCAATATTCCGATTCCTAGGATGATACAAGTTCGATGTTTGATCTAATTGCCTCAACAATACTTCGGCCTCTACAGCTGTTTTCACGTTCGCAGCTATCAATGTCCTTTGCACATCCACAGGTAACTGTCTTTCGATTGATGCGATTAACTCTTCTTCTGGAGGCGGACAGTCTAACTCCCTAAGCTTCAAAAGTTGCCCACTGAAAAAGTCTGCGTATCTCGTGGGTACTGTGCTCTGGTATTTTCGTGAATACAGTTCAAGTCTGAGTCCTTGTTGAACCTCCTGACCCCAGTATTTTTGTAAAAAGGCACGCTTGAAACCTTCGTAGTCATCAAAACAATATTTGAATGCTTTAAACCAGATCAATGGTTGTCCATCTAGAAATCGCTCTACAATCCTCAACTGTCTATCCGGATGAATTCTATTGTCCTGAATATATTCTGTCATCTCTCTAAGGAAACTTTTCGGTGTTATCTCGGGCCCACCAGTAAATTTCCTTGGCTTTCCCTCTGATAATCTCATCAATTCAAAATATGGAATTGGTCCCATAATCTGTGGCGTTGAAGTTCGTTCTTCAAATAGTTGGTTGGTAGTTTCAGGTAAACGGGTCTGATCTACTCCATTTCCCAATCCTACACTACTAGAATGGCTTCCTGCTTGCTCTAAGACATTTTGTTTATTTATCATCGATCGCATGAGCAGTTCTCCCTTAGTCTCCTGTAATTTCAATATCTCGACATCTTCCTTAAGTCCCTTGATTTGTCCGATCTCCTCTTTCATTTCTTTCATTAATTCTTCATGTATGTCTACCTTCACTTCCGTCTTATGGCATTTATGAACCCATTCACTAATTTGCTTCGTTACTTCACAACCTTCAGCTCGAAGATCCGCTTGCACTCCATTTATTTCCTCCAAGAGTTCCTTCCTATTTTCAGCCATCTCTTCTTTCAGTTGGTCTTCTACCTTCTTAACTTCTCCATGGACATTATCTCTCAATTGCAACAACCGGTCATTGAATCCCTCGGCAGTCTTGACAAACGATTCATGTGTTTCTATTTGTAGCTTGGTGACTTTGGCGTCTGTCAATACGATCGCTTCCTCAATATCCACCATCTTATCCTTGATCGAATTTACAGCTTTCTGTTGACCTTCGACGTTTATTTCGACTTGACTCAGTTTCTCCGACAACCTGGCATCTACTTGCGATACTGTTAAAGCGACCTGATCTATCTTTTCTTCCACCTTGTCACTGCGGGTAACTGCTTCCATTCGGACCTCTTCTATCTGCTTCTCTAATCTTTGAGCATTCCTATCGCAGCCCTCTTTAACTATAGTTATCTCTGTCGATAGCTGATCTTTGATACTGACCATCTGGTCCCTAACTTCTTTAAATTGTTCATTGACACCTTGAAATTGTTCATTCGCACTCTCCTTAACTTCTTTAAATTGTTCATTGACACCTTGAAATTGTTGGTTAACACCTTGAAATTGTTCATTCGCACTCTCCTTAACTTCCCTAAATTGTTCATTAGTGCTCTCCTTCGCTTCCCTAAATTGTTCATTCATGTCCTCCCTTAGTTCATTCATGAGTTCGGTCATAAGACCCTTCATCACCTCCACATCTACCATATTATCTTTCTGAGAAAACGGGCCTTCCCTCTAACCATGTGCCGTGGATATGAGAAAGAATAAGTTCAAATTTCCATAATTACTATTATATAATTTAATTCCAGCTTCTTTACTTTACGTTACGTGGATAATATCAATCAAAAATTTGGCCAAACATTGCCATCTAGAAGCTGTTCCTATTTCATCTACATTTTGCCAAAGTTTTATACAAAGAAAACAAAACCCGAAATAAATTCGCTAACAAATAATTAACACAGCCCCAAAGAAATTTAACATCGAAACACCGAATATCGCGATACTATCATTGGGCTTTCAAATTTTTAAGTACTTCACATACAGTACATGCCAGTATACAAACACATGCCCTCAGCATTACGGCGGATATGACCGAAACAATGGCCCATATCGTCGTAAACTGACACCATAACATTTGTTACTACCATTTTCCACAACTTGAGACCGAGGTCATCTCATCCTTCCACGAAAATCTACAATTTCTTAAACTATTGCCCCTGGCTGAATTTATTTGAAGAATAAACCAGACATTTTTAACCTCGTTTGGATTTAACACAATCCCTCTATTCTTTTGGGCATTTCTATTAAGTGACTGCCATGAGCCTATGTCCATAACAATGGTACTCACGATCTGTTCTCATTCAGTTTCGCAAAATAATCTACATTTACATGTCACTCATAAAATATCTAACAAAAATCGTGAAACCCGAAATTTAGGATTTTCCAAAAAATTTTCAAAATTTCTATCATCACCATGATCAACTTGGTTCCACTTAATGGGTAAACACACAATCGTGCCCCACGTCACGGGCGACAACTCAACCCTCTACCCTTCCTGCCTTTGAAATGTGGCGCCGGCTCGAGACATCCCAGGGTCGCTGACTGGGTACTACCCTCAGAGATATCTTCAGATATTATAAACTAACCTTAAATTAATCAAGCGGGAAGGATAAAAGAGAAGAAATAAAATAATTAAATAAAAATCCGAATGAGAACATTTACGAATGCAAAATTTATTGAAAAAGGCTAAACTCTGGCAAAGCAAATATACTTCTATACAAACAATAAACTCTTCGGACCAAATATTGTTCACAACCTCTATCACCCTCGACTATAAAATATCAACCTCATGACTCATAGATTTCAAATCCTTCTAAACACATTACTTCATCTTATTACAATTCCCTTTCATCTTATTCATCAACTCTACTTCAGTAGTTCAAAAATTTTAATCCAATTCCATTCCACACATATCTTGGTACCACCATATTTCAAAATTCTCAATAACAAAATATTATAATAATCTATCATCATGACCTTCGTTAATTTGTCAAAGTACCTTTTAAAATGTTAATACAACCAAAACTTCTTCCGTTCATTCTTCGAATAACAAATTCGTATTTGCTCTCCATACCTTTAAGTTATTTCCTCACCATATTATAAACCTTGTAGTTACCATTTACTAAATACCAAATTATTTATTTAAATACACTCTTCGAAATGAAATGTATGAGGCTGTGTAAATTCATTAAGCAACATCCGCCGTGTAATTCACAACTCATCTTTTAATTAATTAAATCCATTAAATTCATTATGATTTACAAATTCGCAGTTATCAATGTCGGTATAATTGTTACCTTGAAAATCATAAGTTTATCCAATTAAGTTTGTTAGATTTGGTAATTCAATCCAAAATTTTATATATCATAAAATTATTCATCACAAATTTTATATAAAAAAATAGTCCCTATTATGATTTGAGTCCGAAACTATTTAACTTATTCTTTCTCAATACCATCCTCCCTCATATAATGCTGATAATATGGAACGCACGCACGAAATCGAAAAGTAACCCTGACATAAATAAATTAAATTAATTTACCGATTCATTAAAATGATAAATATCTCACATATGCTTAATTAGCTGTTTTATCATATACAAAACATATGCCTACCCTGTAGCAAGAAACCCTATACTATAATATTAAATACATCTTAACCTACACTGATTCTACAGACAATGGGATGAACCTCATTGCCGCAAGTATAAACAACCACATGAACTGAATTCAACATCAAAAAAAAATATTGCAACTGCAAAATCAAAATTTGCATTGCCCACATATTGAAGAACATATAACATAAACAAACACAACATAATTTCAATCATATAGTCACAGGGGAAATCATTATACACTGGCTCGGCCGGGCATCGAACTCCGACCCTCAACATGGCATCATTACAGTGACCTATCATTATGCTTGCCGCAATGATCTGTCACGAAGTCTAGCTATCATTATTTAATCTAATTGTGCTGTCCTGAGTTCCACAAACAGAATTTTTCTTACGGATGAATGCAATA
Organism: Anabrus simplex; assembly: GCF_040414725.1. Classification (NCBI taxonomy): domain Eukaryota; kingdom Metazoa; phylum Arthropoda; class Insecta; order Orthoptera; family Tettigoniidae; genus Anabrus; species Anabrus simplex. Next base: position 118,629,756 of record NC_090266.1, read on the forward strand.
TTTTGTTACTTATAAGACCTTAATACAGCTGCCATAGCCTCTCTAATACACAACGCGCCGTCCTGGTCTGTAGCCTTATCGCACGCCCGACTCATTTCATTGACACGGCATTCTAACATGTTCGCACCCACTTAAATTCTCTCTCTCTCTACTCTAAATGAAGCCATATGTTCCTCCACAATATCATGCGCCTGTGCGAACAGTTACTAATTATATAATACTCTCAATATATTTTATTCATTTCATATTTCACGTATTATTCTACATTTCTCACTCCATTATCAGGAACACGTATATCATTATGCCGGTATTTACATATATATATGGCGCTACACAATCATTGGTTCGACTCTTGCGGTCGGCATTTTGTGTCTTAGAGGTCCCTATTTCAACACTAGCTAACTACTTCTCGGACATTTTTAGGATGACAATTATTCCCTTCAGCACCAAATTTCTCATTGATTAACGGTGCACGTTACTTACTGATGACATATATTTTCCAAAATCCCACTGTAATGTGCCAGACAGTCCGGGTTCGAAACTTGGGTCAGTGAAAATTTTCTTGACGAACTTTTCATGCGACATGCCAGGTTAATCTATCTATTCCCTCTAACTAATCCTTACTGATGCCTCCTACGTCATTAAATATTCACACACGCACACGCTAATATTTGCTAGAAGATCACGCACTGAGAAAAAAAAAAAAACCATGTTTCACACCCATAATGGAAAATCATTATTTACACACATTATTTCCACACTCGCGAAGACCATATTTTACCACACGCTAATATCACAATATGTACACCCCCCTAGGCATCAGCATAAAATAAAACCTAAAAAAAAACCTAACTATCCTTGCTACAGTACTTAAAAAGGAAAATAAACGAATAATCATGCATTAACTTATTTACAGTTAACAGCTAATCATGCACATGCTAGATAATGAATCAGGGTACTTATCGACTCGGCGACGCTCCATACTCAGCTCCACGGCCTCATGGTTTCAGGTCGGCCCCATGATGTACTTAAGCCATCATGCTAACGGCCTCAAAACCTGAACCCATACCATTCTCCACACCCATGGTCTTCACTCTTGTTGCTTTCATGAAATCACACGCTCATCGCTTCCTACTACACTAAAATACATATAAAAAACACAGATAAAGTTAAATTATTCTAGCACATACACTTCTTCACAATTGTAATATACACTTTGTCTCTGCTTTCCGCGAGTTTACACGTGGCACTGCGATGCGTCCTTGTTTGATCTCGCTCCGATCCTAATTTTTCAGTTAATGTTGTAAAAATTCACCTTCTTGAATTTACAAAAATTTCGGTCATTATTGAGTTAAATGCGAAGTCTATCGGACCCGTAGTATCTTCGACAGCTAGTTATTTGATAGGAAATGCTCTAGATTAGGGTTCTCGTGAACCACATACACGTACGTCCGACACGTTCAAATTTCCGTAGCAGAGTGCCTGTTCTCAGCGGCACGCGTCCCTTCATGCACGCCGGATCTTGGATAGTGAGCTCGGGGAACCCCATTAACAATGATGTAACGTCCCGTCACATATGCCTGCAATTATTTATTCCAATAAGTTGTTGCAAATACGCCGTCTTTAATTATTGTTCTCAAAATGGTTTAATCTTGTTTTCACCTTATCCCCTGGTGGATTTAATTATTTTAGAAGTCATTTATGCGGCACCCATCTTTAAATTACCCCCATCATTCCAAAACCTGCTCTGCTGCGATTCGCTGCCTGAAAATGTTGCCAACTTAAATCTGGTGACTTTTGTCATCACACCTCATGGAATATTCCAATGCTTTCCATTTCATCACAAGATGACCTTGACACGTGGAACTATCTTTAAACCTGGGCAAGCGTAATGGCGCCACACATCCGGCCTATAATGTAACTGCGGCTATTCCCTCATATGCCATTTTTTTAATTTCTAATATTTTTAAAGACAATGATATGAGCCAATTGGGCTCAGTATGTTTTTCAAAAACTATTAGTAATACATCAAATTAGTTTTCCGGATGTCTTTACCTTTATTTAGGTGACATTCCTACCAATTTTCTTGACTATCCATGCATTAGGTAAAAAGAACTGTTTACCTCCACACCGTCCCATTAAGCAAGACGGAACTACACTTTCCTGTATAAAGAATATTTTGGGGCCACAAAATACTTGACACTGTGGACGTGATGTTGCTGAAGGCAATGAACCAAGGTCTACTATAGTACATTCTTTGGTGAGATGAAAACATGAAAATGCCATCCCCCACAGCAGAGATTGAACCCATTATTATGAGGACAACCGCATCATTGTGATCGGCTTGGGATATTAAATCTAAATGTTAGGTTAGGGGCGCATGGTCTATTCATTAATCAGCTGAGTTTGATCGGACGGACGTTGGTTTAAGTGCGTGCGAACCGGTTTTTCTCTTGCCTGATCGGTGTCAACGGGCATGAGGCGAGGCAAGGCAAACCGTCCGATCAGACACACAACAAGGAAGTATTTCTTTGAAGTCGCTTGTATTGCAGCTCTGCTACTGAGATTTCCGTCAACAGAAGTGGAGAAGAAATTATTGGATACATCCAATGATAGGTGCTCCATTAGTGGAGTTGAAATGAAATGGCGTATGGCTTTTAGTGCCGGGAGTGTCCGAGGACATGTTCGGCTCGCCAGATGCAGGTCTTTTGATTTGACACCCGTAGGTGACCGGCGCGTCGTGATGAGGATGAAATGATGATGAAGACGACACATACACCCAGCCCCAGTGCCAGCGAAATTAACCAATTAAGGTTAAAATTCCCGACCCTGCCGGGAATCGAACCCGGGACCCCTGTGACCAAAGGCCAGCACGCTAACCATTTAGCCATGGAGCCGGACATTAGTGGAGTTGTACAAAACCTACGGAGATTTAAGATCGCACCCTCACACTATTTTTCTGCACACAAAAATGTCCATTCATAGCTTTGATAATTTGCTGGAACTACTGTCACCTCCTATATATAACTTAACTTATTAGGACATTATTCGTGAATGCATACAAAATACGAAGTGAAGAAAGACTTTTATCAACGTGACGATGACGTGGACTGTCACCCAAATAAAATAAAACTGATCGCTCGGCTGTGGGCGGGTTCTCGCTGGAAACTATTGGACTAGGCCAGCTTCAGACGAAGTGACTTGTGACGCGCGACACATGTTGCGCTACACCCTGATTCAACAGTCGAAGATGACGACATACACACCGAGTAGTGCTACTCGCCAAGTCGCGCGCTACCGTCGACCATGCGCGACTCATGACCTCATGAGCTCGATATGTCGCACTGCAACGGCCAGTCAACAATATCCACACTGCCCTGTCACGCGTGGAGAGCAGTAATAGCTACCTACCCATGGATCGGACTGAAAATGACACGAAGAAATGTATCATTGAAGTACTAGGTAAGGTAATTAAGAGGGGAATTCCTCAAGGCAGTATTATTGGACTTTTATGTCTTCTTATATGTATCAATGATATGTGAAAAGAAGTGGAATCAGAGATAAGGCCTTTTGCAGATGATGTTATTCTGTACAGAGCAATAAATGAGTTGCAAGATTGTGAGCAACTGCAAAATGACCTCGATGAAATGTCGTATGGCTTTTAGTGCCGGGATATCCCAGGACGGGTTCGGCTCGCCAGATGCAGGTCTTTCTATTTGACTCCCGTAGGCGTCCTGCGCGTCGTGATGAGAATGAAATGGTGATGAAGACACCACATACACCCAGCCCCCGTGCCATTGGAATTAACCAATTAAGGTTAAAATCCCCGACCCGGCCGGAATCAAACCCGGGACCCTCTGAACCGAAGGCCAATACGCTGACCGTTCAGCCAACGAGTCGGACAATGACCTCGATAATGTTGTGAGATGGACGGTATGCAATGGTATGGTGATAAACGGGGTTAAAAGTCAGGTTGTGAGTTTCACAAATAGGAAAAGTCCTCTCAGTTTTAATTACTGCGTTGATGGGGTGAAAGTTCCTTTTGGGAATCATTGCAAGTATCTGGATGTTAATATAAGGAAAGATCTTCATTGGGGTAATGACATAAATATGATTGTAAATGAAGGGTGCAGATGATTGTAAATGAAGGGTGCAGATCTCTGCACATGGTTATGAGGGTATTTAGGGGTTGTGGTAAATATGTAAAGGAGAGGGCATATTTGTCTCTGGTAAGACCCCAACTAGAGTATGGTTCCAGTATATGGGACCTTCACCAGGATTACTTGATTCAAGAACTGGAAAAAATCCAAAGAAAAGCAGCTCGATTTGTTCTGGGTGATTCCGACAAAAGAGTAGCGTTACAAAAATGTTGCAAAGTTTGGGCTGGGAAGACTTGGGAGAAAGGAGACGAGCTGCATGACTAAGTGGTATGTTCCAAGCTGTCAGTGGAGAGATTGCGTGGAATGACACCAGTAGACGAATAAGTTTGAGTGGTGTCTTTAAAAGTAGGAAAGATCACAATATGAAGATAAAGTTGGAATTCAAGAGGACGAATTTGGGCAAATATTCCTTTATAGGAACGGGAGTTAGGGATTGGAATAACTTACTAAGGGAGATGTTCAATGAATTTCCAATTTCTTTGCATTCATTTAAGAAAAGGCTAGGAAAACAACAGATAGGGAATCTGCAACCTGGGCGACTGCCCTAAATGCAGATCAATAGTGATTGATTGATTGATTGATTGATTGATTGATTGATTGATTGATTGATTGATTGATTTGAAAAGCTTCCAGAGGAATAGCTGGTTTCATGACGGTGTTTTGATGAAGTCGACCTTTCTTTCAAAATGACATTCAGTTTCATCAAATGATGTGACACATCGTACAATAATTAAAGTAATCCACTGCATCTGCTCTGAGACGAGGGTACATTGTATAAAATATACTCGCTGATGTTCGGTCTTGTATAATAGGATGAATCCAGAACCTCCACTTCCTTCACCTCTTCTATTTCTGCAAAAGGGGCAAATTCACTATCACAACTACGTCTTCCACTTCAGTTTCCTCGAGTGCGAAAGACCGCTTCGCTATTAGAAGTCGCAAGTCAAGTCGCTACACATCGAACTTGCGCGAGACCGCTGACGCTTCAGAAGTTGCCCCGTATGTCTGTACCCTAACCCACTCGGCCAATGTCGGTCGGATCGGAAACCTGTGCCCAGACACAGATAATCAAATCGCGATCGTTTGTGCGCGCTTCCTAATAATGTATATGTAACTCTATAGCCGTTACAGCCCGATTAATGGATCGGTCGATAGCAAAATTATTTTTGCGCGCTTACACACACACACACACACACACACGCGCGCGCGCACACACACAGAGAGAGATAGAGAGAGAGTGTACGTGTGTGAGAAAGAGAGAGAGAGACCCTTGTCAGACAGTTATATAAAGATGGAACACGAAAACAGGAACCCTCTCCGGAATACCGCAGGTGATGTTACGAAGAAGTTAAGGATTTTGACCTCGATTAGAGCGTTATTCTACGTGATATAATTGAGTTCTAGAACTGAAGGAGACTAATTACTACCTTTCCAACAAATACAGATTATTTCAAAATAATTGCAATCATTGCGTCTGTTGGAACGGGCCGTCATTACCTTTTAATTGAGAGTAGTCGTGCTGTGAACAGAATTCTTATTAACTGCTTATACTGTAAGCGGTGAGTGGATGTGGAATATCACGTCCTCCGTGATTTGGGTAAGAGCTCTCGTCTTGGGCTGGACGTTCTCTTACACGTGTCTTCTAATGTTTCAATCTATAGAAGTCCTCTTGGGTTTGTCATTTTGGGAATTCACGTTCATAGCTCGGAGCACTATACTGTACATTGAGTCTACGTTACTGTACCGTTCGCAGATGTGACTCTCTAATCCCAATTTCCCATCCTTCCCCCATACTCACTCTTGGAAGATGTTTAGTTATAACCTTGTTTTTAGTCTTCGGGCACTTGTTCCAATCCTACGTCCAAATAATTATAGTTATTCACCCTTGGACGGACCTCGTAACTACATAGGTTAGCAGTTTAAACTCAAGGTAAGGGTGTATTCTGCCCGAAGGTAGGTCCGAACCTCCGCAGAGGTGTGCCTGAGCCGGAGTTTACGTACGGTAGGGTAGCCAGTTCCTTTCCGCTAATCCATTCCCCTACCCCCCACCAACAGCGCGTGACAACCCATCCACTTCTTGACCAAGCCCAGTGTTGCTTAACTTCGGAGATATCACGGGATCCGGTGTGTCAACCGTTGGCTTAAACTCAAGAAAGTAAAAATAAATAATAATGATAATCATCATCATCGTCTTCATCTTCATCATCTTCATCATCATTATCTAAGGTCTCTGCTACCATGTGCATACATTTCGATTTGACGTCATTTAGGCAGCCTGCGTGTCAGTTACGTCTCGCTTCGTTTTACTCTCCGAGATGGCAGAGAAGTAAATCCCTGTTGTTCAATCTACACCGGAGTTTTAATTAATTAATTTGCCAGGTAAACAGCAAACGTGTCACCAGAGGTCTTTTACAAACAGGTACCGACACCGTATGATATGGAATGCCGAATGGACATTTTACGCCCATCATAAAGGCACATAAGATGCCGGAGCTTCAGATTCATCAGGCTTATGTTCTTACTGCATGAATCTAATCTAATCCGATAGCCTATGCTAATATATCTTCTGTTTCCCTGTTGTTTTATGTTGGACTAACACAGAGAGGTTCTTGACAACATTAGAATTTGAAACGCCTGTGAGTAGGAAGGTAACCGTCATCATGATTAAGGTACAGTATTGGCATTTGCCTGGTGAGAAAATGGGAAAACAAGAGACATTATCTTCCGGGTTACCAACGTCAGGATCAGTGTTGCCAACTTATATTTTCAAGATCCGCTAAATACTACTAAAAATCCGCCAAAATTCCGGCAAGAAATCCGATCTCAAATAATGAGCAATAAAAATGAGTAATAATAATAATAATAATAATAATAATAATAATAATATCTGCTCTCACCAGATCTGTGAGTTTCACTGGGAATGGGTATCCGCGGATATTGTAAATATTTAACTAAAGTATATTACACGCAAGGTATTGAAACGGATAGATCTGTGAACATAATACATTAGGCCTGACACCTGGCACCAGAACCCCTACAATCACAGGGTTATGAGGGATTTTCTCTTGCGACAACTACCGACGTACTGAACTTTGTTCCTTCCTTCCATTAATTGGGGCAGGAGCCAATTAGGCTTAGGTCAGATTTACGGCTTTATGGTCTCAAGGCTCTTTATATATCACCATTCTCCCATACCACTGTCAAGCGTCGCCTAACCAGAAGCAAAAATTAGAGTATACCTAAGTGAAAATCAATAAAGTTCATTATTTAGAAATTATCAGAAAAATTATTCACACTACCAGACAGTTTGCATCCGCGAAGACACAAACTTCGCGGATATCCGCATCTGTGCAGGGCTCTAGTTATAGGCTATCAACTATGAGCATTACTCTGGAGGGAATTAATTTCCTTTCCAGTGTGTTTTAATGATGCAGTTTTCTATTTTGCCGTAATGCTGTTGGTTTAATGTTCCTTCAATTGCTATAGATTTTAATCTACGCCAGGATGTCGGAATTTTATACCGCAGGAGTTATTTAACGCGCTGCACGCCATGGCACGCAGTTGTCCCATTGAAACACCCTCAGATGCCTCCACCCTCAGCCAGGATCGAATTGCTGTCTTCGTAACAGAAGGAGAATGGCTGACTGACTGACTGACTGCCCTCTGAGGTGGGCGTACCAGTAAAAAATTAAGATATTCCTTTATAATGGTTTGTCGACCACTGTTCACTATGAGGAATTTTCGTAAGATGTTAGTTTATTCATTACTTCCGATGAGAAGGGAAAGTTTGACACAGGGGTCTGCTTTAGCTCTGAATTAGCTTTCATTCTACTACCATAAAAGTATTTTTTCTAAAATTTTAAATAAACATAGATTATATTCAGTGTTAAAATACATTCTTGGCCTCGTATTCCTTGATGTGGTGCAGCTCTTGTGAGACATACGTCCGATGGAGGAGAGATGCATACACCTTTTTAACTACATACTTGCCTTCCTGTCAAATTTAAATCTTTGTCCCTACCGGAATTGAACCCTGGCCTCTGAGGTCGACAGTTAGTAGCGCTAACCGTTACAAGGAGAACTACTATCCAATGTCATAATATATATGGTATTTTTCTCAGAACCCTTCTCATTAGCATCTCGCTGTCTTCAACTCGGAACACAACTGGGGAAGAAGATTGCGTCCTTCCCCAATATCGCTAATTCCCACTATGAGGAAATTGGGATGGAAATTGGTGGTAGTGCGGATAGGATAGCTTTGACAGGAAATTGAAAACGAATCGAGGGAGACCTCTGAGATATGCGTAATCGTGTCTGAACTCGCAATTGGGAAAGCAAGGCAAACTACTTTTCAATTTGTCTGCTAGTGGAAAAGAGTCTACTGGTCTCCTGACTCCGTAATAGCCTGGATACATTTGTGGAGACTGCACTATTCACTTGAATGCCAGTTATATCCAAAATAACTGAACTGTTCTTTCTCAAAATAAAAACAGAACGGAGGCAGCTGGGAAAGGAAATATGGGCAATAAAAGCGAATACATAGGAAGGTGTCAAAATTATTGTTGCACGGGGAAGAGGATACGAACTCAGTGGTTTCTCTGTTGATGACGCTTTGAAATTCAAAGCTAACGACATCGATGTCATTAAGCGAGTTACCAGTGCAGTACCCTGTAATCGTGGTTGGTTCTCAAGTGTTGAAGCGTTACCCATGGACAATTATAAGAATTATTTTCCTTGTTATGCCATAGGATAGTAGCCACTAGAGTACAAGCACCCAGCTTTGTTTTTGTGCTTTACTTCCGGGAAGCCACAGTAAAGAGACACTTTCCCTCCGGTGGGAAGAGCTGAAAGTGTGAGATTGCATAAAAATGGAGGCTGGGCCTTTTTTACTGTGTGTTTACGTAATTACATTGTTCGATGTAAGTTGTCCCCGGCCTGAATTATGTAGTAGTATGATAGGTGAGAAGGGCATTCGAAACACCTCTACTCATTGTGATCCGATGACCTATCTTGCTAATATTGTTGGTTCATTTTAAGGACAAAGATCTTATAAAAATGAGCTCAACAGTCTCATTAAAGCTGTCGATTAGTCTTTGTTTCCTTCTGTACCTAATACAACGGGTTAGAACCCGGCAAATGATGGTAGCATTTAAGCTTTCTAGATTCGGACACCTTTCACAATTTCTGTGGAATATCTCCTGGGATATCTCCTTAATACACTGTAATATAATGTAATAAAAATACTTTTCTTTGAAGTAGGTGTAATTTTTCAATGATTATTCCGAAATCATCCATAGCATTCGAAGAAACATAAATTATACTGACGATAGCATGCTCAAACCGTCGTCATTAGAAACATTCCATAGGCACACAGTATGAAGAAACGTAAATAGATGGCGAGATCGAAAAGGTTTCTCTAAATGGGTCTATTTATTTTTTAATTAATTTCTTCTAAACAATACTCATCAAGACAGCACGAATAAGTTATTATTTTCTGAATATTATGTACCTCAAGCTAAGCCTCTAATCAATAGAACTCTCTCGAAAAAATACACGTAATATAAATGTAGTTCAGCAGTACAGTCTTAGGTCATTCTGCGTATCTCGAGTATTCTAGACTCGGTAGACAATGCATACTTTCTTGTGGGTACTACGTAAGCATAATTCAATGCCGCAACACAGGTAGGATGTTGAATTCCTTCTACCGAGAATGTTTACTCTCCATCCAATAGCATTCTTCTAAGAGCGCAAATAGTTTATTGCAGATAATGATCCAGTAAGAAGCAGGCTCCGCGGTGTAGGGGTAGCGTGCCTGCCTCTTACCTGGTTTGGTTTGGTGATGATGATGATGACGATGATGATAATGTTTGTTGTTTAAAGGGGCCTAACAGCTAGGTCATCGGCCCCAGGTTTGGTTTGGATCCAGTAAGAAATCAATATTCTACTCAGAAGATAGGATTCTCTTTTTTTTCAGTATCTTCCAATCGGCCTCATTCGCATCCTCCATTACCGTTCACGATACTTGCACACCGTAAACATCACCCGTTGAAAACAGAGGCTTCTAATTTTAACTTGGCTGTGCGGGCTACTTCACAAAAACAATAACAACAACACAGCAATCATAATCATCAACGTCATCAATATAATCAATTACCATGGTAGATATTGTTCTAAAAACTCGTAAAATTCCGGAAATACATTAGATTGTTTTGCGTCTTTAAATATCCAGCAATAGACTGGAAATTTCCGTCGGAACCAGGAAAGTCAAGCTCAGCCTGAAGGAGGACCTTGTATCATGAATTAATGGATTAGGAGAGCACTCATCAATTCAGGGGAAGATGTTACATTTAACGTCTCTTGAATATGTAGCAGAGTCAGTTAGCTATTTGCTTTCTGTGTTTTAGACTGCGGTCTCGGACCCTGTTGCATTCGCCTTGCACTTACGGGCAATGAAATATGAAAGACTCGAGTCAGTTGATATAGGTATAGGCACGTCAGACAATTTCTTTACATGGCTAATTTTCGGTGTATCGACATCTCTTAAAACCGATAGTAGCTGATGGGATTGTAAGCCCTTAACATTATTATTATTATTATTATTATTATTATTATTATTATTATTATTATTATTGTTTTTTCGTGTATGATGTCGTCCGCGATATTCATTTCTTGGAGGTCCGCCTTAGTTTCTTCTAGCCAGTTTATTACCTTCTTTGAGTTGTTGATTACTGATGAGTCTGTCGCTGTCCATTCTATAGATATGGCCATGGAATTTCAGCCGTCTCTTGCGTACGGCATGAGTGAATCTATCAGTTAATGAATAGAGGTCCGCTGTTCTCTTAATCCACATTCCATTTTCTCTCGTGGGACCATACATTTTCCGGAGAATTTCCCTTTCCTGCTTTTCAATTTCTATCATGTTCGGAGTGACCTCCAAGGAATATGGTTTCTGAGGCGTGTAAAGCTTCCGGCAAAACAACTTTCTTGTAATGTCGTAATTTTGCATTACGCGATTATTATTATTGTTTGCTTAATATTATTATTTGAGATAGTTTGACGTCACACTGATTCAGAGGAGTTTTTAGCCACGATAGGATAGCAAAGGTGTGAAAATTGGGAAACCACGGAAAAACATCTTCGTGGCTGCTGACAGGGTCTTCGAACCTACTGTCTCCCAAATGCGAGCTGTTAGTTACGTGACCCAAACCGCTCAGCCTCTTGCTCGGTATTTATAATATTAATAATGTATTGTGACAGAATTTTAAATAACCTGCAACGATTTAAAGATAAGAGGTATAGAACTAAATGAGGCCACAACACTAGTTGCAAATCGTGGATTGTGGCGACGTTTAGTAAATTCTCAGAGGCTTGCAGACTGAACGCTGAAAGGCATAACAGTCTATAATGATAATGTATGTAATGTATGTATGCAACATGAATTTCAGTTATCTCAAAACACTTTATACATAAAGTGTAATGTTACAGCAACTTTTTTACCAGTTATTATTCATAACGATAATAATAGTAATAATAATAATAATAATAATAATAATAATAATAATAATAATAATAATAATAATAAAGAAGAAGAAGAAGGAGAAGAAGAAGAAAAGGTGGGATCGTTCATAGCCTGGAAGTCCTCTACTAACGCATGTGGAACATGGGCAAATAATAATTTAGGCGTCGGTCCTATACTGTAGCTCATTCGCGTAACTTCATTTACGGTATCGGAAGAAATTGATGGTGTTCATTGTCACGATTTAATTTACTGGACACTGTGTAGCCACCAACGTGTATGGGAGTCAACACTGGCGAGTTTGGTTAAGGGTTCATTCGCTGTATTTACTTGTAGTGTTTTTTTTTGGCTATTTGCTTTACGTCGCACCGACACAGATAGGTCTTATGGCGACGGTGGGATAGGAAAGGCCTAGGATTGGGAAGGAAGAGGCTGTGGCCTTAATTAAGGTACAGCTCCAGAATTTGCCTGGTGTGAAAATGGGAAACCACGGAAAACCATTTTCAGGGCTGCCGAAAGTGGGGTTCGAACCCACTATCTCCCAGATGCAAGCTCACAGCCGCGCGCCCCTAACCGCACAGCTAACTCGCCCGGTTTTAATGGTGTTATCAGTGTTAATATTCTGTTTATTTTGCATGGCTTTGCCCATGTTAAATTTGTTCTTATCTCTTAAGGATTTAGCCATGTCACATTCATTATGATTTACTATCGACACCTATTTACCATTTTCGTGATCTCGACAAATAAAGACGTGAAATTAAATCCCCATGGTCTATTATGCCGACACTTTCTGACGTGACTAGTATTTAAACTAAACCATTACGCTCGTAATTTAAGAAATGAGATATCCATTTCTGGAGGTGCATATGGCCCTGAGGTTCACTCATCCTACACCAAAAATGAGTACCAGGTTAATTCCTGAGGGCAAAGGTGGCCGGGCGTAGAGCTAGCCACTCTACCCCATCAAGTGCCGAGGTTACGGATAGTGGAAGCCTTTGCCTTCCACCCCTCCAAGGGCCTTTATGGCCTGTACGGAAATGGCTTTGATTACGCTCGTTGTCTTCGTTAGCGGTATTTCATTCTACAACACTGTTAAAATCCCACATAGCGTAAAGATGCATCATATTATTCATGTCAAGTTTCCACGCTTCGTCGTGCTGGCGGCCGTGCAATGTGCGTCAGGTTTGCATGAGCGTCACAAGGCTACATGCGAAACGACCCCTGTAATGAAATGGCGTATGGCTTTTAGTGCCGGGAGTGTCGGAGGACAAGTTTGGCTCGCCAGATGCAGGTCTTTTTTGATTTGACACCCGTAGGCGACCTGCGCGTCGTGTTGAGGATGAAATGACGATGAAGACGACACATGCACCCAGCCCCCGTGCCAGCGAAATTAACCAATTAAGGTTAAAATTCCCGACACGACCGGGAATCGAACCCAGGACCCCTGTAACCATTTAGCCATGGAGCCGGACACGACCCCTGTGTTCGGAGTCGATGGAGTCGGTACGCTCGAACGCAGGCTTCAGACGTACACAGGCCTAATTTGAAGGCGCTCAAATATGCCAGCGTCGCATTGGTAGATTTCTGGAGGGAAAGAATTCCGACACCTCGGCGTTTCCGAAAAATCTTAAAAAGTAATTAGAGGGACGTAAAACCAATAACATGTCATTATATGTATTTTCCGCGGACACATTCATCTAAGTCCACAAGAATGTTAATTAAATATGTTTCATTCTTTTAGAACAGAACGAAGTCGACTTCACAGCCTGCATGTGAAGTCCATCTATCGTATGGCTTTTATCGCCGGGGGATGTTCAGGGACATGTTCGGGTCGCCTCGTGCAGGTCATTCTATTTGACTCCCATTGGCGACCTGCGCGTGGGGATGGGGAATGATGATGTAGGGAGAAGGTGAAATCCGGTGCCAGCACATTGCTTACTCCTGTCGAATAGCACTAAGGTGTCTGCTCAAAGCTTTACGTCTCCATCCGACGGACGAATCACCATCAACAGCGTCATATTCCTTCACTCCATATGAACACTGCGGGGAGGTTTGGAATTTAATGCATGCTTTTGTCACGCAATCTACTGATTAGGAATTGTATACAACCACCTCCCCTACCCTGACGGCTAACATTCTGTTGGTGTAATTTTTTCCGACCAACGGGACTCAAAACGGAAAACCACGGAGTCAGACCATTTAGACTTCAACGCCTTAACGATCATGGCCACCGGGGAGGCTTCCATGTGAAGTGCCTCCCGAGATAATAATAATAATAATAATAATAATAATAATAATAATAATAATAATAATAATAATAATAATAATAATAATAATTGCATTACTTCTCACTAACTGGTTTTAAGGTTTTCGGAGACGCCGAGGTGCCATAATTTAGTCCCGCAGGAGTTCTTTTACGTGCCTGTAAATCTACCGATACGAGGCTGACGTATTTGAGCACCTTCAAATACCACCGGTCTGAGCCACGATCGACCCCACCAAGTAGGGCGGGGGGGAAGGCCAGCGCCTCAGCCCGGCTGCCTCCTGACACCTGACAGGGATAACTCCACTATACGTTAAGAGCTCTCTGGTACAGCAACTTGTCACGTCTCTTTTGTTGCTACATTAAGTGAATTAACGTTTCCTGTCGTGACTCAGTCCGCAGGTGCGACGCATTCTCTGATTGAAGTGCTGTGTTACACGCTGTTACAGGCTAGTTAACATAGTTCGCTAGTTAGCAAGGATTTCCTAGAAACCAAAAAAGATGTAATCTCCTTCACTCATGTTACTCAACACTTAACGAAGAGAGACTTGAGGATTGTTATTTAGCAATGTTTGACGTGAAATATTTCTGTCACGAACAGTCAATTGTTGAAAAGCCTGTTATTGAATGAAAGTCTATTTCTTTGTGGCCGCGATACGCAAAATTGTAAAGATAACTCTTATTAATGCGTCGTGTTTTTAAAGGTATAAAACGTACTAGATAATATACATTTCGTAATAAAATTGTTAAACATTGCTTCATCAGTTTCATCACTAAATTGGAATGGAATAATGCTATGCCTTTAGCTACTATAATTCCATGCTACTGCGTCTGCTGGCCGTATATTTCATCACTGATGGAGGAAGACAATGCAGTTGTTTTCCTTAAGAAGCTAATGATAACTCTTACTTTCCTGCAATCATCCATGTAATTAATTATTGGTGCTATGGATTTTTTCTTATAGTCTCTCCAGAGCGCAATATAACAGGTGTTAATTAACAGGTGAATTAACGGGACAGTGATTAGGGATTTTGTTCGTTTTTTGCCGTTTACCGCGCAAATAATGAAGAATGAGTGTTACTTTATATGTATAATATGAATCAAATTATATTCTTTTCTGTACACTTCCAATTTTTGCCTCATATCTCGGAGTAGGTATTCAGAAGTCTGAAGTAGATTCAGTTTATTTTTGATTGTTTGTTTGTTTGTTACATCACGGGAAAACAGCTCAACAGAATTTCTCGAAACTCTGTAATTAAGTTCAGGGAGAGCTGTGCTGTGCACAAAGCTGTATATTATTTGATTTGTCTAGAGTCCTCTTCTTGCAGAGCATCCGTGGCTTAGGGGGCAGCGCGCCGGCCTCTCAACCGCTTGGTTCCGTGGTTCAAATCCCGGTCACTCAATGTGAAATTTGTGCAGGACAAAACGGAGGCGGGACAGGTTTTTGTCCGGGTACTCCGGTTTTCCCTGTCACATTTCATTCCAGCAACACTCTACAATATCATTTCATTTCATCTGTCAGTCAGTAATCACTACCCCAGGCGAGTGCGACAGGCTTCGGCTGCCGGCATAATTCCTATCCTCGCCGCTAGATGGAGGCTTCATTCATTCCATTCCTGATCCGGTCTTACTTACTTACTTACTTACTTACTTACTTACTTACTTATCCGGCGCTACAGTCCTGTGTGAGCCTTGGCCTCTTCTACGATAGTCCGCCATCTACTTCGATCCTGAGCGGCTGCTCTCCATGGGCGGATGTTTATTGCCCTCAGGTCGGCTTCAACTTCATCGCTCCATCTATTACGGGGCCTTCCTTGTCGCCGTCTTTTATCTACTCGGGATTTAACTACTTTTCTTGGCATTCGATCTTCCTCCATTCTTTCCACATGGCCAAGTCATCGCAATCTCTGTGCCTTAATAAATCTAACTATATCCTTCTGGTCTAATATGTTCTGTCTTTCAGTATTCGTCCTTATCCTCCAACCATTCTGGTCTTGAATTGGGCCATATATTCGTCTAATAATCTTTCTTTCAAATATTCTTAATGTATTTGCATCATCAGCTAAAAGGTTCCAGGCTTCTGAGCCATATGTCACTACAGGTTTAATAAGGGTCTTATATATTTTGAATTTTGTAGGTTTAGACAATAGACGGGATTTAAATAATGTAAGATTTGCATAATAGGCCCTGTTTCCAGCTATTATTCTACGATGAATCTCCTCACTTATTCTATTATTGTTTGTCAAGATGGTTCCCAAATACTCAAAACTTCGTACATTCTCAAAATTATGCCCATTTATTGTCGGATTATCTTGACTTCTTCTGCCCTCTAAAACAGTCACATGCATATACTTAGATTTACTGTCATTCACCTCCAATCCCATCCGTTTTCCTGCTTCCTCCATTTCAAGAAACATTTCCTTCAAATATCTATCATTCCTGGCCATTAACACTACATCATCTGCATACGCACAAATTTGTTTAGATTTATATACAATATTTCCGGTATCCATTATTTTTTCAAGGACTTGGTTAATTGCCAGATTAAACAAAGTAGCTGAGAGTGCATCACCTTGTATGACTCCTGTATTAAGAGTTCTTCCATCCACCATCACCTTTGCCCTTACTTCTCCTAAAGTGATTCTGTCATCCTAATCAGTTTCTGTGGTATTCCTATTGTCTCCATATATTCATAGAGCTTATCCTTGTATATACCGTCAAATGCTTGTCTAAAATCTACAAACAACATAATGTAGACCTATATTATGCCCATAGCATTTTTCCACCATTTGACGTACCATTAATGTTTGATCTAATGTGCTCCTATTTCGCCTGAAGCCACACTGTACTTCATCCAATCTCTCTTCAGCATATGGAGTCAGATATTGTAATAGTATATTTGAAAATAGTTTATAGATGATATTCAGTAATGTGATTCCCCTATAATTAGTGCATTCGTATTTATTTCCCTTCTTATATGTTGGGAAAATTATTCCTGTATTCCACTCATCAGGTATCTGTTCTTCCTCCAAATCTTAATAATCAGTTCATGTACCTCTTGTAGCATTTCTTTGCTACTATTTTTAATCAGTTCAGTTGTTATCCTGATCCGGTCGAATGACTGGAAAAAGGCAGTGGATTTTCATAGAGTCGTCGTCTTCTTCGACCGCTTTTCTCACATCTGTGGGTTCGCGGGTGCGAACTGGGTAGCACATGTGATTTGGCCTTGTTTTACTGCCGGATGCCTTTTCTGACACCAATCCTGTATGAAGGGATTGCGTGTTTCTTTGGTGGTTCGTAGTGCAGTGTGTTGTCTTAATATGAAGAGGAAAGTCTTGGGACAAACAAAAACACCCAGTCCCCGGGCCAGAAGAATTAATCATAGGCGATTAAATTCCCCGGTCCGGCCGGGAATCGAACTTGCGACCCTCTGAACGCGGCAGTGGCCATGCTCTTAAGGCCTAATTGCATTTTTGAACTTGCGATAAAGCTTACATAATAACTTTCGTATTATTTTTTGTTTTTGTTTTGAAGGTAATGTTTGGGGGATATTCTTAATATAAATCAATGTACCTTTTATTTATAAATTTCTAAAAGTGATGATTCAAATAAATGTTTACTTTAAACATATATATATATATATATATATATATATATTCTTCATGATCAAAACCGTTAAGAAAAAATGAACTATAGAAAACTACATTATTTTATTACGGTGATGTTTCCAACAACGCATATAATAAAAGGAGCTTTCTGCACAAATGTAAAGTCTATTTCACTGCTTCACACAATCTGCACACACCAGAGTTGATTTTTCGCATGAAAAAAATGCGAGACGAGGAACTGTTTACTAATATTTGCACAAGTTTAGGACGCGCCCCAGCATCAGCTAACGTCAGCTGCTGCAAGGTCATCAGTGCCACCAACTTTAAAAGATTTTGTGTGTAGTCTTATTTAATACAAGACTGTTCCAAAATATGTATTATGAACTATTAAATCGAATAAATAACTTGGACTTTTTTCGACTGTACTCCTAACGTCTAATCAGTCGGACGATGGCGGTTAAGAGGTTATAGGATTAAATGTCCAAAACTACAAATTTCAAAAGTTGTGCAATATATAATTTGCAACCTTTGAAGTTTACCGCACAAGGAATAACAACCGAGATACGCAAACGTTCAACCATTTCCACAATATCAGTTCTGTCTGATACATATGCGTACAATAATGAAATTGTAGAAAAAGCAATTTCCATTATTTTTAGGTCCCTTACATTTTTGCAACATTGGCTATGGTAACGAAGATATTAACTAGCATTTAAATATTCAGTAGACCCGGTTGAGAAAATCGGCAGAAGTATATTATTATTATTATTATTATTATTATTATTATTATTATTATTATTATTATTATTAGCTGATGTACCCGTGCTTCGCTACGGAATTCTACATTGTATACCGAATTGTAGGTTAGGTAGTGTACACGTTGTGAGCAAGGCTGTATTAAATTGGATAACTCTTAACGTTACCCTAGAAACGCGACGGGGAAGTCACCAAACGTCTTTTCCCATATGAAGACTGCGTTAGGGAATTTTCATTATAATGGTAGGTCCGCTTGCCTGCCATCAGTCACAATCAGGTTGGGGAATTTCATTATAATAGCAGACACTCACTCTCCACCTGCCTTTTTACATCCTCAGAAAGACTGTCTTAGTGGTTTTCCCAACTGAAATGAACATACGTCATTATAATGACGTCAGTAGGAATGGCGCGAGCAAAAGCAATGATTTCACATGAAATACTCGATCAAACGAAAAACAACACACATTCCCATTTAACGAACAGTACTACGCTGCCGATCTAACAAGCCAAAGTTCCAGAGCTGGAATACCTGGCCGCAGACAGGCGTGATCCGTGAACACTCTTAGTATTTTTTGGGGGGAGGGGGGGGGGGGGGAGGGGGATGGTGTTCGAATAGTGGAGAGTCCCAGGGCAAAACTATGCCCGTATACTAATCTGCTTCCTAGGAGTACCCGATGAGTCGGAAAATCTCAATTCACTACACTGTCGGCGGAAAAATCTATCTGACTTGGGTGCAAATTTTTCCTACAAGCCTGAGGAGAAACCTCTTCACTGCTAATTTTGAATAAAATGAATGTAGAATTTAATAAAAGTGAAGAGTAATACGCTCTTTTTAAGAAACGGCTCTTTTCAGGGTTGAATTTTGAGTTATTTAATGAATTGTGGTGCTATAATTTGGAGTATGCCTAAATTGCAATTCTAGACCAGGTCATACTACTACTACTACTACTACTACTACTACTACTACTAATTGAGGCTGAGTGTGGACTCTGCTCATTCAAAATAGCACGTCTGAGTAGCGATCGAATAGCTGGAATACTATGATAAACCAGTGTGTTACGTACCAGCAGTACGGTATCAGAAAATGTACGAACCAGAGGAACGACATGGTAAAGAAGAACGTTTTCTAACTCCTCAGCTATTTCCCGCCAATATTCAGTCAGGCTGTTATACTTCGTCGTACGCAGCAGAAATCCCATCTATCGGAGTTGAGCGGCAGCATAAGAGACAAACAATATCACAAAAAACAATGGTCAATGTAATGGAATTGTTGATCAATTTTATGGGCTTTCAATATTGTAGGCCTTCACATTTAGTTTTCTTCCAACTCTGAAATACCACGCTTGTAGTTGGTACGGTAAAACTGAATAAAACATAAATGGTCGGAAATTGTATTCTCTATAATTTTTGTTATGTAGTACTTTTCGATATTTTAGTTGCCTTCCCCTAAACTCCAATTTTATCCAGGGTGAATACAATTATTTATAACAGACTGTAGATTCTTATTCCCCGACTCTATAAACCGACTTTAATTAAATTCTGTTAACCCATTTTCTCGTGGCTCTGCGTCGATATGGACTTGGCAACAAAAATACAAATTCATGAATATCTGTGTTATCAACGCCTGTACGGTAACAATGTATGGCATAAATGATCGGAAATTTAATTCGATATAACTTTAGTTATGTAGTATTTATCGATAGGATCACTAATAATATAAATATTTGAGAATTAAATTGTAGGCCTTCCCCTAAACTACCATTTCACTCTGCGTGAGTAAAATGACTTATAGCCTAGATTGTAGTGGCTCATCCCCCCGACTTCACATACCGATTTTCAGTAAATTCTCTTCAGCCGTTTTCACGTGATGCATGTACAGACAGACAGACAGACAGACAGACAGACAGACAGACAGACAGACAGACAGACAGACAGACAGACAGACAGACAGACAGACAGACAGACAGACAGACAGACAGACAGACAGACAGACAGACAGACAGACAGACAGACAGACAGACAGACAGACAGACAGACATTACGAAAAAGTAAAAAGTGCATTTCTTTGTTACTATGGATATGACCGATACAGAAATACCATTCTTTTCAAATTCTGAACAATGTACAGACAAAACTATTTTATATATATAGATTATTATTATTATTATTATTATTATTATTATTATTATTATTATTATTATTATTATTATTATTATTATTATTATTAACAGCCAAGATCATGGGGAGGAAGAAAATGATGTTGGTGAAATTATGCTTGAGGAAGTGGAAAGGATAGTAAATAAACTCCATTGTCATAAGGCAGCAGGAATAGAAAATTAGCGTGGAGTGTTGGTAAGGTACCTTCAGATTGGACAAAAGCAGTAATTGCACCTATCTACAAGCAAGGAAACAGGACGGATTGCAACAACTATCGAGGTATCTCATTGATTAGTATACCAGGCAAAGTATTCACTGGCATCTTGGAAGCGAGGGTGCGATCAGTCGTTGAGAGGAAGTTGGATGAAAACCAGTGTGGTTTCAGACCACAGAGAGGCTGTCAGGATCAGATTTTCAGTATTCGCCAGGTAATTGAAAAATGCTACGAGAGGAATAGGCAGTTGTGTTTATGTTTCGTAGATCTAGAGAAAACATATGACAGGGTACCGAGGGAAAAGATGTTCGCCATACTGGGGGACTATGGAATTAAAGGTAGATTATTAAAATCAATCAAAGGCATTTATGTTGACAATTGGGCTTCAGTGAGAATTGATGGTAAAATGAGTTCTTGGTTCAGGGTACTTACAGGAGTTAGACAAGGCTGTAATCTTTCACCTTTGCTGTTCATAGTTTACATGGATCATCTGCTGAAAGGTATAAAATGGCAGGGAGGGATTCAGTTAGGTGGAAATGTAGTAAGCAGTTTGGCCTATGCTTACGACTTGGTCTTAATGGCAGACTGTGCCGAAAGCCTGCAGTCTAATATCTTGGAACTTGAAAATAGGTGCAATGAGTATGGTATGAAAATTAGCCTCTCGAAGACTAAATTGATGTCAGTAGGTAAGAAATTCAACAGAATTGAATGTCAGATTGGTGATACAAAGCTAGAACAGGTCGATAATTTCAAGTATTTAGGTTGTGTGTTCTCCCAGGATGGTAATATAGTAAGTGAGATTGAATCAAGGTGTAGTAATGCTAATGCAGTGAGCTCGCAGTTACGATCAGCAGTATTCTGTAAGAAGGAAGTCAGCTCCCAGAAGAAACTATCTTTACATCGGTCTGTTTTCAGACCAACTTTGCTTTACGGGAGCGAAAGCTGGGTGGACTCAGGATATCTTATTCATAAGTTAGAAGTAACAGACATGCAAGTAGCAAGAATGATTGCTGGTACAAACAGGTGGGAACAATGGCAGGAGGGTACTCGAAATGAGGAGATAAAGGCTAATTTAGGAATGAACTCGATGGGTGAAGCTGTACGCATAAACCGGCTTCGGTGGCGGGGTCATGTGAGACGAATGGAGGAGGATAGGTTACCTAGGAGAATAATGGACTCTGTTATGGAGGGTAAGAGAAGTAGAGGGAGACCAAGACGACGATGGTTAGACTCGGTTTCTAACGATTTAAAGATAAAAGGTATAGAACTAAATGAGGCCACAACACTAGTTGCAAATCGAGGATTGTGGCGACGTTTAGTAAATTCTCAGAGGCTTGCAGACTGAACGCTGAAAGGCATAACAGTCTATAATGATAATGTATGTATGTATTATTATTATTATTATTATTATTATTATTATTATTATTATTATTATTATTATTATTATTATTATTATTATTATTTTACAATTGGCTTTACGTTGCACCGAGACAGATAGGTCTTATTTCAACGATGGGGTAGGAAAGGGCTAGGAGTGGGAAGGAAGTGGCCGTGCTCTTAATTAATTCACTGCCCCGGTATTTGCCTGGTGTGAAAATGGGAAACTACGGAAAACCACATTCAGCGTTGCTGACAGATGAGTTCGAATGCAAGCTCACAGCTTCGCGCCCCTAACCGCACAGTCAGCTCGCTCGGTAACAGTTATTATTGCTATTTCTAGGAGTGGAGAATTAGCTGTGAATGAAGAGAAAGGTAAGGTACTTAGAGAAGCTTTGTACCTGTCCTCATGCTAAGCCTCTTTATCAGGGAACTTCCGAGAAGTTAAAGATAGAAGAATGGTGATTATCAACCTCTAAGGGCCAAGGGAGGACCCTTTCCTTTCTCCCCTTCCTCAATACCTAAACTGCAGCGAAATCTTTCTTGGTAAATTGTTTTGTTTTCTGCGGCAGCTCTGCACCAGAAAAGACGAAACGACTTGCAAGGGATTATGGACGTCTGGTAAAGATCAGGGAATTCAGTTAAAGGGAAAATAGAAGTCGACTATTAATCAATGGCTGATTGGTCAATATGTTGGCCTTCGAGCCCCTCGCGGCTCCGGATTTGATTCCTGGGAAAGATCAGAGCTACTAACGGTGGGGTTCGATCCCACCATCTCCGGAATACGAGCTTACACGCTTGAATGTCAAGTAACTATATTGTCATTCGAAGAAGCAACCTACTGCTCAGATCATGCGAGCGTAACCAATTGCGATTCTCACCCAAGCTGCGCATCCCTGGTACACGTGTTCCTGCTAGCACCAACACGTATGATACCGATCAGATAACGTAACTCTCTCGTAATTTAAACTACAGTATACTGTTATTGTTGTGCACAGTCACAGGTGGCGGGATATTACGCTTCCAACTCGATGGCTGAAGATTGGAATGCACAAGGGAATGTAATTGCTTTGTAAAACTCTCCTTTCGCATAATGAATGTGTTGTAGCGGCTAGAAAGCGACCCAGCCACTTTCTAGCGGAGCTTTCTCCAAACAAGCTCAATACGTCGGAATATTAGGAATAATACGTCTGTGAACACATTACCGCCCGCCAAACCACACGCACCTTGTATTGGATCCTCACGTATTTGAAAGTTACATTTAAGAAAACGTGGTGATGAATTCTTAATGAAGGAAATCATGTATTCAAACATCACGTTACAGTAATTATTATCAAAGTTTACTTGTATAGTCTTGTTTAGTCCTTATTCAGTAGGCCCTATATTATAAAGAGCAGTAGAAAGCCGAACTGAGTACCTCAGATAGAGGAGTGCTGGCCTTCTGACTCGAAGTTGACGAGTTCGATCCTGCACAGTCCGATGGTATTTGAAGGTGCTCAGATACGCCAGCCTCTTGTCGGTAGATTTACCATCGCGAAAAATAACACCCTTCTTCTTCTTCTTAATCTGTTTACCCTCTAGGGTTGGGTGTTCCCTCGGACTCAGCGAGAGATCTCACCCCTACTGCCTCAAGGGCAGTGTCCTGGAGCTTCAGCCTCTGGGTCGGGGGATACAACTGGGGAGAATGACCAGTAGCCCGCCCAGGCGGCCTCACCTTCTATTCTGAACAGGGCCTTGCGGGGGGGGGGGGATGGGAAGATTGGAAGGGACAGACAAGGAAGAGGGAAGGAAGCGGCCGTGGCCTTAAGTTAGGTACCATCCCGGCATTTGCCTGGAGGAGAAGTGGGAAACCACGGAAAACCACTTCCAGGATGGCTGAGGTGGGAATCGAACCCACCTCTACTCATTTGACCCCCCGAGGCTGAGTGGACCCCGTTCCAGTCCTTGTACCACTTTTCAAATTTCGTAACAGAGCCGGGAATCGAATCCGGACCTCCGGGGGAGGCAGCGCGCGCGCGCGCGCGCGTGTGTGTGTGTATGTGTGAGAGAGAGAGAGAGAGAGAGTGGGAGAGATTTAAATAATTGGACGAAGGACTGGCAGAATCAAGGGGAAGAACGGACCAAAATGAGCTGGGGGGGGGGGAGGGGTTATACCCAGTGACCCCAGAAGTACGTGGGATAAGCTGAGGAAGAATCATACTTTGGTCTTCAATATCTCTTCAAATATCCATTGTTAGTTACTATGAAGAAAGAAGACATACACTGAATTTGTCTTTCGTAAATCTGTGAATAATTACATCCGAAGTAGACCATGTCTACTGTCTAGCTCGGTTAATATTCCAGTTGAAAATTTAATGGCATGCTTAGTTAAACCTGTCTCAACGAAACGTTAATGTGGAAGTGCCTTTCCTTCTGCAAATTTAATGGCTCAATTGGTCTCTAAATCATGCGCGTGTCTTTAATACATATTTTTTCTATGTTACAGGTTCCATTCGCACAACACTCTTGTCTGGATCCACATTCAACGTTACCTGGCACCTCGCGTACCCACATCGGGTAAGTGTTCGTAAAAATTACGCTACGTGTTTTAAACACCATGCAACTCTCCTAATTATAGGAAAGCAAAGTGGACTACCACCACAAAATTTGAGCATCTAATTGAATTCAACGATATACTTCGTGATTATTTAGAAGTTAAGCTTGTCATATTAACAGTGAGAAAATTAAAATTAATTAGTTAATCAGTCGAACACATCATTCAAAGAATCTGAAGATGTCCACTTTATTGGATGAAACATGTCATTCTTTGTTTGGCCATGTTTGTTTAAGCATTTAGTGTATGTTATAAATGTGTTCAAACGACTGAAAATATATTTCACATCCTCGCGAGAAACATAGGACACTTTCTGTCTTCTGATCTAGCCTTGATGAAACTACGACAGCAGGTGTAGGTATTTTCCATTGTGAGGTGAGCTGGCTCGAGTCAGTAGTGACTTTCTTCAGTTCAGTTTTGCTGAATATTATTATTACCAAATACATTGGGAAATATCCCGGTGGTAATGATCACTTACAGTAGTGTGATAAAACAACAACAATAGTACAACAAGCAATTGCACGGAAAGAAAATATTATAAGAAATACTGATAGTTTAACATTCGAAATCCAGCACCATGAGATACAAATACACACACAACTTAAGTATTTCCAGTGCTCAACACTGTGACTTACAATACTATAGGTTGAGCTTACTACTATTTTAACATTACAACACCGTCTTTTACAAATTTACACGTACCTTCAATATTTCAAAATTTTACACTATGACTTTTCCGGAGGTGCACATGGCCCTGAGGTTCACTCAGCCTACACCAAAAATGAGTACCAGGTTAATTCCTGGGGGCAAAGGCGGCTGGGCGTAGAGCTAACCACTCTACCCCATCAAGTGCCGAGGTTACGGATAGTGGGAGCCTTTACCTTCCACCCCTCCAAGGGCCTTCATGGCCTGTACGGAGATGACTTTGCTTTTTTACTTTTGCACTATGACTTACTGTAGACTGAACGGTCCAATTACTGTTATCTTAGCATTGTAAATACAACACGTTCATATAGAAATTCACACATACCTTGAATAGTTCAGATGACTTTATACTACAGTTTACATTGGATTGACCTTTGAATTAAAATGTGACACCATCACATAGAAATTTACCCACAATTTACAAAATATTGGAGTCGGTTTTTGAGGCATCTTACATTTTTGGGATAAGGCTCAAAGGCAGCTGCAGGTAATGCATTCCAGTAATCAATTCCCCCATTTACAAACGAATATTTACCATAGTGTTCTGCAATCAATTTATGCGAATCTAAGGGCGTCATATGAAAAGACCTGCATCTGGCGACCCGAACCTGTCCTCGGACACTCCCCGCACTAAAAGCCATACGCCATTTAATTTCATGTATGCGAATGCTCTCTCCTGCTTTTGTAACCAACCAACCAACCAACCAACCAACCAACCAACCAACCAACCAACCAACCAACCAACCAACCAACCAACCAACCAACCGACCGACCGACCGACCGACCGACCGACCGACCGACCGACCGACCGACCGGACCGACCGGACCGACCGACCGACCGACCGACCGACCGACCAACCGACCAACCGACCGACCAACCAACCAACCAACCAACCAACCAACCAACCAACCAACCAACCAACCAACCAACCAACCAACCAACCAACCAACCAACCAACCAACCAACCAACCAACCAACCAACCAACCAACCCCATGGTACTACAGCCCTTCAGGGCCTCGGCGTACCAGGTGACCGCTGCTCAGCCCGAAGGCCTGCAGATTACTAGGTGTCGTGTGGTCAGCACGACGAATCCTCTCGGCCGTTATTCTTGGCTTTCTAGACTGGGGCCGTTATCTCACCGTCAGATAGCTCCTCAGTTCTTATCACGCAGGCTGGGTGGACTTCGAATCAGCCCTCAGATCCAGGTAAAGATCCCTGACCTTGCCGGGAATCGAACCCGGGTCCTCCGTGTAAGAGGCAGGCACTCTACCCCTACACCACGGGGCCGGCCTGCTTATGCAACAGGGCAGTGTATATCTACCGTGGAAGACGTTTCTATATAACCTTCATTACAACCCATGAAATTTGCGTGTTTTCTAATAGAGTGCACATATTTATTATAGCGAGGTGCGTTGTCGTACAACGAGAACTTCCTACACATCATGTGTAGGCACAGTCAAGGTAACATTGTAGAAGGGGAACGTTGTAATGGATATTCTTCTTCTTAGTTCTATTTTGGACATCGTTGTAAAACGCCGCGTCCAGTCACTGATTTGCGGGTTAGTTGTTAATAGGGTTCGGAAGTTTATGACTTAAAGAAGTTCTAAGTATGCAAACAAATATGCCATAAGACTTGGTAAATGTGACCTATAGAAAGGTAAAATATGACTTAAGCATTTTATAAATGTGGAGCAAGTATTAGAGTATTACTAACATTATAAGTGCCAAAAAGTGATAAGCGATAATGCAGCAGACACATTTAATCATGGAAACTGGACAGAGCTACATTAGGTAAATTAAAACTTTATACATCCATTCAGTGTCGTAGCCTTGATTCACAGTTCTCATTCTAATTTCCTAAGAAACAACCAAATATGAAATATTAGCATGCATTTTTTGCAGCATATTTTTCTCAGAATCATGTCTTTCGACCCAGATAACATGTACCTTGTTAAAAACAACGCTTCAATTTAAACAAAAATGCTCTAAATATGAACAAATTATGACCAAAAGTAAAAAAATGGCTGAAATATGCATGTATATTCATCTCATTTGCCCCACACTTGCAAGGTTCTGCTGCGGAATTGGCCGTGCGCAATAAAAGGGAGAAATGGAGAGCAGTAACGGACAAGTACATCTTCGTGGTATTCGCAGTCGAAACGATGAGGACGTCGTGTCAAGAGGCTAAATGTCTGATTTCAGATATTGACAAACAACTATCAGCAATCACAGGAGACTCCTCTTCAACAGAATTCCTGAGGATAGGAATTGCTATTCAGCAAGGAAATGCTGCCAGCGTTATGGGCACGTTACCGGATAACGCTCCACTGGACGAAGTCTTTTAATCTTACACCTTAGATTTTCGAGCTGGAGCGAAGCATTAAAAACAATGATAGTTGGAATATTATTTTGTAATTATATAAATGTATGTAGTTATTTTCAGTTCATATTTTAATTTGTTAAAGCACATCAGAAAGTAACTTCCAAATGCAGTAATAAACTTGTTAACAATGTATGTTATCTGAGTTTCACTGCATCAGATATCTAAACTTAATGGTACGGTATGGATAATTTTTATGAAGTGCTATGCCGGTGAAGAATTTATGATGATAATTTTAGAAAGAGATCGCAAGATTTAGTGTACAATTTTAATTGTTGTAATTGTGTGTTATTTAATTTTAAATGTTGATACGGGACAAGGGTTGGACCCGCAGTTAGGAAAATATTCTTATATAAACTTCATTATAACACTTTTCAATACCAGTTTTAAAATGTTCAAAATTTCATTTATTTGCAGTTTTCTTTGTGTGTGATCGGAGGTCAGTAATAGCTGTATATAAATTAAATACTTCAACAGTGATATTAAATTTAGATCTGTCGATCGAATAATAATCAATTAATCGGTCGATTAATCGAATTTTGATCGGGTTCGCACAATATCCTTGATAGCTTTATTTAAACTTAATAAATTGTAGAATGTGGGTTGCACACCGAAAATTGTCGTACTTTGCTCGCTCAACTCCTAGAACGATATTTCGTGCATTATCAGCCAGAACAGCGACAACTTTGTCTTCCAAACCCCATTCACGAACTACATCTTCAAACTCTTCTGTGCAGTTAGCGGCATTGTGGTTTTCTCTAACATGTTCAGCGTGTTATGTTGAATTGTGACATTCCCAATTTGGATCAATCCAGTGAGCTGTAACTTCCAAGTAGCTACGGTTAGATATGGAAGATCAAAAATCCCCCGTGAAATTAATATATTTTGCTTGTTTCTGTTCATCTAATAATGTTAATCTTTCTACGTCATGCAACTTGTCGTATTTTCATTTATTTATTACTAATTAATGAATTAATGAATTAATTATTTTTTATTCATTTGTTTATTTATTTATTTGGTTACCGTGTCTGTAGAGGGAAGATGGTAAGTGAGACATGAGAGCTTCCCGTAAAATATATTCAGTGCCACGATAAGCACTACGTGGCCTACAATCCTGCACAATCCACTTCACTAGTTCATTCGTTTTTTTCAGTTTCCATATTATAGCACACACGTGCTCCAAATTTGTCTGAGGAGATGAACTAGTAGTGACATTGATTGATGCAGATACACTTTGGAAGGGATGAACATGTTTAAGATAATATTGAAAACTATTTGTACTTCCGGCATAACTGAACTATTTTCCGCATTTTTTTACAAAACACTTTTTCCTGTCTGTCACCTTACAGCAATCGTTTTGTTTTAAGTCCTGAAATTTCACCAAGATATTCTCGCATCGGTTCATAAGCCATGTTTGTAACTGAAGTTGGTTGTTAAACACTGAATGCGAATTCTGAATAATCACAACACACGAACTGAGGGTTAAGTCGTCACACTTTGTTCTGTGTCGTTCCAGCAATTGGTATCCGCCCATTTGCACATTACCTGGACATTTTTTAATGACAGTCTCTCCTAGTACCTTCCCCACATCTATCCATTATGTCGCCAGACTGTGTTTTGTAAAGATCCGCAATATACTACAATAGCCTGGCCGGTATTTCCTTTCCAATAGTTTGTAAAAGCAATGGTCATAAGCCTCGTTTTAGTAGAAAGCCATTAAGGAGGTATGATAGCTTTTACTTTTCCAAAGGAAAGATGAACATCAGCTTCCTTTAATGACCAGTCAATCATAGGTCGACAATAGCTGACTAGCTGAGGCTTGCACACCAAATGGCAAACAAAAATACAATACACAAATTTTGAGCCACGGGTCTCTTGGTCTCAACCCGACACGACTTCAAGACATCGCTATCGCCGCAATACGAGATTCACTAGCCATACTCCGCAATAATCTATATAGCATCTGACGAGCTCTACATCATGCTATATTCCAATTTTCTTTTTGAGCCTTGTGATTGGCGTTAGTTCTATCTGGCACATTCTAGCGAATTCACCAATGACTTGGAAGACATAATACTTTGTCCTTGTGGCTGCTTCCTCATAGGGGAAGTTGTATTAATTAATAATACATGAATTCCTTCAGCACAAGACAGTTTTAATCGGTTCGATTAAGCGGCTAAAGCACATTGATCGGTTAATCGGATTTTTAGATTAATCGGTTCGATTATTCGATTAAATCGACAGTTTTAATTCACATGTTCTCTAATCAAGATGTATGTAAGCATATTAGTTTTTCTTTCTTCAATAGAACTTCAGGATAATGAATTTTCCATTTATGACTGACTTGCTCGGTATGGTCTAAGAACGTTATGACGATTGCAAGGTGGTGCCTTACTCTCCAAATTCCCCAGATCTCAATCGAGTCGAGCATCTAAGGTATGTTTGGGAAAGCTGCCTTTACACCCGCTCACAACGTACAGAATTTCTAGAATCTGCTGAAATATCACGATAACTTATACCGCTTTACACCTACGGCGCATAAAGTGGCTCGACGGATGAAAGCCATTTAATTGCCAAAGAAGGAACAACAGTTATGGAGTCGTAGTTTACTTATCATTCTGTCGTCAGTACATATCTCGGATATTATAGGTAAAGTGATTCCTTCTAACATGATATTACCGGGCGAGTTGGCCTTGCGCGTAGAGGCGCGCGGCTGTGAGCTTGCATCCGGGAGATAGTAGGTTCGAATCCCACTATCGGCAGCCCTGAAGATGGTTTTCCGTGGTTTCCCATTTTCACACCAGGCAAATGCTGGGGCTGTACCTTAATTAAGGCCACGGCCGCTTCCTTCCAACTCCTAGGCCTTTCCTATCCCATCGTCGCCATAAGACCTATCTGTGTCGGTGCGACGTAAAGCCCCTAGCAAAAAAAAAAAAAAAACATGATATTACCTCCTATCTCGGTAAGCTTAAGTTGAATTTTTAAAAAGTTTACGTCACACCGACACAGATATGTCTTATGGCGGCAATGGGATAGGAAAGGGCTATGAGTGGGAAGGAAGCGACCGTGGCCTTAATTAAAGTACAGCCCCGGAATTTACTAATGAACTTTGATTTTTAATTAATATCTGGACATTGGGGGGCTTGAGAAGTACATTGGCTTAAGTACTGCCTTTCCACCGAAGTGGCCGAGGTTCAAATTCCGGTGGATCCCGGGTTGGAATTTGAACATGAAGAATTACGTGGTTCAGGAAAGACATACGACAAAAACAAAGAAAATGAGGCTTGGTAGCTCCAGCGACCCAGGAAAAATCCCACTTAAGTTAGAGAAAGTCCGCCTCTGTGGCGTAGTGGTTAGTGTGATTAGCTGCCACCCCCCGGAGGCCCGGGTTCGATTCCCGGCTCTGTCACGAAATTTGAAAAGTGGTACGAGGGCTGGAACGGGATCCACTCAGCCTCGGGAGGTCAACTGAGTAGAGGTGGGTTCGATTCACACCTCAGCCATCCTGGAAGTGGTTTTCCGTTGTTTCCCACTTCTCCTCCAGGCAAATGCCGGCATGGTACCTAATTTAAGGCCACGGCCGCTTCCTTCCCTCTTCCTTGTCTATCCCTTCCAATCTTCCCATCCCCCCTGCAAACCCCTGTTCAGCAGAGGAGGTGAGGCCGCCTGGGCGAGGTACTGGTCATCCTCCCCAGTTGTATCCCCCGACCCAGAGTCTGAAACTCCAGGACACTGCCCTTGAGGCGGTAGAGGTGGAATTCCTCGCTGAGTCCGAGGGAAAAACCGACCCTGGAGGTTAAACAGATTAAGAAAGAAAGAAAGTTAGAGAAAGATTTTTCTTTGGAAGTAATAATATAATGGACACCTGGGTCACTAACAGATGGGCGTGGTAATTTCATGGATACTTACTACTTATCTCGGTGAGATTAAGTAGCATTTTTTTAAAAGCTTTACGTCGGACCAACAAAGAAGTCTTATGGCGACGATGGGATAAGAAAGGGCTTGGAGTGGGAAGAAAGCAACCGTGGCTTTAATTAAAGTACAGCCCCAGAATTTATCTGGTGGGAACATGGGAAACCAAGGAAAAC
This sequence comes from Anabrus simplex, assembly GCF_040414725.1. Lineage (NCBI taxonomy): Eukaryota > Metazoa > Arthropoda > Insecta > Orthoptera > Tettigoniidae > Anabrus > Anabrus simplex. The sequence goes on from NC_090266.1 coordinate 118,661,575, forward strand.
CATCTTCAGGGATGCCGACAGTGGCGTTCCCACCATCTCCCGAATGACAAGCTGAGCTTCGTGACGCAAACCACGCAGCCACTCACTTGGTTATTAAGTTGCAATAGTTTAGTTTACGAAAATAACTTGCTTCCCGGCGGCGGTACCAGACTGCTGATCGTGGAGTTCATCATAAAACCCTGTTCTTCAGTTTCTTCCACCGGGCGAGTTGGCCGTGCGGTCAGGGGCACGCGGCTGTGAGCTTGCATCCAGAGATAGTGGGTTCGAATCCCACTCTCGGTAGCTCTGAAGATGGTTTTCCGTGGTTTCCCATTTTCGCACCAGGCAAATGCTGGGGCTGTACCTTAATTAAGGCCACGGCCGCTTCCTTCCGACTCCTAGGCCTTTCCTGTCCCATCGTCGCCATAATACCTATCTGTGTCGGTGCGACGTAAAGCAACTAGAAAAAAAAACATCCAAAATTATTTAAAATGTTTTCATACTAGTTAGCTGTCACATGGATCCTTATTTATTTACCTTATGGTACAAGTTAAGCTGCGCACAAATTGGGTAACATTATGAAAGCAACATATAATTTACAAAACAGAATAAAGGTAAAACATAAAGTAGAAATCGAGAGTGATATGTACAGTACAGAGAAATAGAAAAAAAAGATACAAATATACAAAAAAAAAGAGAAATGATGTAAATATGTACATTAACAAATGAAAACTAATCTAGATGTCCAGTTGTTGTAGCCACTGATTAGCCATTGTTGAAGCTTTCAGAAGGTCGTCGATATTTCCGCGGAAGGCTCTATGTAGGCATCTGAAGGTGATGTGTCGTATTGTCGGGAATTCTTCACCGCACTCACAGTTTGGAGAGGGTCTCAGACCCCAAGAATGCATCGCAGAGCCACTTCTTCCATACCCAGTGGGCACTCTGTGTAGTGGGACCCAAACACTCCGCGGGAGATGAAATTCGGGCGGGGACTGTGTAGGATCAAAGATCGATCTCCATTCGTCGGGGGCCTTAGCAGTCCATTGTTCATTCCAAGTTCGCAATTCACAGTAGTTTTCTTTTATCAGTTTTTGAGCCAGTAGCAGGGGAGGGTGTCTGGATTTCAGTCGGGTTGAAGCGATTCCTTTGGAAGTGATTTATTGGCCTGTATTTTGTTTGCTTCTCGGACATGGATCCTATTTATTGTTAATGATGACCGCATTACGAATGGTGTGAACTCTTGTGCCACTTGGCGGTTATTTATCAGAATATATATATAGACAGAGCACTTAGCGGACGGTCATCCGAATCCATGTTGACGCAGCACTTAGCGGGCTCCTATCTAATTCCATATTAATACAGCCATGCGGCAGCCCTTAACGTGTCTGTTACCTTCGAGCACCACAGTGTCATGGGAGCTCTGAAAGGATCTGTGAATTCAATGAGACGGTAAATCTTACTGAAACAGCAAGGGCGTTTCTAGAAAATTCACGTGGTCTCTTCTAGCATTGAAGTGAAGTTCCTCCATTCCGTTCTGTTGTCTTTTGGCCTCGATATTTCCCACTAGTTTCCTTTTCTTGGTCCACGAAGTCTTTGCGCTTCCTGTGAATTCCAATCTTGTGCTGCCTCCTCGACAGATCCCTCTGGATTTCTAAGGATATGTCCAATCCAGCGCCATTTCTGTTTTGTACCTTGAAGTTCAAATGGCCCATGCTTTGACATTTTCCAGCGTTCCCCTTGTCTGCTTCTTACTCGGAGGTCCCAGGTTCGATTTCCAGCCAGCTGAGGGATTTTTCTGGATCTGATGGCTCCTTCGAAGTCCACACAGCCTACGTGAGAACAAATGTAGAGATAGTTGATAATGAGATAGCGACCCCGGTCTAGAAAGTCAATAATAACGGCCGGGAGGGCTCGTTGCACTGACCACTCATCACATCGTAATCTGTAGGTCTTCGAACAGAACAGCGGTCGCTTGGTAGGCCAAGGCCCATCAGGGCTATTGCCCCGTGCGGTTCGTAGATTCGTTCATTTGTAATTTTTCACACATATTTATTGGACAAATTATCCGACTATCATACGATCAAAATGCAACTCAAGCTGCTGTTCACGATGATTTGAGTTCATTGGGGATGGAGGCACCTTAGTTCACATATAATAAACATAGGTGTAGTTGTGTAGGTCCAGTTTATTCATAATTTAAGCTTTACCTCCTCATTCTGATTATCCTCCTGCCATTTTTCCCACCTGTTTATACCAGCAATTATTCTCGCTACTTTCATATCTGTTACTTCCAAATTATGAATAAAATATCCTGAGTCCACCTAGCTTTCGCTCACCATGCATTCTATCCAGTCGAGATGCGCCACCTTGGTAATAATGATCTTGCTGGCTCCTGTTGCGTGTTAAATAAGATAGCGCGGGGCAACCCTGGAACTGTCCTGTTTTTTTGGTATTTGGATGATAATGCTGCATTAAAATCACATCCAAGTATCATATTGCCTGCAAGTTTATAGAGAAATGGGAGGATTTCTGTGGTACAGAATAGCCGCCTTTTGCATCCTTGCCTGCGAATCTGATGAAGCACAGAGGTTTACAATTAGTAAATCACGAATACATGTCCTGATTCATCGTGAATTTCCTCAGAGTGCTGGGTCCGAGTGTAGTATATTGTGTTTAACGTAGATGGCTGCCTTAACATTACCAATTTTATCACATCAAGGAGTGGTAGCAAGGTCTTCAGTTGCCACTTCTTGCAGCATAACAATATGTACGCCAATATCCTGGTCACAAATACGCTGTTTAGGAAGCGACTATTTACTTGCAGTTCGTATGCAGTTTATATTTAGTGTCATAAATGTAGGTTAATAGCACCGCCACAGGAATGTATATGTTACCTCACCATATAAATTCAGTGGAGCTGGGACGAGGGTCTCTATGGTCAGTTCCTACTCTACTCCCACGTAGCCGCGTGTCTGTTACGTTGTATGGCTTCTGTGTTTCCTCCCTCGACGGTCGTTGTGTTTTTTTTTTTTAACTTTTGGTGATTTTTCCAAAATGACAGCCAATTTATTTGGTGTTTCGTTTGTATTCATATTTTCTTCATCCCCTAATCTCGTCTCTTTTATATCCAAAAATTTTTGTTTTTCGCCTTCGATTTCATCTCTCCATTGCAAGCGAATAGTCGCAGGGCCTTGAATAACGCTTTGGCTCGTTGGCTGAATATTTGTATCCCCATCTCCTGATTTCATTTCTTCTTAGTTTCTCCGCTTCAGTATTGAAAGGTGTGTTTTCAGTTTCCTGTTCGGGATTGTGTATAAAAGACCTTTCTGTTCCAGCCTGACTTTCATTCTCGTGTTGGCTGTTGTCAGATGTTGGTTGTTGTTCGCGTTTGTCTTGTTTTGATTGCTTTGTTTGTTGTTGTATGCATATTGTACTCGGTGAGACAGCGTGACTGGCTTGTGTCGGCGATAAGACACGGGAATATGTGATTAATCCAATTTGTATCGTTCTGCAGCATGTGTTTATGTTGCGGTAGGTTACTCTGTGTGGGGTATGCTTGTGGACATCATGCCCGGCATCAATGGAGCAGCTGAATCAAATGTCTTAGCAACGATTTCATTGAGTAGTGTAGGCCCTGCTTTATTTTCGTTCTCCCTTCGCCTTATGGGACATTCCTGCCTAAAACGACACGTAGCTTTGCAACAACAGTAAGGTTTAGGTTACCCATCATGTACAAATACACTGACTGACAGAGCAAATGCAATACCAAGAAGGAGTGGTCAGAACTTTATGCCAATTGCAGGGTAGACTGACGTCACTGAAGTCTGCTCATGATGTGAAATGCGCCGCTGTGCTGCGCACGTAGCGAACGATAAATGGGACACGGCGTTGGCGAATGGCCCACTTCGTACCGTGATTTCTCAGCCGACAGTCATTGTAGAACGTGTTGTCGTGTGCCACAGGACACGTGTATAGCTAAGAATGCCAGGCCGCCGTCAACGGAGGCATTTCCAGCAGACAGACGACTTTACGAGGGGTATGGTGATCGGGCTGAGAAGGGCAGGTTGGTCGCTTCGTCAAATCGCAGCCGATACCCATAGGGATGTGTCCACGGTGCAGCGCCTGTGGCGAAGATGGTTGGCGCAGGGACATGTGGCACGTGCGAGGGGTCCAGGCGCAGCCCGAGTGACGTCAGCACGCGAGGATCGGCGCATCCGCCGCCAAGCGGTGGCAGCCCCGCACGCCACGTCAACCGCCATTCTTCAGCATGTGCAAGACACCCTGACTGTTCCAATATCGACCAGAACAATTTCCCGTCGATTGGTTGAAGGAGGCCTGCACTCCCGGCGTCCGCTCAGAAGACTACCATTGACTCCACAGCATAGACGTGCACGCCTGGCATGGTGCCGGGCTAGAGAGACTTGGATGAGGGAATGGCGGAACGTCGTGTTCTCCGATGAGTCACGCTTCTGTTCTGTCAGTGATAGTCACCGCAGACGAGTGTGGCGTCGGCGTGGAGAAAGGTCAAATCCGGCAGTAACTGTGGAGCGCCCTACCGCTAGACAACGCGGCATCATGGTTTGGGGCGCTATTGCGTATGATTCCACGTCACCTCTAGTGCGTATTCAAGGCACGTTAAATGCCCACCGCTACGTGCAGCATGTGCTGCGGCCGGTGGCACTCCCGTACCTTCAGGGGCTGCCCAATGCTCTGTTTCAGCAGGATAATTCCCGCCCACACACTGCTCGCATCTCCCAACAGGCTCTACGAGGTGTACAGATGCTTCCGTGGCCAGCGTACTCTCCGGATCTCTCACCAATCGAACACGTGTGGGATCTCATTGGACGCCGTTTGCAAACTCTGCCCCAGCCTCGTACGGACGACCAACTGTGGCAAATGGTTGACAGAGAATGGAGAACCATCCCTCAGGACACCATCCGCACTCTTATTGACTCCGTACCTCGACGTGTTTCTGCGTGCATCGCCGCTCGCGGTGGTCCTACATCCTACTGAGTCGATGCCGTGCGCATTGTGTAACCTGCATATCGGTTTGAAATAAACATCAATTATTCATCCGTGCCGTCTCTGTTGTTTTCCCAACTTTCATCCCTTTCGAACCACTCCTCCTTGGTGTTGCATTGTCACTGTCAGTCAGTGTATAACCTGCGCCTTATATTCTTCTATAGCCACGATTGGTGGTATGGTAGTTTTTAGTCTATGCGCATAGCCCTAATGCTACTGTCATTATTATAGGTGTAGGTTGAAGACCATCGATTGTTTCTAATTACTCTCACTTTCCCATAGGCTACTTCGTAAACAGTGAAATTATTTCTTAATGTTTGGCATTTCTATTGGAAGGTTCATTATTCTGAAATTTACTATCAACATCTGTACATGTTATAACAACATCAGAGAAGGAACCATTAAATTTCCGTACCTATGACTCTCCCGTATTATCTTTTTTTTAAAATTTAAAATGCTATATGTTCGGGGCGTCGACCTAGGAAGATCTTTTGACCCTACTTGCACCATATGTGAGGAACCTGCGTGTATTTTCAAACTGGCGGAAGTGTACAGTATAGAATGTGAGGAAAGAAACGTTAAGGACGACAGAAACACCCCGTATTATCTACTCCGTCAGCAGTTAGCGTGATGCCTTCCAGTTGAGTTGCGTTTTAGTTTGAGTTGAAAGGTTTGCTGGATCCACTCGTGAATTTCAGCCGGTCCTCGTTTATTTGTGTTCGCGATGAATGCACATTTGGTTGTATTTTTCCTGTTTTCCCGATTAGTTGCTATCTTCACTAATTTATTTTACTGAAGAATATTAACGCACCAAACGTCGCACACAGTGAGCATCGGGAACCACTCTCTGCAACAGTTCAAGTCGGACTCTAGTATAAAGACTCGATTAATCTCTTTAATCCAAATATTAGCTTCCTCATCAACACCTCCAACTCCGATCACTGCATTTCCTTAATAAATGAGACTTGCATCTTTAAGAATGAACTGTAAGAAACGCGTATGCCTTATGAAGAGAAAAGTCAAATTACTAGTGATATATTCCTTATCCGAGCTCGATAGCTACAGTCGCTTAAGTGTGGCCAGCATCTAGTATTCGGGAGATAATGGGTTCGAAACCCACTGTCGGCTGCCCTGAAGGTGGTATTCCGTGGTTTACTATTTTCACACAAGGCAAGGGCTGTACCTTAATTAATGCCACGGCCGCTTCCTTTCCACGTCTAGTCCTTTCCTGTCCCATAAGACCTATCTGTGTCGTTGCGACGTAAAATATATATATATTACTTATCCAGGGATCTCTTCACGTCGTCAGGTAGCATATTAGAGGAATATTCCCAAATTATTGAAACACCATACTCTCTGCCTGCCATTAGGATGAACTGGCATACAAGATAAAGAAGGTACAGGATTTCAACTATGTCTGAAAGTTGATGTATTGGATGTATTGAACCCTTGAACTTACCATTCCATCGTTGGTCGGCCACGGCTGCTACAGTAGAACAATTTAGAACTCTTAAATCTTGGGTCGTTGCGGGAATAAATTCGGTCACGATCTTAACCAAACGATGGGGTTCAGAAGAGAGCCTAACTACTTGAAATGAGGAGCAAAAATGTGCTTACTAACTTTTATTAAACTGAAAGAGCACGATAACATCGTTAATTTAATATGCATTCTTGCCACAAAAATATAAAAAAAATTAATTATTGATTTTTGAAAAGTTCCAAACACAGTCACATTACATAACGTCACTTCGTTTCTTCCAATGTCGAAGAGTTGCTTCGGAGAAGCTAATATGTTAGTGGACAGCGAAACTGAAAAACTGAAAAAGGGAAGACCTGAAAACCGGGCACCTATCATTCCAAACAAGAACTGAGAGTTAATCCACACGATCCGTGGAAAATCTGACTTTCAATGATTAGAACGCCTGATTTTCTCTTAATTAAGGTTATCCACCAGTCAAATACCCTTCACGGATACGGAACATCCGCCGAATGGACCCTTAATCGAACCAAACTGACTATCAGTTGCTTTGGATAGGTTGCGAAATATTATGGGAAAGCATGGTGTTCACTACAAGTTAATGGCATCATTCACAATTGAAATAAAATTCCACCATGTATTTGTCATTCATGACACCCTTAAGTGATAAGGTAATCCCGATGCTAAACGTGCATCACCCCAAACAGCTGTTCGGAAGGAACCAACAACAACATGATCCGGGAGGATCTTACGTTAGATCGTTCTAAAGGAACAAAACTGCGAAGTGCAGGAAACACTTACTAATCATGCATTTAGAAGAAATGCCAAACACTGAAGTTAATCAAAAAGTGAAAAGTCACTTGAAAATATTGTTATTGAACCGATTTTCAAGTTAGAAATGGGTTTATTATGCTTAATAAATTTACCAGCCCACGCTAAAATTTACTACAATTTTAAGAAATTCTTTCCCTTGAAAAACAATGCTACCAGTACAGATCTCTCTATTTACTGTCTGTCCCAACACACTACTGGTAAAGTGATTACTTACTTACTCTAACTATGAATAAGAATGAAAATACGACAAGGTGAAAATAAAATAAAATACTGGCTGACGAATCGAAACCGCATTCGCAACTCAAGTCTCATTCTAAAACACTGAGTGTCAATATGCACACTATCAACGAAAACGGACGTCAAGACGAGGAAACAATAAAGTCCGTAAAAATAAATAAACATCTCGAAGTCATACAGCTTAACACGCACGAAGAAACACAGTAAAAATATTTAATCTAGATCGGGTCGATGTCCCACACTTGGACAGCCCTCAACTCGTCTGATAGCAGTCCCGTTATCTCAATGAGAGCTTCGCATAGACCCTCTACAATAAATCATATCGTACTGTAACCGCTACCTTCCTCCAGGCCACTTCACAAAAGAAACAAAAGAAACACATCTTAACCGAGACTTGAGTGTGTACAGCTACCATCCCAGACCTATCGTCGGGCTCACTTGAAATCTGTACACCCTAAACCTAATCATTATGTACATGATGCCTTCCAAATTCTATCGTCGGGCGTGACCTAGGACGTCTCATCATCAGTGACTCCAAGAATAACATCTGACGTCCTAATCCTATCGTCGGGCGTCAAAGTGGGTCGTAATACGCCTCCCTTAACATATCAGGCGAACCGCAATTTTCAAACAACTCTGATATTTAACACTAGATTTCGTCAAACAAATACGCACGACGGAACCCACGTCTCTATTATCAAATGAATGCAAGTCGAAATACAGCAAGTGTCTACCTCTCGAAAAATACAGTAAGTGTCTACCTCCTTATAATATGTGAACTCAAAAATAAATAGACGTGACGAACGGTTCTCCACCTCGAACACAATCTCAGCCTGTGCACTGACGTGTTAGGGAAGCAAATGAAAATTCCCAACACACGTGTACCCTTTTAGTGGATGCCTTCAAAATAATAATCATCACCATCGCATTCGAAATTCTCAGATCGCCTATCATCAATTCCAACCATCTTATCCATGACCTCTCCAATGAACAAATTAAATATAACCCAACCGTGTGTTCAAAGTACTCTTTGATCCTGGAGATCGTTCATTCTCTTATCATCCATGCGGGCTTTACGTAACATAGATCACTGGATGTGTACTACCCAGCCTTTAACATTTTACAAGAGTCGTTTTCACTTGGAATCTTTCTATAAATTTCACAATGCTTCACATCATAGTCATCTCAAATTCGGATTGATTGCGGAAAACAATACAGCCTGCCTCACACAGCCTGTTCCTAAATACTTCCTCTACAAAAATACAGCTTGTCTCAACACTCTTTCTCCTCGCTTTCCAGCGGTATTACTTCCATCTATCTCGTCTCCACATACATATCAATTCATCGCTCTCAATTCCTTTTCCTTCAAGATCCTTTTTCATACATCGATCCCCTGGTGAAAACGACAACCATTATTAAACACATCTCTTACTTTACTATTATTAAGACTTTCGGACCTCAAGAATCCAAGAGCACACATCGACCTTTCGCAATTCAAGTATACACGATGTCTCAAAATTTCCTTCCCATTAACGACTGTGACTCTAACAAATTTTATTGACATTATCTAAATATGCTTACGATCCTTGTAAAAATAACTGGTTAAATGTAATTTAACAGAGAGGAATTTCCTTATCCCGCGGTAAACATTATCATTATTATTATTATTATTATTATTATTATTATTATTATTATTATTATTATTATTATTATTATTATTGACCAACATTTCTGAATGCAACTGACACCTGAAATTACGATATTCGCCACGACAAATTTACACTTATAACGTTCACAAATCCGCACTTTGAATGATATCTCATCTCAACACAAAATTTTAAGCGTCGCATTTTACCGTTCTTGACATGAAATTTACACACTGAAATTTTCACACGCTGACCAAAATTTACAACGCCTTTCGCCTAATAATTACGAATATCACCCGACAATCATCTGGAAATTTTGTTTAGGACAGACAGTAACTAACTAACTAACTACAACATAATATAAAATAGACAGACCTGCACATTGGTGACATTCTCAGCATTCTGATTACATCATCACCAGCAACCTCGTACTTAGCCACTCATTTTCACAGATAACATTTTCATTTTTAAAAACTCACTCATCCAAACACTACCCTTCACACACACGAGATTAAAATTACCATATAAATAATGCACTTTCTCTGTAACTTGCACCACGAACTTCCCTCGTTCTGCAGTCGACTATAACTGTCTGATGCGTTTCCCAGAGTGGTTTCTCTCCCCGTTGTTTCAATAAGAACAGGTGTTCGGCCGATAAGGGAGTAGAACTATTTTGAATCGCTTCCCCCAGACCCTCTTCACTTACAAGAGTACACGAAATGATAAAAATAAAATCTGCTGTGTATTTTTCAACCAGCCTACACCTTCCCAGTTCGTCTACAAACGTTCAGAACTTCTCCAATCACTTTTTCTTCTTAAATAAATATATGGACCTTAGCCACGAACATGTATTGAATTATTGTCGGTCAATCTGGCGCGAATTTCTAATGACGACGGGCACAAGCTCCCGCGGCTTCAAGTTCCAGATCGACACTGAAAAATCTACGGTGGGGGGGTTTCTTTTATAATTTCCGGAAGGACGCTATCCCCTCTATGAGGCTTGGTTGTGAAATCTGCCAAATTTGCTTCTAATAGACCAATTTTGATAAGACTTGTCCCAGAACTCCGGACAGACTTGCACTTATGTTCGATGTTAATTTTATAATTTTTCTACACTCACAACAGGAGAAATAAATTGTTTCTGCCCGTGTGTTTCGCGCGTTTTCTTCCTTCCATGACCTTGGCACGTGTAGCTAGTTCGCTGGTCTCACGCTAACATGTACTTGGGCTTAACTGCACTTAAAATTTTCCCTGGTGTCTCTACCTTCACAGAGGGTGTATGAATAATTTTGCTTCTTTATTTCATTATTTACTATATTATCAAAATCCCTCATTCTGCAGAATTCCATGGACTAAAAGAATTGTCGGGCACTCGAGCTCCACCGAGGTGTCCCGGCAATCCACGAGCTCGCCGTAAGGAAGAACCTCCCCACGCAACATCGGGCTCTTGGGAGCGCAAAATGGCTGCCCTCAAACATACAGTAGTTCCTGAATACCAAATGAATATTTGAGAAAAATAAAAATTTTTCTCACCGTAGAATTATGGGTTCATAATCCACCTACAACGACGAAATGTTTACCCAGAAAGGGGAAATATTTAAACAGATATATTCCTTCAAAATTCTAAATTGTACATGGGAATTTTGATACAAATGAACCATGATTCTACGTAAATTTTCCCAGCCGATCTCACTCTTGACGTAGGGCTCTGTTACTTTCACGTATTTCCCTGTTTTCTTCTTCCAACAATAGAATTGCGTTACAGATATCATCAACAAAGTCTTCTCTTAAGAATGAACATTGTAAACATTCAGCGTCTTTCTCTTCTTTACTCCCACTGCCTGCCTGTCCTTGGAGTGGTGCCTCGACCTGTCTTCCTCTCGACGTGACGATCATATTTACTGGTTGTACTTCTTCTTCTTCTCCTTCGGTGACCATTTCCCCAGCTGGTAAGGCTGCGTCATCCTGTAGTGGAATTCTTTCTTCGGCTCTATGATAAACCTTTAAGTTGGCTGCATTGAATATAGCTTCGCTGCTGCCATCTAGACTCTGAATTCTGTAGGAATTATTCCTGAAACTTTTGACCACCTTGAAAGGCCCAACATATAAGGGAGCAAATTTAGCATAGATGTTTTCCTGCGGTTTTGACATCATGGGTCTCCTAACAAGCACCAATTCGCCTTCCTCTAAGGGACGGTGGAATCTCCGGTTCCTCACCCTGCGCAACCTGCGGTCTGCCTGCCGACGTAGATGTTCTGCCGTACTTTGAATGCATAATTCCTGTGACGGGCGGGGATCGATGGGACACTGGATGACACCATGCCAGGATCTCACAGGATACCTATTGAAGTGCACGATAGAGGGAATCCTCCCAATAGATTCGTGTATGGTGTTATTTACACAAGTTACTATCAGGGGTAGCACATCAACCCACTTGAAATGTTCTTGGGCGCAATAAATTCTACAGAATTTTGCAATTACTTGCATTACCCTTTCGCTAGGATTTCCCTCAGGATGTCTCACGCTGCTCAGGATGTGGTGAATTTCCATATTCTGAAGGGCAGTTTTGAACTGTGCAGAGGTGAACTGGGGACCATGATCTGTCAGGAGGAATTTCGGTGTGCCCATTTCCGGAATGATATTTCGGGAAATACACCTCAAGACTAGCTTGGTGTTAGCTTTTTGCATGGGAAACAGAGTCGTATACTTGGAGAAAACATCGATGGTTACCAGCACGAACTTGTTCCCACGCTTTCCTTTCACGAGCGGCCCATAGATATCCATCGCGAACAGCTCTTTAGGTTGCGAAGGTAAGAGAGGAATAGGCGCCTGCCTGATCAGATAAGGGTTTGCCTTAACCCGTTGACATGTATCGCATGTGATGATGATGTCTCTGACATTTTCCCTCAGATTTACCCAGGTGAACGTTTCTTGGATGGTTGACACAACCTTATCAATCCCTCCATGACCAATAACCCTGTGTACGTGCCAGATTAATCCCTTTCGAAGCTGCGGTGGTACCAAAATTCGGGATTTCACGTGATCGCTGTCCACGAATTTTACCAACATGTTATTCACGTACAAGTAGTTATTTGACAATTTCTGGATGGCAAAGTACCGTGGATCGTCAGCCGGAAGTGTCCCTCGGAGGAAAGAAATCATTTTTCCGCAGAAAGGATCTCTCAGTTGCAAGTCTCCCAGTTGTCTCAACTCTGATAGGAAATCGTGGTCTTCCTGAACTAAATCCAAATGATTCACGACGTGTTCTTCCTCATTAGGGTTTCGGCTTAACAGGTCTGCCAAGATGTTCGATTTTCCGGAACAGTGCTCAATTTCGAAGTCAAATTGTTGTATGAACAGGGCCCACCTAGCCACTCGTTCACTAGCGACAGCTGTTTTCATTATAAAGGTCAGCGCCTTGTGGTCGGTTTTAATGATTATGTGAAAACCATAAATCATTTTCCTCCAATGTTGCAATGCCTGAACAATAGCCAACATTTCCAATTCGGTCACGCTGTATTTGACTTCGTGTGATCTCAACTTTCGGCTATAGAAGGATAAGTAATTCCTATTATGAGGCTGGTCCAAACATTCCTGATATAGGAGTGCCCCGATTCCTACGGTCGATGCATCAGTCTGTACGATAAAGGGTTTCTCGAAATCTGGATACCCTAGCTTAACGCTGTTTAGCAAGAGCTCTTTGGTCTTCCTGAAGGCCTCTTCGTGCTCGGGACTCCATTTCCACCTGTTATTCTTGTGAAGCAAGCTCTGCAGTGGGGCTACAACCTCCGTGTAATTCATGCAATGGTCCGAAAAAAAATTGCACATTCCAAGGAATTGCCTGACATTCTTAATTTTGAGCGGTCTTGGGAACTTGTCTATGGCTTGGAGCTTCACCGGGTTCGGGCGAACTCCCTCACCATCAATGACATGGCCGAGAAATAGGACTTCCTTTTGACAAAAATGTGATTTCTTCAAGTTGATTTTGAAATCTGATGCCCTTAAATTCTCCAGTAGTTTCCTCAAATCCCTGATATTTTCCTCAAAACTTGATGAAGCTAGCAAGATGTCATCGACATACCGAGTTGTAGCGGCTTTAACTTCATCAGTTAGACATCGATCTAGGGCGCGTATGAGAGCTGCACCGGCGGTTTTCAACCCGAATGGGAGACGATTGAAGACATACGTCTGTTGGTCAAAAAGGAAGCCAGTAAACAATTTAGACTTGAGTTCCAAACCGATATGATGATATGAGGACGTCAAATCTACGCTAATAAAACGTGATTTTCCTCTAAAACGTTTAATAACCTCTTTAATAGGAGGGGCATGGTCATGCTCGGGGACTAAGCGTTCGTTGAGGGCACGAGCGTCCAAACACACGCGCAGAGACCCGTCCGGTTTTTGAACCCCGACCAACGGATTCAAATATGGAGTGGGCTGCTTCGAAATTAGCCCGTTCTCCTCCTTTTCCTTAATAATTTTTGCAGCTTGAGCATAATACTTGTCCGGTATAGGGTACGGTCTCCTCTTAAACGGTGTCCAATCCGTAACAGCTAGTGCATATGTGAAATTACGGATTAGACCCGGTTTGGAATCGAACACAGATATATATTCCATTAAGAGAGCTCTAAGTTTCTCCTTCTCTTCTACAGTACCAGGGCATTCCGCGACCTTTAACCCAATTAAGGCCTCGTAATCAGTGTCAACCTCAGCTTCCAAGACGTCATGTAACTCTTCATGATGAATCCCTTCGTCATCTACACTGTCAATTTCACCAGCGACTCCCTCTAATGAATTTACAAAGTCTACACATTGGGCCTCCTCTTCGCCATATTCTAATGTTCTATCTTCTCCCAATTCCTCGTTTAGTGTAATGACTTCTGCTCCTTCTTCTTTCCTGAACTTTATCTGGTTCCTGCTCAAATCAATGACTGCGTTGGTCTCACGGATAAAATCAGCCCCTAAAATCACATTGTAGTGCATTTTAGACATGACTACAAATGCATGAGCGAAAGTTGAATTTCCAATTTGAACGTCCAAATAAGTTGGTACCTTACAAACAGCAATTTTGTCAGGAATGACCCCTCGAATTTTTACATTTGACACCGGAATAATTGGCAATTTATTTCGTTGTCTCAAATCGTCGAAAAGAGCTTGGGAGATGATGCTGATACTGGCCCCGGTATCTACCAAACTTTTGACATGAAAATTACAGATGCGGACATTTATTAAAGGCAGTTTCTTTACTTGATTGCTCTCCTGTTTTAAGTGGTCTTCCACCAAGTCATCAGAGGTAATGATCCACGAATCTATCTGTGCGACCACCCACTCATCTGACGTCTCTCCTTCAGAATCTGGGATGAGAGACTCTGAAAAATCTCCTACTGGGAATTTGAAGTTTTTTTTTTATATCAAGAGTCGACATTGACTCTTGCTCGAAATTCGGCGCAAACGGGTTCAGACCGGAGTTTCGTTGGTCTTGCCTATGTGCCTTCTGGAATTCCAAACTTTCAGCCCCGAAACAATCGGTGTTGACGTCCTGGCGCTGTATAGCCCCCTGCCATTTTTTTCTTTCGTGGTCCTTCCTTAACCCGTCGGTGTACTGAACACGTTCACGGTACCGTTCATCCTCATCACGGCGGAAGTTCTGGGTTCGATTATTTCCCCAGTCCCTGCGGTTATTAAGTCCATTCCTGAAATTCCTCTGGTTTTCTCTGTCCCCATCGTATCGCCTCCAGTAAGGGTTCCTCCTTTGTGGATAATTCCAATTACCCCTACGCCTTTTCCAATCCTCATTTCGTGGATGCGAGGGTTCCCAGTTATTGCGAAACTCACGCCTCCGCTCAGTCGGCTGTGGTTTCCCCTGCTCAGGTGCCTCTGGACTTCCCTCTGGAACCTGGCTAACAGTGTTTACATGTTGCTCGTGCGATCGTCCCCCTCTGGGTGCTATTTGATTATGGGTATGATCCAATTGCCTAAGGATCATTTCTGCCTGCATGGGGGTCTCTACCTTTGATGCAATGAGCATCCTTTGTACTTCGGGAGGTAACTGCTTCTGGATGGCCTGTACCAACTCTTGCTCCGAGGGCGGCGCCTCAAGTTCTCTGAACTTTACCATTTGTGCAATAAAGTATTCACTGAACTTTGTAGGGCCTATTGCAGTATAGCGACGTGAGTATAGCTCTAATCTAAGACTCTGCTGAATTTCCGTACTCCAAAATTTATTGAGAAACGCCCTCTGGAATTCATCAAAGGTATCAAAGTGGTATCGGAAGCCTTTAAACCATAAAAGTGGTGCCCCCTCTAAATATCTTTCAGCTACCCTCAACTGACGTTCCTCAGGAATCTTGGCGTCCCGGATGTACTCCCTGAGATCCTTAAGAAATCCCTTCGGCGTGGTATGTGGACCTCCATTAAATTTCTTAGGCTGGTCCTCATGTAACTTGATCATGTTAATAACGTTGGTGACCCCTGAGCTTTGAGATCGACTGGTGTCTACATTCGAGCTCTGACCGTTATTATTCACATGATTAATATTTGGCAATTGACCACTGAGGTCAGAGTTAACAGCTGTCGAGGTTTGACTTAATACTTTGTCCACCTTGGACTGCATATCTACCACGCTGCTAATCCAACTGCTCACTTCGCTCTTAATGAACCCAACTTTCTTGTCTGTCTCTTCCTGGGCTGACGTGATTTCCCTTAAATCCTGTTCTATACTAATTTGCCTGTCATTGAATTCCCTGGTATGTTCATTTTTCATTTCAACTAACTCCTCTTGAATTTCTTTAATTAAAATTTCGGAGTCCTCATTAGCCGCTTGGAGTTTACTAATTGCTTCCTCATTAACTTGCAACAATTTCTTCTCCATGGTTTCGGTTTTTGACAATACCTGACTCTCCAATTCCACACTAATTTTATCTACCTTGTTGTTCAGTGACTGAATGTCCGCAGATAATATTTGACGTTGTTCCTCTATTATGGTTAGCGTTTTCCCCTTTTCCTTATCACTGGAGATCCGCATCTCTACGACCTGTTGTGTAATGTCGTCCTTAAATTCAACCTGGCTGTCGATCAGCTGCTTATGCGCCGCCTGGCTCTCCAGTAAATGCTTGTCAAGTTCCTTTCTCATCTCATCCTGACTATCACATAACCTATTGTACATGTCGTGGCTTTCGTCAAAACGCTTGTCCATATCGGTTTTTAAACTGTCATGGATTTTGGAAAACTGTTTGTCGAAATCGTTCTTTAAACTGACCTGCACTTCCGCAAATTGTTTGTCAATTTCATCCCTAATTTCCACTCGGCTATCATCAAAACGCTGGTTGAGTTTACCTATCTCGCCCCTAACTTCCTCTTTAAGTTCGGTGCACATAGTGTGTGTCTCCTGAACTACGTTCTTCAATCCAGCCTTCAACTCATCACTAGACTCTTTACACCTAGCCTGGGTATCCTCAATACTACTCTTTAACTCGTCACTAGTGTCTTTCAAACTAGACTGTAACTCCTCCATTTTACTATTTAAATTCTCATTCTGGACTTTCGTGTCCTCCATCTTACTATCCAAACTATCTATCTTACTATTCAAGTTCTCATTTGTCTTACTATTTAACATCTCCATCTTACTACCCAAATTCTCATTCTGGACTTTCATGTCCTCCATCATCTGCTTTAGCAGATCCACGGTCACCTGACCTTCCATCTCACAATACCACAAAGAATACAATAATGAGTACGCTGGCTGTTGATGCAACCAGAATACTCCAAACTACTAAGGAAAGAATTCACTATCTACTGCGTTTTCACATACAAACGCTATTTATACTTTAATACCGAAACTGACAACATTCCAACAGTTGTCTTACAAAATTTTGTTTACATGGCTGGTATCACAAACTCGTTTAATAAAAAGAAAATCTGAAGTTAATAAGTTACTTTGGATAAATATCCCAAATAGTTTCGCTTCCGTAAATTAAGTAAACAAAGAACATGTTAACGCATAAACTTTGAATGTAATTCAGCATTACCGCTTCCAAAATTTATATTGGCAACATGACATAAGCTTCAATACAGCTCTAAAGTACTGATTTCCTGAAATGCATTGTGACTGTTATTATTATTATTATCTACCAAGTAGTTACGCTCCTCATTAAACGTGTTAATATCTAGTACTCTCATTGGGCATAATTCGTTTAACTGTGGCTCAGCCATAGTTCTCACCCGCTTGTATTATTTATAATGTGGCTTAGGCCTCAACATTATTTTATATTTTCCTAACATTTATTTTCAATATATAATTTCATTATCGTTATCGTGGCATCGTATCGTTATCGTGACTTTGGGCTCCTCATCGTTATCGTGACATTAAGCCCCACAGTTGGTGCGTCACTTTTACTGAACCCTTGAACTTACCATTCCATCGTTGGTCGGCCACGGCTGCTACAGTAGAACAATTTAGAACTCTTAAATCTTGGGTCGTTGCGGGAATAAATTCGGTCACGATCTTAACCAAACGATGGGGTTCAGAAGAGAGCCTAACTACTTGAAATGAGGAGCAAAAATGTGCTTACTAACTTTTATTAAACTGAAAGAGCACGATAACATCGTTAATTTAATATGCATTCTTGCCACAAAAATATAAAAAAATTTAATTATTGATTTTTGAAAAGTTCCAAACACAGTCACATTACATAACGTCACTTCGTTTCTTCCAATGTCGAAGAGTTGCTTCGGAGAAGCTAATATGTTAGTGGACAGCGAAACTGAAAAACTGAAAAAGGGAAGACCTGAAAACCGGGCACCTATCATTCCAAACAAGAACTGAGAGTTAATCCACACGATCCGTGGAAAATCTGACTTTCAATGATTAGAACGCCTGATTTTCTCTTAATTAAGGTTATCCACCAGTCAAATACCCTTCACGGATACGGAACATCCGCCGAATGGACCCTTAATCGAACCAAACTGACTATCAGTTGCTTTGGATAGGTTGCGAAATATTATGGGAAAGCATGGTGTTCACTACAAGTTAATGGCATCATTCACAATTGAAATAAAATTCCACCATGTATTTGTCATTCATGACACCCTTAAGTGATAAGGTAATCCCGATGCTAAACGTGCATCACCCCAAACAGCTGTTCGGAAGGAACCAACAACAACATGATCCGGGAGGATCTTACGTTAGATCGTTCTAAAGGAACAAAACTGCGAAGTGCAGGAAACACTTACTAATCATGCATTTAGAAGAAATGCCAAACACTGAAGTTAATCAAAAAGTGAAAAGTCACTTGAAAATATTGTTATTGAACCGATTTTCAGGTTAGAAATGGGTTTATTATGCTTAATAAATTTACCAGCCCACGCTAAAATTTACTACAATTTTAAGAAATTCTTTCCCTTGAAAAACAATGCTACCAGTACAGATCTCTCTATTTACTGTCTGTCCCAACACACTACTGGTAAAGTGATTACTTACTTACTCTAACTATGAATAAGAATGAAAATACGACAAGGTGAAAATAAAATAAAATACTGGCTGACGAATCGAAACCGCATTCGCAACTCAAGTCTCATTCTAAAACACTGAGTGTCAATATGCACACTATCAACGAAAACGGACGTCAAGACGAGGAAACAATAAAGTCCGTAAAAATAAATAAACATCTCGAAGTCATACAGCTTAACACGCACGAAGAAACACAGTAAAAATATTTAATCTAGATCGGGTCGATGTCCCACACTTGGACAGCCCTCAACTCGTCTGATAGCAGTCCCGTTATCTCAATGAGAGCTTCGCATAGACCCTCTACAATAAATCATATCGTACTGTAACCGCTACCTTCCTCCAGGCCACTTCACAAAAGAAACAAAAGAAACACATCTTAACCGAGACTTGAGTGTGTACAGCTACCATCCCAGACCTATCGTCGGGCTCACTTGAAATCTGTACACCCTAAACCTAATCATTATGTACATGATGCCTTCCAAATTCTATCGTCGGGCGTGACCTAGGACGTCTCATCATCAGTGACTCCAAGAATAACATCTGACGTCCTAATCCTATCGTCGGGCGTCAAAGTGGGTCGTAATACGCCTCCCTTAACATATCAGGCGAACCGCAATTTTCAAACAACTCTGATATTTAACACTAGATTTCGTCAAACAAATACGCACGACGGAACCCACGTCTCTATTATCAAATGAATGCAAGTCGAAATACAGCAAGTGTCTACCTCTCGAAAAATACAGTAAGTGTCTACCTCCTTATAATATGTGAACTCAAAAATAAATAGACGTGACGAACGGTTCTCCACCTCGAACACAATCTCAGCCTGTGCACTGACGTGTTAGGGAAGCAAATGAAAATTCCCAACACACGTGTACCCTTTTAGTGGATGCCTTCAAAATAATAATCATCACCATCGCATTCGAAATTCTCAGATCGCCTATCATCAATTCCAACCATCTTATCCATGACCTCTCCAATGAACAAATTAAATATAACCCAACCGTGTGTTCAAAGTACTCTTTGATCCTGGAGATCGTTCATTCTCTTATCATCCATGCGGGCTTTACGTAACATAGATCACTGGATGTGTACTACCCAGCCTTTAACATTTTACAAGAGTCGTTTTCACTTGGAATCTTTCTATAAATTTCACAATGCTTCACATCATAGTCATCTCAAATTCGGATTGATTGCGGAAAACAATACAGCCTGCCTCACACAGCCTGTTCCTAAATACTTCCTCTACAAAAATACAGCTTGTCTCAACACTCTTTCTCCTCGCTTTCCAGCGGTATTACTTCCATCTATCTCGTCTCCACATACATATCAATTCATCGCTCTCAATTCCTTTTCCTTCAAGATCCTTTTTCATACATCGATCCCCTGGTGAAAACGACAACCATTATTAAACACATCTCTTACTTTACTATTATTAAGACTTTCGGACCTCAAGAATCCAAGAGCACACATCGACCTTTCGCAATTCAAGTATACACGATGTCTCAAAATTTCCTTCCCATTAACGACTGTGACTCTAACAAATTTTATTGACATTATCTAAATATGCTTACGATCCTTGTAAAAATAACTGGTTAAATGTAATTTAACAGAGAGGAATTTCCTTATCCCGCGGTAAACATTATTATTATTATTATTATTATTATTATTATTATTATTATTATTATTATTATTATTATTATTATTATTGACCAACATTTCTGAATGCAACTGACACCTGAAATTACGATATTCGCCACGACAAATTTACACTTATAACGTTCACAAATCCGCACTTTGAATGATATCTCATCTCAACACAAAATTTTAAGCGTCGCATTTTACCGTTCTTGACATGAAATTTACACACTGAAATTTTCACACACTGACCAAAATTTACAACGCCTTTCGCCTAATAATTACGAATATCACCCGACAATCATCTGGAAATTTTGTTTAGGACAGACAGTAACTAACTAACTACAACATAATATAAAATAGACAGACCTGCACATTGGTGACATTCTCAGCATTCTGATTACATCATCACCAGCAACCTCGTACTTAGCCACTCATTTTCACAGATAACATTTTCATTTTTAAAAACTTACTCATCCAAACACTACCCTTCACACACACGAGATTAAAATTACCATATAAATAATGCACTTTCTCTGTAACTTGCACCACGAACTTCCCTCGTTCTGCAGTCGACTATAACTGTCTGATGCGTTTCCCAGAGTGGTTTCTCTCCCCGTTGTTTCAATAAGAACAGGTGTTCGGCCGATAAGGGAGTAGAACTATTTTGAATCGCTTCCCCCCAGACCCTCTTCACTTACAAGAGTACACGAAATGATAAAAATAAAATCTGCTGTGTATTTTTCAACCAGCCTACACCTTCCCAGTTCGTCTACAAACGTTCAGAACTTCTCCAATAACTTTTTCTTCTTAAATAAATATATGGACCTTAGCCACGAACATGTATTGAATTATTGTCGGTCAATCTGGCGCGAATTTCTAATGACGACGGGCACAAGCTCCCGCGGCTTCAAGTTCCAGATCGACACTGAAAAATCTACGGTGGGGGGGTTTCTTTTATAATTTCCGGAAGGACGCTATCCCCTCTATGAGGCTTGGTTGTGAAATCTGCCAAATTTGCTTCTAATAGACCAATTTTGATAAGACTTGTCCCAGAACTCCGGACAGACTTGCACTTATGTTCGATGTTAATTT
Source organism: Anabrus simplex (assembly GCF_040414725.1). Lineage (NCBI taxonomy): Eukaryota > Metazoa > Arthropoda > Insecta > Orthoptera > Tettigoniidae > Anabrus > Anabrus simplex. Next base: position 118,683,011 of record NC_090266.1, read on the forward strand.
TATAATTTTTCTACACTCACAACAGGAGAAATAAATTGTTTCTGCCCGTGTGTTTCGCGCGTTTTCTTCCTTCCATGACCTTGGCACGTGTAGCTAGTTCGCTGGTCTCACGCTAACATGTACTTGGGCTTAACTGCACTTAAAATTTTCCCTGGTGTCTCTACCTTCACAGAGGGTGTATGAATAATTTTGCTTCTTTATTTCATTATTTACTATATTATCAAAATCCCTCATTCTGCAGAATTCCATGGATTAAAAGAATTGTCGGGCACTCGAGCTCCACCGAGGTGTCCCGGCAATCCACGAGCTCGCCGTAAGGAAGAACCTCCCCACGCAACATCGGGCTCTTGGGAGCGCAAAATGGCTGCCCTCAAACATACAGTAGTTCCTGAATACCAAATGAATATTTGAGAAAAATAAAAATTTTTCTCACCGTAGAATTATGGGTTCAGTATTGAACTGAAAATTCCAAATGGACATCACCAAAATAATCTTCCAACTTATCAATTTTAATTCAAAACCCAAACCTCATGGCACAACAGCACTTGAAGGGTCTTGGGCTACCAAGCGACCGCTCCTCAGCCCGAAGGCCTGCAGATTACGAGGTGTCGTGTTGTCAGCACGACGAATCCTCTGGACCGTTATTCTTGGCTATCTAGACCGGTGCCGCAATCTCATCGTCAGATAGCTCCTCAATTCTAATCACGTAGGCTGAGTGGACCTCGAACCAGCCCTCAGGTCCAGGTAAAAATCCCCGACCTCGCCGGGAATCGAGGCCGGGGCCTCCGGGTAAGAGGCACGCACGCTACCCCTACACCACGGGGCCGGGCAGTTTTAATTATGAGGAGGCAGATTATTATGCATCTTCGAGAAGATGGCCATTGAGTAAAGTACGCCACTGAATGAATCAATGCGTGGAGGAACATTTTCATTCTACCCACATCTTTGGGCAATAGAATGGACATTAGATAAGTAGATTCGATTGTATTATGTTAATGATTTGTTACCGAAGCCCAAAACGTTATCCACTAAAATTCTTTCCTTGAGAGCTTCTACTGTTAAGTTTTAATTGCTACTACTTTAATGGCTGGCAGGGGCAAAGGAGAGTGCAATCACGATCGTTAGTTTACAGAACGATCGGTATTTTAACAATCTATACTTCTTAGTTCTTCGGAAAACGTCCTGTCATCACTATAAATAACCCTTCTAAACTCGAATTGCTTATAATGGAGAGAGAATGTTGTGTTTTTTAATGCAAAGTCCTAAAGCTTCTGTAGGAAGTAAAGGCCTATGTAATCTTCTTTTTCTATAATTTTAATAAACTTAACCAGTTAATCCACCAGTAAGTCAATATATTGAAATTTTATTTCAATATTTTAGGTGCATGTTTCCCTCTTTTGCAAAATATCGAAATATAATGTAGCCTACAAAGTACAGACTAGTGGACTAATACATACATACATACATACATACATACATACATACATACATACATACATACATACATACATACATACATACATACATACATACATACATACATACATACATACATACATACATACATACATACATACATACATACATACATACATACATTATCGTTATAGACTGTTAAGCCTTTCAGCGTTCAGTCTGTAAGCCTCTGTGAATTTACCAAACGTCGCCACAATCCTCGATTTGCAACTAGTGTTGTGGCCTCATTTAGTTCTATGCCTCTTATCTTTAAATCGTTAGAAAACGAGTCTAACCATCGTCGTCTTGGTCTCCCTCTACTTCTGTTACCCTCCATAACAGAGTCCATTATTCTCCTAGGTAACCTATCCTCCTCCATTCGCCTCACATGACCCCACCTCCGAAGCCGGTTCATGCGTACAGCTTCATCCATCGAGTTCATTCCTAAATTAGCCTTTATCTCCTCATTCCGAGTACCCTCCTGCCATTGTTCCCACCTGTTTTTTACGAGCAATCATTCTTGCTACTTTCATGTTTGTTACTTTTAACTTATGAATAAGATATCCTAAGTCCACCCAGCCTTCACTTCCGTAAAGCAAAGTTGGTCTGAAAACAGACCGGGGAGCTGACTTCCTTCTTACAGAATATTGTTGATCGCAACTGCGAGCTCACTACATTAGCTTTACGACACCTTGATTCAATCTCACTTGCCGTATTACCATCCTGGGAGAACACACAACCTAAATACTTGAAATTATCTACTTGTTCTAGCTTTGTATCACCAATCTGACATTCAATCCTCTAAAATTTCTTACCTACTGACATCAGTTTAGTCATCGAGAGGCTGATTTTCATACCATAGTCATTGCACCTCTTTGCAAGTTCCAAGATATTAGACTGCAGGCTTTCGGCACACTCTGCCATTAAGACCAAGTCGTGAGCATAGGCCAAACTGCTTACTACATTTCCACCTAACTGAATCCCTCCCTGCCATTTTATATCTTTCAGCAGATGATCCATATAAACTACGAACAGCAAAGGTGAAAGATTACAGCCTTGTCTAACCCCTGTAAGTACCTTGAACCAAGAACTCATTCTACCATCAATTCTCACTGAAGCCCAATTGTCAACATAAATGCCTTTGATTGATTTTAATAACCTACCTTTAATTCCATAGTCCCCCAGTATAGCGAACATCTTTTCCCTCGGTACCCTGTCATATGCTTTCTCTAGATCTATGAAACATAAACACAACTGCCTATTCCTCTCGTAGCATTTTTCAATCACCTGGCGCATACTGAAAATCTGATTCTGATAGCCTCTCTGTGGTCTGAAACCACACTGGTTTTCATCCAACTTCCTCTCAACGACTGATCGCACCCTCGCTTCCAAGATGCCAGTGAATACTTTGCCTAGTATACTAATCAGTGAGATAGCTCGATAGTTGTTGCAGTCCTTCCTGTTCCCTTGCTTATAGGTTGGTGCAATTACTGCTTTTGTCCGATCTGAAGGTACCTTACCAACACCCCATGCTAATTTTACTACTCTATGAAGCCATTTCATCCCTGCCTTCCCACTATACTTCACCATTTCAGCTCTAATTTCATCTATTCTTGCTGCTTTATGACAATGGAGTTTATTTACCATCCTTTCCACTTCCTCAAACGTAATTTCATCACCATCATTTTTATCCTCTCCATGAACTTGGCTGTTCGCAACACCACCATGATGATTTCCTTTTACATTGAGAAGTTGTTCAAAATATTCCCTCCACCTCTCCAGTGATTTCCTGGGATCTATTATGAGTTCACCTGAATTACTCAAAACACTGTTCATTTCCTTTTCCCCTCCCTTCCTAAGATTCTTTATTACTGTCCAGAAAGGTTTCCCTGCTGCTTGACGTAGCCTTTCCAGGTTACCACCTAAATCTTCCCACGACTTCTTTTTTGATTCAACAACTATTTGTTTCGCTCTGTTTCTTTCATTTACGTACAAATCCCTGTCTGCCTCGGCCCTTGTTTGGAGCCATTTCTGATAAGCCTTTTTACGTTTACAAGCTGCTCTCACTTCATCATTCCACCAAGATGTTCGCTTTTTCCCATCTTTACACACAGTTGTTCCTAGGCATTCCCTTGCTGCTTCTACTACAGCATCCCTGTATGCCACCCATTCACTTTCTGTATTCTGAACCTGCATACTGTCACTGTTCGAAATTTCTCACTAATCACATCCATGTACTTCTAATTTCCTCGTCCTGGAGATTTTCTACCCTTATTCGTTTGCAGACAGATTTCACTTTCTCTACCCTAGGCCTAGAGATACTTAGTTCACTACAGATCAGATAGTGGTCTGTACCATCGAAAAATCCCCGGAAAACTCGTACATTCCTAACAGATTTCCTGAATTCGAATTCGGTTTGGATATAGTCCATTATTGATCTCCCATGTGTAGCGGCGAATAGCCTTATGCTTGAAGAATGTATTCGTAACTGCTAAACCCGTACTAGCACAGAAGTCCAGCAAACGCTTCCCATTCCCATTAGCTTCCATATCTTCCCCACATTTACCAATCACCCTTTCGTATCCTTCAGTTCTATTCACAACCCTCGCATTGAAATCGTCCATTAGCACTATTCTATCCTCGCTGTTGACCCTGACCACGATGTCACTCAATGCTTCATAAAACTTGTCAACTTCATCCTCATCTGCACCCTCACATGGTGAATACACGGAGACAATTCTAGTCCTAATTTCTCCAAATGGCAAATCTACCCACATCATTCGCTCATTTACATGCCTAACAGAAACTGTGTTGAGTGCAATGGTATTCCTAATAAACAGCCCTGCCCCAGACTCTGCCCTTCCCTTTCTAACACCCGTCAAGTACACTTTATAATCTCCTATCTCTTTCTCGTTATCTCCCCTTACCCGAATATCACTTACTCCTAGCACATCCAGATGCATCCTCTTTGCTGACTCAGCCAGTTCTACCTTCTTTCTTCCATAAGCCCCATAAATATTGATAGCTCCCCATCGAATTCCATTTCGTTCGCCAAGTTGTTTCCAAGGAGTCCCTCGCCTGTCAAATGGGAGTGGGACTCCGTTATTCCCATAGGTCCGAGGCTTGCTATAAATGTTCTGAGTTCGGTCAGTTCATGAAGCAGGATACTACCCTACTTGCACATAGTCAAGTGAGGTTCTCTCCTCTAACGGGTTATGGACCACCGGTGAATTGTATAGCCCTATCCGCCTGAGCACAAGGAGGGCCATGACTCAGAAAATGTCCGAGATGCCCACTCCCATTCCATAGCAACTGGTATCCCGACTCTCAGGACCACTTACTAGGCCACTCAGTCGTCGCCCATGTTTCACGAACTAGGACGTGACTACAGTAATCCACACCACAGTGGACTAATTGCTTCACTTTATTGAAATGAATCGGCTAATATGAAGCAAAATGATATTCTTCTTCTTTTATAGCCAGGCAGAGTAGTTAAGATGGCAGAGCTTAAGTTTGCGAGTTCGATCCCTACGCAGTCTGTTGATATTTGAAGCTGTTTAAATATGTCAGCCTCGTGTTGGTAGATTTACCTGCACGTGAATAAACTCCTGTGGGACGTAATTCCTTCACTTCGGCATCTCCGAAAGTCGCAAAAGTAGTTACGGTATTCATTTTCACAATTCTCTTTTCCCTGCCAACACTGAGGCGACACCTGTTTTTACGCTCTTTTTTCTATCCCTTGATATCATTAAATCCATTGTCTGCGTCCCTTTCCCTACACCTGTTAGCATCTATGGCCGAGTTCTATAATATTTAGATCGAGCTCGAAAGCTGCAGTCGCTTAAGTGCGGCCAGTATCCAGTATTCGGGAGATAGTGGGTTCGAACCCAACTGTCGGCAGCCCTGAAGATGTTTTTCCGTGGTGTCCCATTTTCACACCAGGCAAATGCTGGGGCTGTATCTTAATTAAGGCCACGACCGCTTCCTTCCCACTTCTAGCCCTCTCCCGTCCCATTGTCGCCATATCTGTGTCGGTGCGACGTAAAGTAAATTGTAATATATATAAACAATCCAGAAAGCAAATGACTTGACGTTCTCCCGTCCAAGCTCTCGGAGAGTTCCAAATTGATCATGTTGCAATCTCCAGGAGAAACAGCCCTGAGATTATGAATGTCAAGGTAAAGAAAGGCATCAATGTGGCCTCAGATCATTATATGTCTCTTATCAAATTCAAACAAATTCCCGCAAACACAAGGAAGACAACCAAACAGATCACGCGCTTCGACAATGATGAACTTCGGCAAAGGGTCGAGGAGTTCCAGGAGAAGGCTAGACCAAATGACTGTGACTTTAACAACGCCAAAAGTCTCCTTGTTGAGGCCGCCAAAGACGTTGCAGAAATCAAGAGAAGCAAAAAGCATGCCTGGTGGAATAGTACCTGCGAATCAGTCCTCCAAGAAAGACTCAATGTGTGGAAACAGTACTACTCTACGAAATCAGAAAATGATTGGGAAACCTAGAAAACTCAACGTGCCCAAGCAGCTAGGGTGTTCAGAACTGAGAAACGTAAATACGAAAAATCTCTCATTGAAAAGATAGAACAAAACTTTAGGAAGAATGAAAGCAGAGAGTACTACAGAGCCTTCAAACGCAAACTCACTGGCTATAAACCACCATCTCTATGCTTTGAGCGAAGGGAAGGCACACTGGCGACGTCAAATGAAGAAAATTGCAGCATTCTGGCAGATTACTTCAAGAATTTACTTAATTGTTCTAAACCGCAAAGCCCCATCGAGACCAAGGAACCCTTACTCAGGTACCCAGATTACAGACCACCCGACAGAGATGAAATCAAGCGCCACATTGCCCGTCTCAAAAATAACAAAGCGCCGGGGGAAGACTCGGTAGTAGCCGAACTATGGAAATATGCCCCAGAGGAATCACTTGATATCTTGCAAAAGCAAATAGAAGAAATTTGGAACAAGGAGACCCTACCCGAAGATTGGAAAATAGCTTTGATCCATCCATTACACAAAAAAGGCAGCATGAAGAACATCAACAACTACAGAGGAATATCTTTGCTACCCGTGACTTACAAAATTCTATCACTTGCCATCCTGGAGCGTTTGGAAGCACAAGTCGAACATCAAATATGTGAATACCAAGGAGGGTTCAGAAAAGGTCGCTCAACGGCTGAACAGATCCAAAATCTCAAAACGATCATCAGGTATTGTACACTAAGGTCCAAGCAGTATGTGTCTGTCTTTGTGGACTTCAAGAAAGCGTACGACTCCATTGACCGGGAAGTCCTGCTAAACATCGTAAATGAATTTGGAATTGATTTGAAACTGCTGGCATTAATTAGAGCCACCCTGACCGATACAAAATCCAAGGTGAAGTTCCATGGATGTCTCTCGCATTCCTTTGACATCAAAACAGGAGTCCGACAAGGTGATGGGCTATCCCCGATACTCTTCAACTGTGTTCTTGAAAAGATCATCAGAACTTGGCGGGTGAGATTACAGGAAACCAACTACAGTCCATTGAGAAAAGGAACCAAAACCAATTGGATCGCAACAGACTGCTTAGCATTTGCCGATGATATTGCTGTTCTCTCAAACGACATAGAAACCGCTAGAGCTCAAGTTGAAATTTCAAAGGAAATTGCCGAACAAACTGGTTTGCAGATATCGTTTGAGAAAACAGAAGTAATGACTAACATCAAAGAGGCTCCACTAAAACTCCATACAAAATACGGGGACATCACCCGAGTAGACAAATTCAAATACCTGGGTGAGATCATCATGAAAAATTGACTGGACAAAGAAGCACTTCAGGAGCGAGTACTCAGACTGGAAGTAGCCTACCAAACATCCCGCACAATCTACAACAAAAAATGCCTTTCCCAAAACACAAGACACGGCACTATGAAACAGTTCTGAAGCCAGTAGTTCTATATGCAGCCGAAACCCTGTCTCTAAATGCCAACAAAGGACTCCTTGAAGAACTGGAGAAAAGAGAACGCAAAATTGTGAGAGGAATCTTGGGATCAAAGTACAGAAATGGAATCCACCAAAAGAGATCCAACTTAGGAAGTCTACAGCAAAATAGAGAAAATTACTGGCACAATCAAAGAAAGACGGGCACGATTTTACGGTCATCTGAAAAGAATGGACGAAGAAAGTTAACTAAAGAAATCTTTCACTTTTTTTATTCAAACCCCAAAACCACAATTCCATGGTTTAGAAATACCAAAGAAGACCTGCAAATGCTACATATCTCAGCGGAAGACGCCCTTAACAGAGATCTCTTCCGCAAGAAAATATTGACGAACGGGCTAAACCGAGACGAGCAACCGAAGAGAAGACACGGTGCCCCTTGGACAGAGGAGCGTAAGCAGGCCCACTCACAAAGAATGAGGGAAATTTGGGCTCTAAAGAAGGCCAAGTTCAGTGTCAAATGCAACAAGACTTAACGTGGTCTTGATGGCCCCAGCGAATTATATGTGTAAAACAATATTTTGTGTGTCGTAACTTACCCTCCTTTCTACTGTAATCGTCTCAAGGGACTCCACAACCTAAACCATTTCTTGTGCACAGCTTCTTCCAAGGTTTCACTGATCTGAACTCATCTCTCATCTCTTCATCAAATAAGACCTTCTTAGCAATGTTTAAACATGCTCATGCAGGAGTATTCTCGCTATTTTGTAGTTGGTCACTTCCCACTATTGTGTATTAGAATCACTAAAGTCAGATTGATGTAAGGATAATTTCGCATATCCTTCGTGCAAAAACGGATCGAACTGCGAACCCACTGCACCAGTTCCAAGGCATCTTCACTCATACAAGCATGAAAAAAAGCACAAACTGTACTGCCCTTTTCCAATTGCATTTTCCTCATATATTCAATCTTCTTATAGTCGGCAGCTGCTCTACTGGTGTCATGTCATATCATTGCAATCATTTAAGAAAAGGCTAGGAAAACAACAGATAAGGAATCTGCCACCTGGGCGACTGCCCTAAATGCTGATCAGTAGTGATTGATTGATTGATTGTTTATTGATTGATTGATTGATTGATTGATTGATTGATTGATCTTCGAAATTTGATCTTCATACAGTGCTCGCTGCACTTCCACAATATTGTATGTATTTCATGTTTTCAAAGACATCTAGCCTACCACTAGGCGTAACGAACTTGTCACCAGCGTAACGTCTATAGTTTGCAAGAAAATGAAACTTGTGAACACTAGTAGGCTTTATTATTATTATTATTATTATTATTATTATTATTATTATTATTATTATTATTATTATTATTATTATTATTAATGTGATTGGTTTTACTTCCCACTAACTACTTTTTGAAGGTTTTCGGAGACGCCGAGGAGCCGGAATTTTGTCCCGCAAGAGTTCTTTTGCCTGCAAGTAAAGCTACCGACACGAGGTTGAAGTATTTGAGCACCTTCAAATACCGCCAGACTGAGCCAGGATCGAACATACCAAGTTGGGGTCAGAAGACCAGCGACTCATCCGTCTGAGCCACTGAGCCCGGCATTATTATTATTATTATTATTATTATTATTATTATTATTATTATTATTATTATTATTATTATTATTATTATTGCCAATTTTTCAAGTACTGTCTGTTAAGTTCGGACTTTGGTATCCGTAATGTTCTCCAGCACTGTCCAGTGGAGTGGTAGCAAATGGAGCGTGTTGCTGTATTGGCTGAGTGGTCACTGAAGAAGTATGCCATGATCTACATCCTTCCAGCTCCATGTTCGTGCTCCTTGCGATGGCACTGACCATTAACTGCATTAATCGAGATGCTTTTGCCTGAAATGGGAAAGAAAGAGCTTACTTACAGAGGGAAAGTTTTTAAACACCGAAGGTTTCTATAACATGTTGTCTCGTGAGAGTTGGTAACATTGATTTTGAAAATAATCCTTAAACCTATATCATTATTCACTATCACTATAACGTAATATTCTCTAATTGTTTCTCCAGAAATATTCATACATTTGATTGTTTCAGAGGTTATTTTTAAAGGATACTCTAGCTTACATACCTTTTCCATGTACAAAACCCGCGACGATGACTACCCGATTTGTTTGCTGTAATTTAATGTCTTTATTCGTTCCAGAGCAAATTGAAGTTACGTAGTGGCAGAAAATCCGTTCATGTCTGTCTGTCCCTTGCATCAGTATCCGAACATACTCGAAAATATTTTGATGAAATCTGGTGTACGAAGGGAAAATGTATTAGCCATACTGTGCTGCTATGGAATTAGGGATAGGTTCATCAATCAATCAATCAATCAATCAATCAATCAATCAATCAATCAATCAATCAATCAATCAATCAATCAATCAATCAATCAATCAATCAATCAATCAGTCAATCAATCAATCAATCAATCAATCAAGCAATCAATCAATCAATCAATCAATCAATCAATCAATCAATCAGTCAATCGATCAATCAATCAATCACCACTGATATGCTTTTAGGGCAGTCGCCCAGATGGTAGATTCCCTATCAGTTGTTTACCTAGTCAATAATTTCAAATAAGCTGGAAATTTATTGAACATCTCCCTTGGGAAATTATTCCAATCCCAGACTCCTCTTCCTTTAATCGAATATTTGCCCCAATTTTTAATCTTGAATTTCAAATTTATCTTAATATTATGATCTTCCCTACTTTTAAAAACACAATTCGAACTTATTCATCTACTATTAATTCTGTCATTCCACTCAATCTCTCCACTGCAGCTCGGAACACTCCGCTCAGTCGAGCACCTAATCTCCTTACTCCCAAGTCTTCCCAGCTCAAAATTTGTAACATTTTCGTAACACTACTCTTTTGTCACCGAGCTCGATAGCTGCAGTCGCTTAAGTGCGGCCAGTATCCAGTATTTGAGAGATAGTGGGTTCGAATCTCACTGTCGGCAGCCCTGAAGATGGTTTTCCGTTGTTTCCCATTTTCACACTGGGCAAATACTAGGGCTGTTTCTTAATTAAGGCTATGGCTGCTTTCCTTCCACTCCTATTCCTTTCCTATCCCATCGTCGCCATAAGACCTATCTGTGTCGGTGCGACGTAAAGCAACTTGTTAAAAAAAAAGAAAAAAGAACTGTTTTGTCGAAAATCACCCAGAACAAACCGTGCTGCTTTTCTTTGGATTTTTTCCACTTCTCGAATCAGTTCTGCTGTGGATCCCATGCACTTGAACCATACTTTGTCTGTGGTATTACCAGGACGTAATTGAGCTCCCCATTACATCTTTACATCCTAAATACTCTGATGACCACATGAGGAAAGCTGTAACCTTTATTTACAATCCCGTTTTTGTGATTACCCCATTGAAGTTTAATAGAGATAATCAAAGGCATTTATGTTGGCAGTCGGGCCCTCAGTGACAATTGATGGTAGAACGAGTCTTGTTCTTTCACTGTTATTGTTTTTAGTTTACACGAAAAGGTGGAAAGCAGCAGGAGGGATTCAGTTGGGTGGCAAAATAGCAAGCGGTTTTGTTTATGGGAATGACTTTGGCGTTAATGACACATTACGCTAAAAGCCCGCGTGAAGGTGGTGCATCTGAAAAGTTATGTCATTTGTGAAGAAAACTAAGAGGAATGAATGTCAGGTTGAGATTACAAAACTGGAATAGGTAGACCGTTTCAAGTACGGTATTTAGGGTATGCATTTTTCCTGGATGGTAGTATAGTAAGTGAAATTGAATCAATTTGTTGTAAAGCTCGCAGTTGTGATCAACCGTATTCTGTAAAAAGGAAGTCAGTTCTCGGACGAAACTATCGGTCGGTGGATGCAAAGTAGATTTCGGCCTACAAGTAGCCGCGGCTGGTCAATGGTCCGATAGCTCTGTATTCCGTTCGACCAGCCGAGCAGAGGACGCGGGGGCACTGCACCTCTGCATTCGGGAGACGGAGAGGGGTTGGTCCTCATTGTCTACTATCCTCAGAATCGTTTTCCGTGGTTTTCCATTTTCCTGCACTAAGGCGAATGCTGCAACAGTTCCTAGTATAGGCCACGGTCGTCAAACCCCCTCACCTTCACCACTCATCTCCTTCACCAACACAAATCTCCCGTTCTGAGATACGGCGTCGAAGGGAGGAATTAACACAATTTTGTAGTAGTAGAAGTAGTAGTAGTAGTAGTTTCGGCCTCGCAGTGTAGGGGTAGCGTGTCTGCATATTACCTGGAGGCCCCGGGTTCGATTCCCGGCCAGGTCAGGGAATTTTACCTGCATCTATGGGCTGGTTCGAGGTACACTCAGCCTACGTGATAACAATTGAGGAGCTATCTATCGGTAAGATGGCGGCCCCAGTCTAGAAATCCAAGAATAATGGCGAGAGGATTCGTCGTGCTGACCACACGACACCTTGTAATCTGCAGACCTTCGGGCTGAGAAGCGGTCGCTTGACAGGCCATGGCCCTTCGGGGCTGTTGAGCCATGGGGTTTGGTTCTTCTTTTAGTAGTAGTAAGAAAATATCTTTACATCGGCCTATTTTCAGACCGACTTTGCTATGCTAAGGATAAAGTCATATATACCGTCTTCGATGGTGGGGTTATGTGAGGCGACTCGAGGAGGATAGGATAGGGTAACGGAGGAAGTCCTAGGCGATGATGAATGGACTGAGTTTTTAATTATATAAAGATACGAGTTGTGGAACTAAAAGAGGCGACAGAACTAGCTGCAGATAGAGGATTATAGATGCGCGTAGTTAATTCACAGAGGCTTACAGACTGTATATTAAAATGCATAGCTGTCTATATGGAAGATATGTGATTGCCATGTATTACTGTTTGTACTTCAACCTACATAAGTCTGGCTCTTTGGCTGAATAGCCAGCGTGCTGTATTTGTCTTCGGTTCAGAGAGTCCCGGGTTCGATTCCCGGCCGGGTGGGAGATTTTAACTGCGTATAATTTATTCCTGTGGTTCGGGGTCTGAGTGTTTATGTTCACCTTAATACATTCACTTGTCGGCCCCGTGGTGTAGGGGTAGAGTGCCTGCCTCTTACCAGGAGGCCCCGGGTTCGAATCCCGGCCAGGTCAGGGACTTTTACCTCGACCTGAGGGCTGGTTCGAGGTCCACTCAGCCTGCGGGATTAGAATTGAGGAGCTTTTTGACGGTGAGATGGCGGCTCCGGTCTCGAAAGCCAAGAATACCGGCCGAGAGGATTCGTCGTGCTGACCACACGACACCTCGTAATCTGCAGGCCTTCGGGCGGAGCAGCGGTCGCTTGGTAGGCCAAGACCCTTCAAGGGTTGTAGTGCCATGGGGTTTGGTTTGGATTGAATACATTCTCTTCATTTACATACAACACACCACACTATCAGGGGAACACGCAGTGGTGTATACATCCCTCCACATAGGGCAGGGGTAAGGTAGGTCATCTCATCACGTCATAAGACTGGGCCCAATATACCTCAAATGCCTACCTCAATAAATTGGGAAAGGAAGACTTAAACGAGCATCTGTTAATATATAATCTACATTTTGTTCCGAAGATTTCAGTCTGTCGAACTACTCCGAATGCGCAGTTTGACGACTTGTTTTTCTTTATTTCTTCTTGATTTTCTCATTTATTTGAGGTTGGTACTGATGTGAGATTAAGCACAGTTTTGCGAATGGATGCCCTTCCTGACGCAACCCTATGCGGAGGGATGTAGTCACTATTGCATGTTCCTCTAGTGAAGAATGAAGATGCGCATTAAGCCAATCAGAAGCACAAGTCCCCGAGCTGCATGAATTAACCAGACGTGGTTAAAATATTCAGCACAGCTATGATCGAAACCAGGACGCTCTGAAGTGAAGACCACTAAGCTGAAAATTTAGCTCAGGAGCAGATTTTCGAATTTCTTAAGGAATTTACATGTTCTTTGCGAAGTTTTCGTTGTTGGTGAAGTGAATCGGGATGTCTTTGCTCGTGAAAATGCACATAGGTTTGTGTATGTATCTACCAGTCATTTATTTATTTATTTATTTATTTATTTATTTATTTATTTATTTATTTATTTATTTATTTATTTTCTTGGGGGGAGTGATTAGCGCTCAGTGGCTTAGCCACTGGCTTCCCATCCGGAAGGCTGAAGTTCGAATCCCGGTCGATTCTGGGATGAGATTTTCATCTCGAAAATCACGTGGTGTCGAGAAGGGCACCCGGCCTTAAACCCCCAGCCAAAACTAAAATGAGCCTGGGTGGCTCCAGTGATCCCAGAAGTAACTTTGATAAGCTGAAGAAATATTTATTTATTTATTTATTTATTTATTTATTTATTTATTTATTTATTTATTTATTTACCTGGAAGTTCGTTAGATCCTTATATGCAACAGAATATGTCATGTGGTTATGGCCAAAAGCAAAGGGAGTTCATTTTTGCACAATATATGAAGGCCCGTGGAGGTTTGTATCGTCCGCAACGTAGGTGCTAAGCGGGATAAAGGGGTTGGCTCTGTGATTATGTTTATGTTTATTTTAAGGGGCCTAACGTCTAGGTGCGGGGAACCCAGAAAGAAACCATACTCCGGTAATAGGAACAGTTTTGGGCAGACGGTGCGGTGCAGCTTTCCAATTCAGTGGTGATGAGCATCTGAATATTCTCTCTAGAGCCCGTATTGCTTCGTGACTTCAGTTAATAAACGGAGGATTTTTCTGTGTATTTCCCGTTCTTTGGCACGAATATTCGTGAATTGCCGTCTTTCTAATCATTTGCGGACGATTCTGTCTGTTCCCTGAGAAGACAACTAACTAGATTCTGTCTGTTCCCTGAGAAGACAACTAACTAGCCAGTTCGTTTTCGACTCGCTCCTCGCGCGCAGCTGTGCGAAGCAGTTTGGGCTCCAAGGTTTGCTTTTCAGTTGTGACGTAGTAATTACAGGGTTCGTTTCAAGCGGGCCTGCTCTCCGGGGCAGTTAATTTGAAATGCTCGAGGCCTTAGCAAGGCGAGCATTTTTTTTAAAATTTGCTTTACGTTTCACCGACACAGAGAGGTCTTATGACGACGAGGTGAGCATTTTAACGTTGGTGTGGACTAACTAGCTAGTAATGAGGAGGGATTTTCCTTTTCACTGTTTGTCTGTTTGGCGTGAAGACCGAAACTGTACCTTTGAGCCTAGCAGTAGAGAGGATATACGAGCAAAAGTCTTACCAGCAGTCGAGACCACGGGAGAGAAGTCTTCACTTGTAAGGAATTTGAGTGGTACAGAAGTGATTAAATTATCGTCAGCTATTCTGGTCTGTTACTGTTCTGCTTAGCCTATTTATAGTATTTATTGCATCTGTCTCTTGGCAGAGGCCAGAGGAAAATTTAGCTTCCACCGAAGTCTCGATCACATTTATAGTTGTGACTGTATGGAAACGGTTGATGTTTGTGTGGTGCTGAGTAGTGATGCGATAATCGAATACAAAATAATAGCTTATTCGATTATTTCATTTTATTCGATGTTTCGATTATATTTCTCCTTCGATTATTTTTCGATTATTCATTCGAATGAATGAAGAAATCGAATAGTGAATATTTTTCCATGCGATTATTTTTTCGATTATTCATTCGGAACTCCATTCGAATGAATGAAGCAATCGAATAGTGAATTTTTCCATTCGATTACTTTTTCGATTATTCATTTAAAACTCCATTCGAATGAATGAGGTAATTGGATAGCGAATGCTTTCGAAATAATCTAATGAAAAGTGATGTTATTAAGACAGTTAATTCACTAACTTTTTTTCAACATTTGGCGATACGTTTGGAAAAATGCGTATTTCTATTTTTCATAAGAGTCCATCTATTCGTGTATTCCAATCGATTATCCATCCGACACACTTAAATCGAAAAATTGATTCATGAGACATCAGAATATTCTATGCGATACAACTGAATGATTTTTGATACTCATTCAATTATTTTATTCGATTATTTAAATAATCGGATGGAGGTTATTCGATTATTAAAAGTATTTGATAATCCCATAACTAGTGCTGAGTTATAATATTCAGAAAATGTCTAGCGCGTCGGGATGTTAAGATAAATACTATTCGTTGGATCATTCATGCTGCAATAACACTGAACCGACGAGATTGGCAATAGACAGAGAAAGTTTCGAGTAATTCTGTTGAAACGTTTCCCCACGATGCCTTAACAAAAACAAACAAACAAATACAAACAAACAAACAAACAAACAAACTTACAAACAAGCAAAAAACGTGAACTAATTTTTGTTGAATTTTGTTTACCTAATCCGAGATACAAACGAGCATTTGCCTGGTGTGAAAATGGGAAACCACGGAAAACCATTTTCAGAGCTGCCGACAGTGGGATTCGAACCCACTGTCTCCCGGTTGCGAGCTCACAGCTGCGCGCCCCTAACCGCACCAAACGAGGTTTGAGGTAAAACTTTGAAGTGTACAGGGAAAATTGTAATGTTATTTACATAGATGTCATTCCTTGAAATCTCCAGGAGTGGAAAAGAGTTGCCTTGAAGAAACACCGTATATCTTATGTTAGTTACTCTTTGTAAATACTTCTTGCAATCACTTTCACTATGGTAAGTTTACGAACCGTAAACGTTCCAGCATTCAACAGTGCTACCAGAAGGTCTCTTGAACTTCGTTAGCAATACTTCGAAGATGTGGAGGGAACTCCTTTGTCGGTAATTAGTACGCACCAGTGGGGTCATGTCAGGTGTCAGTTCTCGCTCTGTTGTTCAGAGAAGCTCCACGCAAACTTTCATCCTCGACAGCGATAAACATAACCTGCTCCTCGATTGCGAAAGCCTTTTGTTATTGAAATGAGGTTGGCCGGAGGAAAGGGAAAGGAAAGTGCTATTCAAGAAGCTCACGGTTGGTTTCAACCACAAAATATTTCATTGCGTATTCTGTTTACACTACGCTAGATCCCGCTTGCTTGTTCTGGCTCTGAAGTTGTGCACAGAACTGCCAGCTCGATGAAGCAACATATTCGTAGTTGAGATAATAAATAAGCCGCCTCTGTGGTGTAGCGGTTAGTGTGATTAACTGCCACCCCCGGAGGCCCTGGTTCGATTCCCGGTTCTGCCACGAAATTTGAGAAGTGGTACGGGAGCTGGAACGGGGTCCACTCAGCCATCCTGGAAGTGGTTTTCCGTGGTTTCCCACTTCTCCTCCAGGCAAATGCCGGGATGGTACCTAACTTAAGGCCACAGCCGCTTCCTTCCCTCTTCCTTGTCTATCCCTTCCAATCTTCCCATCCCCCCGCGAGGCCCCTGTTCAGCATAGCAGGTGAGGCCGCCTGGGCGAGGTACTGGTCATCCTCCCCAGTTGTATCCCCGACCCAGAGTCTGAAGCTCCACGACACTGCCCTTGATGCGGTAGAGGTGGGATCCCTCGCTGAGTCCGAGGAAAAAATCGACCCTGAGGGTAAACAGATACAGAAGAAGAAGAAGAAGAAGAAAAAAGAAAAGAAGAAGAAGAGATAATAAATAACCTGCAAACGTTTTTTTTGCGGGGTTATTGGTTTTATGTCTCACCGACTAAGACAGGTCTTGCGTTGACTCTTGGGGACCGTGGCCTTAATTAAGGTATAGCCCGGTGTGAAAATGAGAAACCATGCAAAGCCATCTTCTGGGCTGCCGACAGTGGTTTTTTAAAATATAAAAATGGCTTCCGATCTTAACGAAAAATTTTGTATGTTTCCGATTATTTATTATCTTGATGAATTGAACTTAACACATTTAAGATGAACACAAACAGCCAGCCCCTGAGCCGGAGAAATTAACCAGATGAAGTTAAAATTCCCGACCCGGACGAGAATCGAACCCGGGAGCCGAGTGACCAAAGGCCAGCACGCTAAGCATTTACCTATGCAACCGGAGTGACAGCCGAGTTTCGAACCCACCATTTCCTGACCCCAAGCTAACAGATATACGGCCCGAACTGCACTGCCAATTCGTTCGGTTTGCGTAGCATAATTTAGGAGTATAATTACAGCATATTTTCAATTAACGCGTTTGCATACAACTTTTGTAGTTTAAAAAATCTCTTTACTGGCCTCGAAAGGCCCTTGGATGGGTGGATGTTAAAGGGTTCCTCTATCTGTATCCTTTCCACTAGCAAGGAGGCATTGTCAACGTATCCCTGATCATTTTGCACTATACTTGCAGACCATGCCGAGAACTTTCATTGCCTCAAGTTGCAAGGCGCCACTCACACTCAGGTTTGAGAAAATGGAAATTGTCTATTTCGAGAGTGTTTTACAAGACCAGCACTTGACATATTTTGATAAAGTTAAATTATTCTGCTAAGAACGAAAGCCATTCTTTTTCGGCGTCGACTCATTTTAAAAACTTTCTTCTTCTTCTTAATCTGCTTACCCTCCAGGGTCGGTTTTTCTCTCGGACTCAGCGAGGGATCCCACTTCTACCGACTCAAGGGCAGTGTCCTGGAGTTTCAGACTCTGGGTCGGGGGATACAACTAGGGAGGATGACCAGTACATCGCCCAGGCGGCCTCACCTGCTATGCTGAACAGGGGCCTTGTGGGGGGATGAGAAGATTGGAAGGGATAGACAAGGAAGTGGGAAGGAAGCGGCCGTGGCCTTAAGTTAGGTACCATCCCGGCATATGCCTGGAGGAGAAGTGGGAAACTACGGAAAACCACTTCCAGGATGGCTGAGGTGGGAATCGAACTCGCCTCTACTCAGCTGACCTCCCGAGGCTGAGTGGATCCCGTTCCAGCCGTCGTGCCACTTTTCAAATTTCGTGGCAGAGCCGGGAATCGAACCCGGGCCTCTGGGGGTGGCAGCTAATCACACCAACCACTACACCACAGAGGCGGACTTAAAATCTCTGAAGATTTTTAATCTGTCGAACACGAATGTATCACTTAGAACACTATAAATCACCTGTAGAACTTTATTACGGGTTTCTATAAAATACCTCTAGAAAATAACAATTAAGGGGCTTCTACGGGTATTTTATAGTGTTTTAAGTATTATTTTCCTGTACGGTGGACAGAGAAAAATCTGGGGTTTCTTTAAATTAATTTATGGTTTCCTTCTGGGAACTTAATAATGATGTTATTGGTTTAAAGAACCACTAATTACTTTTACGGTTTTCGGAGACGCCGACGTACCGAAATTTTGTTCCAGAGGTGTTATTTAACGTACCAGTAAATCTATCGACACGGGGTTGACGTAGTTGAGCATCTCGAAATACCACCGGACTGAACCAGGATCGAACCCGCCAACCTTTACTTCCGAAGCTACCCTGCCCGGCTGGGAACTTGACATTTTATATAAAAGCCAAAGACAGGTATTTATACAAGTGGAGGTACATACTCTCCCTAATACACTGACAGTGCGTTTTTCTACATAGGAGGGCCTCAGTGGTATCTCAAAGGCGCACTAGCCGCCAGCGACTTGGAAATGTGTAGCCCACTGCTACACTGGGATGAAACACTGGTAATTTCACGTAAGAAAACGCCTAAAGAGTTTAAACATTTTGATAATAATAGTAGCTCATGGAAAGAGCGACCCCCCCCCCCCCTGGCAACGAAGAATCTCACCTTCGTTTTTTTTAATCTGTTTACCCTCCAGGGTTGTTTTTACCCTCGGACTCAGCGAGGGATCCCACCTCTACCGCCTCACTGGCAGTGTCCTGGAACGTGAGACTTTGGGTCGGGGGATACAAGTGGGGAGAATGACCAGTACCTCGCCCAGGCGGCATCACCTGCTATGCTGAGCAGGGGCCATGTCGGAGGATGGGACGATTGGAAGGGGTAGGCAAGCAAGAGGGAAGGAAGCGGCCGTGGTCTTAAGTTAGGAACCATCTCGGCATTTGCCTGGAGGAGAAGTGGGAAACCACGGAAAACCACTTCGAGGATGGCTGAGAAGGGAATCGAACCCCCCTCTACTCAGTTCACCTCCCGAGGCTGAGTGGACCCCGTTCCAGCCCTCGTACCACTTTTCAAATTTCGTGACAGGGCCTGGAATCGATCCCGGGCCTCCGGGGGTGGCAGCTAATCACACTAACCACTACACCATAGAGGCGGACACAATAAACCTGATATTCAAAATTGTACACACTTAGAATCCTAAAGCTGAGTGACCTCGTCAAAGGTGGTCGTGGTTCGAATGGAAAATCAGCCTGCGTAAAACGGGAGGAAGCGGGCCTCTGGTCACGATATCAACCACGTAAAATTGTAAACTCACTTTACCAGTTTCACTTCAGTCCTCTTCTTCTTCTTCTTCTTCTTCTTCTTCTTCTTCTTCTTCTTCTTCTTCTTCTTCTTCTTCTTCTTCGCTTTTCCCACACCTTGATGTTGTCGTAGGTGTAAGCTGTGTCACAGATGTGAACTTGGCCCAGTTTTATATAGCCGGATACCCCTTCTGACGCCAACCTTATGAAAAGGGACGTATTTACTATTGCGTATTTCTGTGGTGGTTGGTAATGTGGTATGTTGTGTGAATATGATGTGTATTAAGACGAACACCAACACCCACCCCGGAAACAGAGAAATTAAACAAACGCGAATAAAATTCCCTCTAGGGGTGAACCGAAGGCTGCTACGTTCATCATCCAGCCTGGGAGCTGGATTTCAGTTATACTTCTATTACTAACAATAATTCAGTGCTTTCACAGAAGTATACAACTCTTCTTAATTCAATTCTTACCCACCCACTTAGAATGTAATAGCTCATTGACATCCCCGAACAGAGAGCTTCTTCCCATGGCGGACGCATTCAGAAACGCTGTCAATGCAAGTGAGTTTTTGCGAAATTACGTCCTCAGGGGTTGGATTACACGCAAAGTACGCACCGTGTCTTTTATTTACATTAATATAAAACAACAATTTTTTTACTTTACCTCGTCACTGTACCCGGCATTAACTCTAGTATTCATTTTATTGTACGTAAATTTCGATATGTAATATTACCATTTTTGTGCGTTAATATCTTTTACATCATGACGAGAATTCACTACACTTTTTTTTTTTTTTTTTTTTTTTTTTTGCAAGGGGCTTTACGTCGCACCGACACAGATAGGTCTTATGGCGACGATGGGATAGGAAAGGCCTAGGAGTTGGAAGGAAGCAGCCGTGGCCTTAATTAAGGTACAGTCCCAGCATTTGCCGGGTGTGAAAATGGGAAACCACGGAAAACCATTTTCAGGGCTGCCGATAGTGGGATTCTTACCTACTATCTCCCGGATGCAACACTTGTTCTGGTAAACACATTGCCGTATTGGGACATTGACCTGTGTGTTTTAAAAATTCCGTGCTAAGCAGTGTTTAGAATTAACGCAGAAAAGTATGCGACGTCGAGAGAAGAGAGGCCTCAAAAATGTTGAACCTTCTTCTCGAGCCAACTCGCTCGGTATGTATGTATGTATGTATGTATGTATGTATGTTTAGGAATGAAGTTACTGTCGTGCTGATCTCAGGTACTCGTAACTGCTGAAGTTATTTCAAGGTATTGCCGTCTGAGTGACTCAGACAGTAGATCTCTGGCTTCCTGTGCTTAAATTGGCGGGTTGGATCTAAGTTTAGTCCTGTTATTTTTGAAAGTGCTGATATATTCCAGTTTCTATCGGTTGATTTACTTGCATAAAAATTCCCACCGGATCAAATTCCGATACTTTAAGTATCTGCGAAAACCGCAAAAGTACCGTAGTTAGTGGAACCTTAAAATCAATATCATTATTTCTACGTGTATGTGTTGGGTATTCAACCCGAAGGCTGGTTTGATCCTCTGCAGCTCTGCCAACAGCTGACATAAATAGCCTAGGCGTCACTGAAGAGGCGTACTAGGGAAATGAGGAGTGATATAGTTTCCCGTTGCTTTCATCACCTAGCCAGCCGTTGCTATTACATATCAGTCTGCCAAGCCCACTGAAATGCATGCACCAACCGACCCTATGAGCGATACTTTCACACCATTCATAACAGGGACTAGCTGCATAAGCAATGGTATTACTAGCATCACTCATACCTCAGTCACTTTCATATTGTCAAAGCCAAGGATGAGACTGAGACAGGACAATGAAAGTAACAAATTTGATATAGCCCATACCAGAAGACATAGTGCACTGTAAACACTACATCTCGCCAGCAAAGGCATTATTTCTACGTATTGAACGTTAATGAGCAGACAGTACGTATGATTAAGGCTAGTAAGTGAAGACTTAACTTGTACTGACGGGCTGCCTGACCGAGGCGGTACAGGCGTGCTAGGTTCATTCGGAAGGATGTGGGTTCGATTCCGCGTCAGGAAGCAGAAAAAATTTAAGTAAGAAGATTTCCACTTCCGGTGGCGTAAATGGTCCTACATCAAAAATGAATACCAGGTTAATTACATGGGACAAAGGCGGCCGGGCGTTGAGCTAACCACTCTACCCCATCAAGTGCCGAGGTTACGGATAGTGGAAGCCTTAACCTTTCACCGCCCCCCCCCCCCCTTTCGCCCCCAATTTGCTTTACCCTGTTCTGAATTCTGTTCCGTTGAGATACTCCGTTGATTTGCCCCGGATACGTGGTAAACTAGTTTTCTCACAGTGGTTTGTCACCTAGTGTTGTAAAGTTACCGTAATATACCATACAAAACTAAATGAAAGCGTAGACTACGGAACTTTTCCTAATAGATGGTAGCCGTGCGCGTAGAGGCGCGCGGCTGTGAGCTTGCATCCGGGAGATAGTAGGTTCGAATCCCACTATCGGCAGCCCTGAAGATGGTTTTCCGTGGTTTCCCATTTTCACACCAGGCAAATGCTGGGGCTGCACCTTAATTAAGGCCACGGTCGCTTCCTTCCAACTTCTAGGCCTTTCCTATCCCATCGTCGCCAAAAGACCTATCTGTGTCGGTGCGACGTAAAGCCCCTTAAAAAAAAAAAAAAAATGCTAGAGTATGATGCAAACCTTAGTTACTGGTATGTTCAGTTTGTTGCCTACAAACCAGGTGACCTATCTGTTATTGCACTGTGGATGTTTAAAATCGATCTCATACTCTGGTTTTTCTGGAAATCCTAAACGTGTCAAGTTTTAGTAGCCGAATGAGGGTACACAAATGATCGCTTGACCTACGAAACATTCGTGTTCAGCATGTGTTAAGTTCTTTTTCCTACCAATACGACCATTGTTACCAGCAGTTAGTCGATACCATTACTACCCCATTTCTGTATTGTACCAAAACTACCAAACCGATAGAAACCAGGAGTACAACTCAAGTATCATCTGTTATACCTTGCAACACCAGACGACGTAGACTTCCATATCTTTCATTTCAGTTTCATATGTCTAACTTCTATTTAATGTGTGCTTTTATATTTCTTTTTTCAAAATTGGCCACCTGCCCAATTGGTTTGAATCTTTTTTATGCGTTAGTACACTTATAATTTCAAGTAATTACTTTAAATTAAACTGAAAGTCATGATTTCTAAACAAACCATATTCCAGCGTCAAATTAATTGTTTATGTTAAAATATACCACCGTTAAAATAGTAGTAAGTGGTATGTAAAGTCAGTAACGTTATTAACATTTATTACATCATTACGAATTATCTAATTTTCTTGAAAATTAATAAAGTGAATAGCATGCAGCTATTTTTTCTTCTGTGGCCTACAGAACTGAATAATAAAAGGAATTCTTTCATAAAGATCTTCAATCATGATTTGAAATAATTCTTTCGTCAGCTACAGAAACTGGTACTTACTACGTTTGTCAATTTCATCCTTGTAATTCAGTGTACGTTGTATTTTTTTCAGGGAGGTTACAAACTTCAGATGTTAGATGGTTTGGGAAGACCTCTGTTCGACCTTACTCCTGTCACCGCAACTTCTGAATTTGTCAAGGACGATGTCACGTAAGTGGATTACTACTCTTATGAAATCTAACGTACCAATTTTTCCATTCTTTAAAGTTTTAATTTAATTTGCAGATCTCTATGACGAAATTTCTGGAATAATAATAATAATAATAATAATAATAATAATAATAATAATAATAATAATAATAATAATAATAATAATAATAATAATAATAATAATTTACCATTTGTTTTACGTCGCACTGACACAAATAGGTCTTATGGCGACGATGGGATAGGAAAGGTATAGGATTGGGAAGAAAGCGACCATGGACATAATTATGGTGTGAAAATGGGAAACCATCTTCAGGGCTGCTGACAGTGGGGTGTTGCTGATCCCTTAATTAAGAGCCTTCACTTGAAGTTAGATGCTAACTGGGCATAAAATAAAGATGCAAATTTATGTTGTAATAATAAATATAATAATTTTATTTCTTTATCATCTGCTCCAACTGTTAATGCCCTTAACAGATCAGTATCAGTAGTTTGTACTATCTGGCCAAGGAAGACAGTGCCATCCTGAGGGATTATGGAATCAAAGGTAGAATTTTACAAGTAGCAAGGACATTTTTGCTGACAATAGGCTGCAGTCATTGCTGATTGCTAAACAAGTTCTTAGTTCATAGAAGTTTTTTTGTGTGTGTGCAGAAGAATTCAGAATTTACAGTAGATAGTGCAGTACAATGACTTACTATATGCTTAATGTTGTAAAATCACCATCACATACAAATTCACAGATATCGTAAATATTTGTAATGCATTAACAATACAACTTGCAGTAGACTGAGTGGTATCAATAAACTAAGACCAAGTTTTGTCTTAAATTTTTCCTATACGTATGGTCGGTTAGTGTAATATTGAAAGTTCTTGAAAGTGTATTTTGCATGTCTTTGTTTTTTCAGAGCTCAGTCGTACACTGTTCATATACCTGAAGACTTCACCTGCACTGATTGTACGATTCGATTAATGCGCCAGGCTTCAGAGTGGTCTAGCAGTTATCGCTTCTGGTCATGTGCAGATGTAGATATTCGTAATCGTAAGTACCTAGGACTTTATTTTGGGTACTTTCAAATTCGATTTCATAATAAAAATCAGAACTGCAGAACATGAAATTGTCTTTCTGCTTCTGGTCATGTGCAGATGTAGATATTCGTAATCGTAAGTACCTAGGACTTTATTTTGGGTACTTTCAAATTCGATTTCATAATAAAAATCAGAACTGCAGAACATGAAATTGTCTTTCTGCTTCCCCTTGCTGCTCGTCATCATCATCATCATCATCATCATCATCATCATCATCATCATCATCATCAAGCCCAGTGATGCCATCAGATTATGCTGATGACCCTGCTAGGAACTCGAGAGTAACCGCAGCGACAAGAGTTTTTGTGCTTTACTAATTATCAGTGAAACTGAATGCTTAGAGGTCTGAGAGATGGGTACGTCCCATTGATCACTGCATACAAAACTGTCTGATTACTGTGGTGCAGAGTCTGAAACATAGAAGACACAGCAGGAAGGCTGTATTCTATTTATGAACAAGTCCAGGTTCAGACTTTACAGTGATTTCCACCATGTCTCAATATATTTGAATGATGGCATCATATTAGGATCACATACACCTGAATCCCACTGTGTGTACATTGAGGTTATTCTTCAATTTCCAGCAGTTTTATGAGTGCACCTTGCGATTGAATGGCAATGTCGATCAATATTGGACCGGATTGGTGGGTGGCTAGGTGAAAACCATGGATACTACCGATTTTAACTGTCTGATCTGATCCTCCAATCACTATACAATTAAGTATGCTTGGGACACATTCAGGTCATGTATTACATAGCATCAGGTGTCACCAGGAATCGTCCAGATTTTTGAAAATTTGGTTCATGGGTGGGACTCCATTACTTGAGTACTGTTTCAAACTTTTTCCTATTATGTAAGCTTGTTATACTGCATGTTTGCTCGCTGAGATGACCTCATTCATATTGACTCTTTAGTCCAGTACCCCAGATTTGCGGTATGGACTGGATCATGTTGGACTTCATACAGTCTGATGTCAGTTATTGGTCTCCTGAGCAAATTTCTATCATGAATGTCTGGATGATCTGTTGAACTAAAATGGCACAATTTATTCCTCCACAAATCTGTAGAAGTGTACAAATTTGTGTTATCCATCACTTTTTGTTTGTGAGTGAATTTAGGATGTGCATTCTTCCCGTGTGGCAGTACAAAGAAAAGAAATGAAATCAAAACATTGCAAAGCTAATACAATGAAAATGTAAACATATGCGTAACATGGGCTGGCTACTACTTGTAACACTCAACAGAGCAAGGCAAGCCTGCACCATGCTTATGAGACATTAGCTGCTTAGCTGAAAATACTTCCAGCTCCAGGGCTCCTTCAAAATGGCCATTAAGTACTATGGGAATCAACATCTGTATCATCTGATGGCCAAGCAGGCATCAATTTTTGATAGTGAGACAGAGTGTCTCATGGTGCATTGGCACTGCCGGTGGCTGCGATTAGCCTACGCAGTGGCCTCCACGGTGTGCACTAGCCAGCATCTTGGTAGGTGTGCTAGGTACCAACTGATGAGCCCAGCCTAGCACACGAGGGTGAAACACTGGCAACCGGGACTGAGTTAGCTGGAAGATTTATAATGTCCAATAACGGATCATTTATATTGGTAAAACAAAAGTACTATGTAAACAATGCATGTTGGATTCTGGGAAGTGCTCTTACAGGAAACTATCCTAACATAGATCACAACACAGTGAAATATAGTGGTAGTGGACCGGCCTGGATGGCCCTTGCATAGAATATATTCCTGATAATCTTAAAATGTATTATTAAATTCTTAATGAAATATCTTTCATATTTAATTAAACATGAACATCTTTTTTCAAAACTTAATCATTTTCTTTCTGGATCACACTCAGCTGTAGTAATTGATATATTTTCTGTTAAAACATGTAGCCTATAGACCGAATAATATTGTTATAGAGGAAATTTATATCATGCCACTTACTCCACATCGCCATTTGTGAAACTAAATTTCTGCAGATCACATCTTCATTAGTCTCAGAGCAGTACTTTTTTCACCAGTCATTATAATTTTTTGGTTATTAAAATATTAGTAAATCTAGTTAATTTTCGTAACTACAGCAAAATACTTTTTCTTAAATTAATACCAAGTAGTCTTGCAGAGAAAATCACTTCTGTAACTGCAGAACAGACACTTTGTTCCAATCCAAAATACCCATTTTAACATACTTTCTTTGATAATTTACATACCATTATATTTGTTTCCTTTTGTAGGTACTGAATTCAAGAATGACTGCAGTGGACATGGTCGTCACCTGTTGGCCAAGTGTCTTTGCGACCGGCTTTATTATGGGCCACGCTGCCAATACCAGGACGAATGCCTAAACAACAAGGACTGTGGTGATCATGGTAAATGCATCGATATCAAGGCTACGTCAGCACCGAGGAAACAGTGCTTTTGTGAATTAGGGTGGTTTGGACCCGGCTGTACTAAACGTAAGTTCATGTGATAAGTTTTCACAATGTTAATTTTGTCAGTGAAGGAACAAGAAATTATGTTACTTTTTCTCTTCCTTTCTCTCTTTATGAAGGAACAATCACTCTGATTTAGCTTGTATATTTCATCGTCATCATCAATTTTTCACTCCAGCAATCAGTGTGCAGCTGTCTACGAGTACAAACCTTTTCCAGTTTCGTTCTCCACAGCTGATGTTCTTATTTTTGCTGCCAATTTACATAACATTTTGCAAGATCTTTGAAAATTTGCTTTTCCCAACCATCACAAGTTCTCCCTCTGGGCCTCTTACTAACAACATTCCTTTCATAGCAGTAGCGTAGCCAGGGTTGGCCGATTGGGGGGGTTATAGTTACAAAATGATTATAGAAATGATTGTAGAACACATGTTTGGTATGCACACGCATGACTTGTCATTATGACACTTATTCAAGTGAATTATGTTGATATTGCAGTACTGATGCACTACAAAATCTTACATTAAAATACAGAACAAGAAAAATACAATCAATGTCAACAGTTTTACATCAAATGTTATGTTCAGTTTACAGTCTAATATACAATTTTTGAGGCTTCTGAGAAAAGAGATTCTACAGATCTGTTGGTTCTGTAGTTATATCTCTCAATGTTTATTTAGTTTATTGTTTATTGTCAGTTTCTGTTTATTTTCTTTTGGTAAAAATTCCATGGGGGTTTCTAAATCCCAGTAACCCCTCCCTAGCTATGCCCATGTTTCATAGTATGCTGTTGGGGTGCTAATTGGACCCAGCTTTCTCATATGTCTATACCATCATAATCTGAATAATGCTAAGGTTTCCAATATTCTCTTGTCCAACCCAAGTTGTTGCTAGATATTTTCATTCCTTAACTTGCCTCTCCTTGTCTGTTAGAGATAAGAATGAAGGAACTTCATATCGGTGGTTTGTAGGCAATTTTTTTTCAGGTCTAGTCAGTGCTACTGCTTCCATCCTGTATGTTAGAACTTGTTCAAGATATGTTTTGTACAGTGTGAGATTGGAAGTTTGGAAAAATGAGTCATCCCAAAGTAGTTGACAAAGAGTGGTAGAATTTTGATGCAGCTTGTTTTCTTTTGCCTATTATCAATCTATTTATTTATTTATGCATTTCATAATAACAATTAAAACATGCACAGTATGTTTATTAAATACAAATCTGTATGTGCATTTATTTGTTCCTTTTCCATGGTATACTATATTAAATGTATATCATAATACGGAACAGAGATCTTCATGTACTTTCACATTCAGTGAATTATATTTGATGGTATGCACATTTTAATGATAAAAATAGATGTACATCTCATCTCCCTTTTCCACTCTATCTGTGTATTGCATAATAGACATACACCTAGTTAACAGCACCTTCACTTGAAACCAGTAGTATATTCAAGGAAAAAAGTGGGTTGAAGTATTTCCTTGTTGATATTTGAAAATGGTCAGTTTCATTTAGAAATTTTTCCAGGGAAACTTACTGTGAATTTAACTTCATACATTTTATGTCATGACAGCATTTTTTATAGAAGCAAACCTGAATGACATTATTGCCAACAACCTAGCAAATAGTATGGCTCCCAGTTTTGAATCTGCAGGTGGTCCTGGGATATGGAGGTCAACACACGAACATTAATCGTCCAGAAACGAATAAAAAAATAACAGTACACTAACTGACTATTGCTAATTGACATGTGATCTGTCTCTTCCACCGACACTCAACCTCAGCTAGATAGCATCATTGCTGCAGTTGTACAAAAGCTAACTTGTAAATGATGGGTGTAAACAACTAGTTACAGATACTATTAAGATGTTCAGTTGAGGGAGAAAACCATATTTTAAATACATGTTTTATTTTTTATTTTACAGGTTCTCCTGTTAAGAATACAGACTTGGACTTCTCCGCCTACACTAAGCGCTCATTGAGTGAGACATTTACGCTCTACTGGCGTATACTTCATGAGCAGAAAGAAATAGAAGTGGTAATGGTTGTAAATGGCACAAGTTATGTGGGACTTGGCTGGAGGCCACGGAGTCTCACAGCTTCTTGTCGTAACTTCCCTTTGCTTCAAGATCCTCCATCAACGCACGAAAACCTGGCTGAAATTGCCACTGTTTCAGAACCCACTACTTCAGCAGAACCAACTGGAAAAGCAGAGCCTAGTTCTGTACCAGAACCTAGTAGTGAACCTGAACCTAGCAGTGAACCCGAACCTAGCAGTGAACCTGAACCAGCCACTAAATCACAAACTGCGAGTGAACCTGAGCCCAGTAGCGAACCAGCACCCAGCAGTGAGCCGGAACCTAGCAGCGAGCCTGAGCCAACTACAGGAGTAGACCAATCTACAAGCACCAAAGTAGTTGCATCCAGAGAAACTAAGCAGTATGAGGCTCCGTCAACAGTGACAGGCAAACCCGAAGTTGAAGTGACTGTACACACCAGCGTGTCTTATGAAGTCAATGCCAAACAAGGTATGGAATTTATGGAACTGCTTATGAACAACTTGTCCCGCTTCAAGATCGGGAAAGCACAGTGTTGCAGACACCATCAAAAGCACCATACAGTGTCCAGTTTGCATACACAATAATAGCTGCTACTAGAAATCTTTTCAACAGGAGGATGCAGAAAAGTGTACATTTATGTGGTGCAAAAAGCATCTGCTTCTAAATAGGAAGATGATCTGTTGGAGATAAGAGATACATTTTGTTGTTTCACTTCCAAAAATATGTATGTAAAATATTTCAGCTTAAAACTTTGGCTGAAAGGATTGGGACATCTTAGGTTTTGCTTTACCTCGCATCAACACAGATAGGTCTTATGGCAACGATGGGAAAGGAAAGAGCTAGGAGTGGGAAGGAAATGGCCATGGCCTTAATTAAGGTATTGCCAGCATTTGCCTGGAGTGAAAATGGGAAACCACAGAAAACCATCTTCAGGGCTGCTGACAGTGGGGTTCAAACCCGCTATCTCTCAAATGCAAGCTTACAGTTGTGCGATCCTAAATGCAAGCCCAACTCACTCCGTAACATCTTAGGTTCAATATTGTGCACGTTATACCAAAGAATTCTCATTCTTAATGTCACTATTCCTTTGATAACATCATCATATAGTTTTTTTTTAGCAAATATTTCACAGAGTGACCATAGTCATAGTACAGAAACTGGTCAAAGGTGACCTTGCACTATCTAAATCGAAAGCGAACCCCACCCTATACAAATATGATTGTAGTAAATGGTTTACCACACCGAAGGAGTTTGCTTTTGGTTCACATGCAGTGATCTGTGCAGTGACTCATTCTTCATTTGCTGCACAAGGAAGAAAGTTAAAACATAGCTTTGATGTTTTATGGAACTCTGACAATGACCACTTCGTAAGCAATTCTTATCTCCTATCAAGAGTCAAATTCTTATGGTATCAGCCAAAAGTAAATTTTCTATCTTTCTCCTGTGGAGAAGGTTTTTCTACTAGCAGCTGATACTGCATGTGTGAATTAGATGTTGTGTGCCCCATTCAATGCTATAAACATCATACTTTTCCGAAGTCAAGGAGGGATAGGTTCCTCATTAGTATTTTGAATCCCTTTATGAAATTATATGAAGAGTTTCTTCTTGTAACACTTGACTAATACTCAAGATATTGTCTAATGAACTGCCTTTTTGGCTTAAAACTTTCCGGAGCTGTGGAATACTTAATGATTTTCTTATTTCATTTCCTTATATTCCTATATTGCATGGTATCTGTGATTAATTCATCTAACAAAATTTTTAATGTTTCAGGTCGTCGGAAACGTGAGGCAACAGATCAAAGTAAGTTTCCATCACTACTAATTCTTATATGCATCTTACATCAGTCACTTACTAAGGCTTAGTTTAGAAATTGAACATCACCTTTCTTTCTAAGTACAAAGTTATAACTGGCAACAAAATATTGAATATGTTTTATGAATACTTCATCTTTTGTAGACATTCATATATATTGTACATATTTCTACACCAAGGTTCTGTACTGCCTTTATCATCCAGAGGCAGAATTGTCATTGACTGGATTATCAGTTGCACTCCACTGTTCCTCTCAAGGTTCCCTTGCCTTACAATATAATAGACGGAGTGCATGACACATTAACATTTATAAAGCTGAATCTGGTGCTCCATAAAGCTCATTAAGAGCTATCGGCTACAGAGGTGACTCCACCACCTGATGGCCTGCAGATAATGGAATGTCATGTGGTCAGCTTAATCCGCAAGTGGTCGCTATATGAGCAAAATGCTCACGCTCATTGAAAATAATCTGCTCTTTTATACAGCATGTAGCTTCGAACTTGAGCCCTGGTGTACCTTCACACTGCAGTTTTGAAAGAAGGACGGATGCATTGAAACGCACATCTGTGACCTTGAGAAGGGACAGGTTGGGAGGAATTATCAGCGACCGCCAACGGTGAGCATTTTGCTTCACGCGCGACCAGTCACGCTGGCGCTAATTTCTTTGTGTGTTATAACTTCGCTATTGTTGTATGTTGTTTCATAGTTGAAACAGTTTTTTGATGCAACTTATTGTATTAATGTGTTGTATAATTAGTGCGTGAAGGTGGCTTCAAGTCGGACATTTTAGCTTCGTTTGATGAAATTCCTAGTGACACAAAAGTAATTTAGTATAATGGAAACCACCTTTTCAATACATACAAAACTGTTGCACATAAATTATATTACAACATTTTAATTATTATAAAGGTACTGGTTTCGACATTTTTTCAATGTCATCATCAGCCTTATGTAAAACCAAGCAAGAGAATAAATTTACATATAGCAACAATACACACAAAGTAGGTAAAATTCATATAATAACACATTTAAAATTGTTCATATAAAATATCTGAGGATTTGCTATGCGTTGGCGGCGTAATAGTCTTATATTGTTTTGGTACACGTAGCAATCCTCAGATATTTTATATGAAACATTTTAAATGTGTCATTATAAGAATTTTACCTAGTTTGTATGTATTGTTGCTATATATAAACTTATTCTCTTGCTTGGTTTTGCATAAGGCTGATGATGACATTGAAAACATGTTGTAACCGGTACCTTTATAATAATTAAAATGTTGTAATATAATTTATGTCAAACAGTTTTGTATGTATTGAAAAGGTGGATTCCATTATACTAAATTACTTTTGTGATTCTCAGTTCAATACGGAACGGCCATGAAGTTTTTAACTTTAGACAAATTCCTAGTGATCAACTCGAGGGCGAAAACAGTGACTCGGACTGTGAAAGTGAACACAGTGAACATAGTACGGATACTGAACAGTCCGAGCCAGAAGAACGCATTGATGGAACCGTATCTGGAGAACAATCTGTAGCAGGTGAACAACATATGTTGGAGGTAAATGAGAATTTCATGTTTAGTAACAATGTTTATATAGGGAGAAATAAGGTGACAAAGTGGGGCAGACACTCACCAAGAAGGAATCCATGCTCACGTACTTGTACTGAAAATATAGTGACTCATCCTCCTTGTGCAAAGGACATTGCGAAAGAAGCAAGTTAGAAAGTTGGGAAGTGTTTTTTCCAGATACAATTATAACCATTCGAGATTTATTACTATTTGTAATTTTATTTGTAGTTTTTAGTGTTATTTATAACCATTTGAGATTTATACTTATGTTCATTTAATGTGTTAATACATTTACACTTGAAATTGGTTGGTATTTATTATGTAAACACGTCATATCATACCGTGAGCATTTTGCTCAACGCGCGACCACCCGTGTTACTTTCATCCTAGCGACCACTGGCGGGTTAATGATATCTTCAATTGTATTGCTTGGCTTTCTTGTCTGGGGCCACTGCCTCTCATATCACACAGCTACTCAGGTGTCTCATGAGGCTGAATGAACTATGTTCCAACCCTCTGTCCTATATTAAAAATCCTGGACAAACCAGGATTTGAACCTGGGATTTCTGGGAAAGAGACACATGCTAACCCTACTCCACATGGCTGACGTTAAACATTATTATTAACTGCAATTATAATGAATATCATCACCTTCCTAAAGTTATTCATTGTGCTATAGAGAGATAGTGCCCAATACCAAGGAATTTATAATTAAATCTTATACGCTCTTGTCTAGAAGAGTCATTGAATACCTAGGAATCATAAAGCAGTACTCTCTTTTCATTACTGTATTATGAATAGTAATTGGAAAAGTACAATAAAAAATAATCAGGCTGAATTACAGCTACCTGAAAAATATTTTCCTCCATTATGAATTGCTTTTTCAACAAGTAATAAGTAAAATTATACTTACGGTACTTCTCAGAATGCCAGTTAGGAAATAACTGTCATTTTTTTAAAAATTGCGGCTAGAACGGAGCCAAGGTTGCAAGGGAAGGACATTAATTGATTTAATGGTGGGCATTTTTTTTTAGTAGAGGAGACATTAAGTGGCTATCACCACCAAGTGGGACTAAAGGTGATACAGTGGAACTTCAGCAATGATTTTTCTCACACTTTTTTAAATTTTAGATAGTGATTTTTAGAATTTCAAATAATCTGTGCCATTTATTTGACAAAATAACTGATTCTTAAAATTCTCTTCATTAAGCTTCGACCTGTGGGTGGAAAGTACATTTTTGCATTTGCTGAAAAGATGCTCTAAAGGGGGATACTGTAGGATAAGCTCCAATGTCTGTGAATGTATTGTAGATGTAAGAAAGTACTGTTGAAGTTACTGGCTCTGCTGAAGAAGAATTCAAAATTTTATCTTCATTATCATTCAATATTTTTCCGATTCTGCTTTTATTCGATGTATGTTGATTGATAGAATGTAACAATTACAATTTTATTCCAAGGAGTAAGTTATGACTAAAAATTTCTTTTTGTAAAAAGTGATGATTACAAGTAAAAATTTCAAGACAATTATTTGTTTTAAGTCATTTGAGTACTGTTACTGAAGTAAGGTCAGAAACATATTTGTTGGCAGTAGACTCTCAACTATGAAACACCAGCCGTAAGTGGGTACTAGTCCCATGTCTTATATGAAAAAGGGAACCTTGTGAACAATGCCAGTGCACATTCCAATCACTAACAGTCCTGTCTATGAGTGATTAAGATAATGCAAATCTTTGCTGAAGGGAAGTGAATTTATTTCAATAAGTTTCTTGGAAATGAATGGTATGGTCAAAAGATGATCCTTTTGAAAGTGTTTCCATTCTGCAGCTTTGTCGTAATGGAAGTTATGAGAAATAAGAGCCAGTTATCATGAAAGTTGGAACCATGGTAGAAGAGTATTATATCCGAGAGACATACCAAGTCTTCTTTTGCTTCTCCTATCTAACATCTCCTCGAACACTCCTAGCACTAACAATCAATCAATCAATCAATCAATCAATCAATCAATCAATCAATCAATCAATCAATCAATCAATCAATCAATCAATCAATCAATCAATCAATCAATCAATCAATCAATCAATCAATCAATCTCCTAATAATTCCTTGGATCTTTGCATATGCTTATTCATTGTTCTTGTTAACTCTCCATTGTTATGTTGACTCCAGAATCTCATTGTTCATTCAGCCTTTGTTAAAAGGCCTAACTGATTAACTGTAGATTCTTGAAGGACTTCAGTTCCTATATTCACATTTTCATTTCTGTCGTTCAGAGCATCTCAGATTGTTTTTTCATCCATCATATTTTTCAGTCTCTTCATGTCAGTCCTCTTGGACTGCTGTTTTGTTAGTTGGATTTTCAGTTGCAATCATATCTTCACAACTGGGGTATGGTATGAGTTAATGCCAGCTCCTGGATATGTTTTTGCATGGTTTATACAAGTTTGAAAATTATTGTTTTACCAGTACGTGATATAGGTTAACCTGAATTTAACAGTCGCTTGGGGACTGTCAAGTGCTGACCACATGTACAGATAACAAGAGTGGTATTTGGAATCATATATTCATTATTTATGATCAACTTCTTGTCATGGTAGAAATGAAGCAATCTTTCTCTCCCAGGGTGTTTGGGCGCACAACCTTACCAATTTCCCTTGACCATTTTTTGCATTAATTTCCTCCATAACTATATCTTTGTCATGATATTTCAAGATTTTCATGAGTCTTCTGTTTGTCCAAAGAATTCCTCTATCTCTTCTTTTGAGATATAAGCAGTTGGTGTTTAGATCTTGATTTAGGGTGTCCTTTTAGTTGTAGGAGCATACAGTGATCTCAGTGCAGTACAGAGTTGTAAATGTATTTGACCAAGTTCCGACACCCTACAATGACTACTCCGTTTCAATGATCGTAATCTACTTCAGAGCTGCTCGAGTAATACATTGTTGCTACTTCCGTTCTGCATGTCCATTACCTGTCCAACGGATCTTGCACAATCCCAGGTTGTCATGTTTCATCCTTTCCATTTGCATTTCCAATCAGCTCTTCCAGAAGATTTTTAATTAATTGGTTATTCTAACTATAGAGAAGATATTTTCATTTTCTGTGACATATCATCTTTTTCTTCATATTCTGTTTGATTTATTCAAGTACAGTAAACTTAGTCTTGATTACTTTTGTTACAAATAGGTTATATATTTCTTCAGAGTTTAGTAAATAAACAAATTTAAAATTTTGTGATGTATAACTGGCCACTATGGCTCACTGAGTCAAGTAAATAATTTATATATCATAGTTTCCATAATGCTACTGCTGAAGGATGAAATTTATTTACAGTAAGTGTGTTTATTTTCCTGAAACTTAGAAAATATCTTGTGTTGTTAGGTGTGAGTAAATGTGGTTAATATAGCTCTTTATTTTTTTTTTTTTTTTTTTTTTATTTTTTTATTTTTTTGGATATAGACCTGTGCTCAGAGTTTATGTTGGAAAGTACCAGTTTTGTATGGTTTATTAATGTTTTAGTACATACATTTTTTTATTTATAGCATGTATAACATTACCGGTGTGTAATTCATGTCATCGGAGGTAAAATGGAAATTCTTAATAAGTTACCGTATCAGATTTCTATTTAGAAACTAGTTCTTGGAGCTCTGATTTTCCTTATTTTGTATACTTAAAGTACCGTAGGCCTAATTCATTAATTTTTTATTTGTACACAAGCTGAAGATAAATTCAGCATAACAAGCAGTGTAAGTGTCTCTTTGCATGAAATTCCTTTGATGTACATACATATCATTTTCATGATTAATGTAAATAGTTTGTGTTGAGCCTCTTGTAATGTTTGTTTTATTTTGGAACCTATTTGCTTTTCTTCTAATTTTCTTTTAGAGCCAATATTCCTTCCATAAGTTCATAGATAGTAGATAAATAGATGCTTTTAGCTCTGTAGTAATTAGTGGAATGTTTTTGAGCTTGGCGCAGATTAACAGGATGGAAGTATGGCAATGGTTATGGATTTGAATGTTCAGTCAAAAATGCTTTTACAATCAGGTTCCATTGTTTTATTTCTCTTACCATGTGCTCGATAAATATGATCTAGCCAAGAAAGAAAGGAAGTCTAGAAGAAGAACTTGGAAGATTTACACTTAACAGGTTAGGATACAATTCAAATTTATGTTATCCTCGTAATGTCGAACTAAAGTCAGCAGTGTGAATGAGTACCAGAAAAAGATTCTTCAGGTAGCAGTTGAGGTCTATCTCAGTTGGACTTGGGCGGTGTGAGTATGGTGAACAAATGACAGTGCTGAAAGAGAAGACATTAGGGCCTAAAAGGTAGGACATTTGAACAAAAATGTAGGGCACTTTGTCACTTGACTAATTTTGTCTCTAACATACTTAAGATATTCTCTACATTAAATAGTTATCCAAGAAACAATTTGAAGGACAATACCTTTGCAAATTACTGTCATTCTTATTAATTCTGTTTTCAAACGCATTAAATTTTATAAAAATATCAACACAACATATATACTATCATTCAAAAAAAGAGTTCAAATGTATATTTACACAAACTATTTAATTGTATGCTGGAAGTACTCAGCCAGATGGGTTCAGATTTGTTAAAAAGGAATTAAAAATCACAGACTAGAAAATAAAGAATAACCTTTGCTGCTAAACACGTAGACAGACAAACCAAGCCAAAATCAGAGTGAGGTAAAATTTAAAATGTAGGACATTTTATACTTTATCCCAGACTACCAGACACAGGACCAAGTCTGGGAAATGTAGTATTTCTGGTCACTCCAGGAGTAAGCCAGTATTTAAATTTGTGGTGGGTACTTAAAATACCTATCCTGACTTTTTCTCAGGAACAATTTGAAACATTGTAATAACTTAAAGGTTATTCTTTATTTTCTAGTCTGTGATTTTTAATTCCTTTTTAACAAATCTGAACCCATCTGGCTGAGTACTTCCAGACACACTCCACAAGAGGGCTGGGAAGTAGGAGTTGAATGGCTAAATTTCATGCTATTTGGTAGTTATTCTGAGTGTATTTTTCTTATTTTCCCCCCCTGCAATCACACCAGACAGACATCAGGAAAGTACCTTATTTACAGACTTATAGGCTATAGTCCAATTGAGTTTCTAGCTCTCGAGACTGCATCCATGAAAATACCAGACACAATCTCTATTGAAACATTATGAGACAGGAACCCAACTGGACCACAGAATACACAGCCGAAAATTTCTTCTGTATCCATAGTGACTGGCTGTGAAACTGTGAGCTGTTTTGTTACCTTATCTGTATCTTTAATCTTGGGGTACACATACATGCACATGTCAACAAATAACTTAATAGCACAGGTTATCAGAAAGTTTCAGAAGTCATCAGTGTACAGGGCTGTGAGGCTGATGACCAGCAGTCCTACTTGCTAAAATCGATCTTCA
Organism: Anabrus simplex; assembly: GCF_040414725.1. NCBI lineage: Eukaryota > Metazoa > Arthropoda > Insecta > Orthoptera > Tettigoniidae > Anabrus > Anabrus simplex. The sequence goes on from NC_090266.1 coordinate 118,720,737, forward strand.
GCACCACCACAAAATGTGAGATGATTGTTTCATGTTTAGTGAATCCATTGAATGTGAAGTTATGAAGAATGCATTAGATTGTTTGCTTGACAGTAGGGTTACTAACCTTTCTAACAACTGATTGGCTTGCTAGCTTGCTTGCCTCGCTAGCTTGCTTGCTTCTGCATTATGGACATGAGCTGGTTGCTGCAAATGGTGTTGTCAACTTGTCTTATTTATTTCTGTTTTTATCTTTAAGTTATTCCTCTGTATATCACTCATGCTGAATCTTGACATGATACTCTACTACTACTTTACTTTTGTGTACTTCTTCAGATTGATTATAAAAAGGCAGTATTATATAACAACATCATGACCAAATGTAATATTTTAGCATACTTTTTTTCTTTTTCTTTCTGTCATAATCATCAACCATTCATTGTCACTTCTTCTCATCATCAATATTATTACTAAATTTTCCTAACTCTATTTATATAGTGAACAGAAATACTGTACTATACACTGCAATTATTATTTAAATTACTCATTAATTCTCTTTTTTTCTTTGCATTAGGTTGCAAAAGTCAAACTTTTCCTTATCTCAAAAGAACAATTATTTCTTCCCAATAATATACAGTTCAGCATCGACTTTTTAAATTTTTTGTTTGTCACCAGTCTTTTGAAGCCATAATAGTATAACTTCAAAACATGAAACAGGTAAACAGACAACTAAGTTACTATGAAAAAGATTCCATTGTTTTCTTCACTGAGCCAGAAGATGCTATATGAAAGTCTGCCAAGCCCACTGCCAATATACACTAACTTACCCTTAAAGCTATATTTTTGCACCATTTATCATCACTCATACCTCATCTCTTTTGAGTTACCATAGCCAAAGACTAGACTGAGATAGGTTCATGAGATAACAAACTGTTCTAACACTTACAACACTATCTCTCACTAGAGATCTTGTCCAATTTAAAACTGATCTGTTGTAATTACTTCTTAACCTTCTGTCAGGCATGGTGTTGTGCAGAACAAGGTCGGGCGCAGTGTATAAAAAATTATCACGGAAAGTTTCTCCTAATTTGAAACTTGTTTTGAACTAACTGTTGGGAATTTATTGTGGAGATGCATGTAATTGTCCTTTCATTTTAAAAACCTAACATTTGGTCTTTGATCACACAATAACCCAAATTACTGAAGAGTTTTTATCAAAAAAGTTTATTGACCATCACTGAAGGAAGCACTGTAATTTTGTCTAATTTTCTCCTTTCTTCGGGAGTCTCAAGGTTATGAAACCAGAGGCACTACATAATAAATTTGAGATGTTTGATGTTCATTACAAGGTGGAATTTTTCAATACCATCCCCATCACTTCCCCACAGGTTTTCCAAGGTTTGCTAGTTACCTTTGTTAAATCCAGCTAACAGCAAGGGACCAATAAAGGAATTTAGTTCAATGTTATCTAATGGTTTTTGTCCCTGTTACACTGAAATTAATCTATAATTCTCTCAATATACTGAATTGTGAACTGAACAATGAGATTCAACATATCATTATCAATTAATCAAATCCAGCACTCCAAAGATATTATAGCTATTTTGCAGCACCTATTGCTCCAGGCAATTTTTTAATACTATTCTTCCTCCTGTAATGTACTCTTTGTGATGGAGGGCTTTTTTCCATTTTATCTTTACCATCCTACAAAGTGGCTATCACTTCCTTTGGGTACTTTCACTGTCTTCTTCCTCCATTTCTGAAACTTTCTGGTCAGTTTCAACTTCATCATCACCATTTGTATCTTCTTCTTTATCGAAATCCTCTTCCATTTCTTTTTCCTTCTCTTCAAACAGAAGTTTTTGGATTTTTTCAATATATTGTGGGTTGAGAGGATTGTACTTCTTGCTGACATCTGCCATGATCAAGTATACCTCACCTTAAATACGAAAAGACCTATAAAGTAACTCATTCAGGCACGGTGTATCAATTTGATATTTGTATATAAAAGAATGCTCAACCCTCTCCAGAAGAAAATAAACACATTCTACATTCTAAAACAGTGATGTATTCTTGCTCGTCACTAGTCTTTTGAAGCCATAATTATACAACTTCAGATCATGAAACCGATAAACAGACAACTAAGTTACCAGTAGCGGCTGGCTCTAAAGGGCAGAGGGGCACATGCCCCTCCAACTAAGGAACTATTATTGTATGGTTTAAAAAATACTAACACTATGAATGAAAATGCATTCATCTTTAGTACTAGCCACAACATGCAGCTTGTGGGGAATGTTTTCATCTGACATGTAGTTCACTTCCTCTAACTTGCTGGCTGGTCATGCTGAGCCTTGCCCTTCTCTGTAGACACTTTCCTGGGTAAGTTTGGTTTGTGCCTACATAGAACCTACTATTTCTTAACACGCAGATAATGGGAGATTTGGGCACTGACGAAGCCAGTCCCTGCTAATGGAAATACACGAAGGCTTATAGCGCTGAGTCCAATATGTGTTTCAATTACAAGTGTTGCAAATCTGTCACCTGAGAAGCGTGTTATGTTGGCTAATGAAATTAGTCAATACTCTACCATATAATATTTAGTGTGGTGTAGTGATAATTAAATCTGTCGTATGCAGTGTGCGGATACAGCAGTTCATTTAAAATGAGAACAAGTGGGGCTATATAAAGGACGTGAATTCCAGCAAAGGATGTATAGGAACGAATGCTTGTGTGGCTGGGAGTCAAATACCTAATGAATTGTTTCTGTTTTCCATGCATGTTAATCGAACTTGAATTGGACGGAAGCTGGAGTAAAAGCTCTCAAACACTTGAAAGAAAAAATTAAAAACACAAAAGTTCCTTACAATTCATGCATGGAATAAGTTATAGGAGTATGGTGATTTAACTGGATTCTGCTTATTGCCAATCGATTAACAAACATAACGATTGGGTTAAGAAAAACAGAGTAATCATTTGCTTACTTGTGTGTGTTCAGTAAGAGTACAACTTTGTAAAAAAAAAAAGGGGTAAGAAACACCCTATCTCATAACTTGAGTTTATTATTATTATTATTATTAATGATTATTAAGACTATCAACAATTTTGAAATTAATCTGAGAAACCAGATGACATAATCCTCACTAACTGTTGGACGATGCATAGATGAAACTCAATTCAATTCTAATAAAAGGGAACCACTTATATCCAATTCCATCTCACAGTATCTCAAAGTGTCACAATTGTAAGTTAAATCCAGTATTAATCGAGAGGTCAGTTATTTTTAAGTATGGCTTTAAATATAGGCATAAGTTTGAAAAATCATACAGAAGATGAACTACATTAAACTACACCAATATAGTTCAAGTCTGCCTTGTCCCTACTAAGAGTGGAAGTGTGAAATATGAATAAATACTGCAATATTAATAGAACTACTGGCTAAAGAAGATAGATCATCTAGTTTCTACACAGATGAACAGATAGATTTCAGACGATGGTATTTAAATTTTAGGATGAGCTTCGATTCCTTGCCGGCATCTTTAATATTCCAACGCATCCATGACGTTCACCTTCTCGATGCTAGAATCACCTTACATGCTTAGCAGTTCATGATGGCAGGGAATTTGATGTCCAATGATGAAGGTGATGTTTCTCTTGACTTTGTAGAGTGCATCTTGAAGTTGGCGACGATATCCGGTGGATTGTAGTCTTCTTCATGTGCAAGGTTGAAATTAGCTGTAACTGACACAATAAATGTTAGAGGATGCACGAACCAGGCGAAACTCTACCGAATCGTTGAATATCACACTTAACTTAGATTCGTTGCTTGTAGATCTATCCACATGGCAATATTCCGTTTGAGTAAATTAATAGCCAGAATAGCAGAGTGAGCTGATGTCCGTAAAATCAGGGTAGAATGAGCATTGCAGAATAAGACGTAGTCCAAGCAGAAAATCAGATAGCAGAAAGAGAATGATTTAATGTAAGCTTAATGTTTTATAGCCTCCGGCTCGGAGGTGTGTCTTTTATTTTAGCAGGTTATTGGTTCATACTGGGCTACATTTAGTGGCTGGGACTATTCCAGAACCTCGTGTAGAACAATCGGGCGTGCACAGGCGGAGAGCATACCCTTGAGACATCCAGTTTATCACGTGATACTCATGCTGCCTCGTTCGAAAGGTGGGCGAGCCGATCAATACATTTGCCTTGCTGAAACTTGTCAAGCCACTTATTACACACTGGCACAGTTCACCGATAATAAAATCTAACCCTTGACTTACAATAAAATAACTGATGCTGGCTCGTAAATACATGCTAATTAACCGCCAAATTTGACGGGTACAGTACATACCTGATTTTTGTATCATATAGAGACGGTAGCCATCCAAAACAAAGATGTTAATCAAGAAGTATTCGTCTTATGAAAAACATAAAAAATTTACAAGAAAAAAAAGTTACATTCTAGTTTTAGCAATAGGCCTGCTCAAACAATGAAAATCAATTATTAAGCCATAAATAAACACAAGTACATTTGAAATACAAAGTTTGCCTATTTACAAATAGTTTGTTTTGGTATAGTAGTACTGAAAACATTGGGCTATGCACAGTACAACTTTGCATTCCTTGCACCACCATCTACAGTACTTTTCTTTTCACGGTACGGGTGAATCATCAGCCTGCATCTTTTCACCTAAACAAAAAAATACGCCAAAATTTTGGGAGAGGTGAAATATTTCTATAATTTGTATTCAGAGTTAAGTAATGCAGCTAGAAACTTGCACTCAAAAGTGACATAACAAATAAAAATCTTACCCCAACTATCACTTGATATGTTCTGGTTCATAACCAAATTATTCATCACTGTCATCTATTTCTGAACCCATTTCTTCCAATAAAATATTCAAGATATCCCTATCATTGAGCCAGCGTGAGGACATGTTTGTAGCGTAACATAGCTGATGGCGCAACAGATTTGGCGCGCCTCAGCACCTGGCACTTTTTTTGAGTGCTTTGGTAGAGGTCGCGGCAAGGAGAACCTACCCTTTTTATCATTTAAGTTTTAACTTCCCTATAACTGCAGCATGCTAGTGGACATTAGACCTCCAAGCAAGGGACGGGAACTGTATGGGATACGTGCAGCTGCCTATAAACATGTGCGATAATCATGCCCGTATGGTATACGGGCACAGTCCACAACCAGGAAAGCAGTGCGCTGTATCCCTTACAGGCATAGTGTTAAAAGTGTTAAAGGTAAAACTCTTTGAGTCAACTAGTCTCATTTCCATAATAGCTCCCTCTGTGGATCAGTGGTAAGAGAGTCGACCACCAGATCCCAATATAGCGGGTTCAAACCCGGCAGAGGTAGTGGGGTTTTTGAAGGGCAGAAGGAAAGTCCATTCAACACTCCATGTCGTACAATGTCGGCATGTAAAAGAACTCTGGTGACACATTTGGTGTTTACTCGACAAAATGAATTAAATCTCAGCTACAGATGCTTAGGAGAGTTTTGGCTTACTCGGTCTGCCATCTAGTAGGCCTAGAGTAAAACAGAACATCAAAATTGATGAGCAGACAGCCAGATGGCGTTAAATTGAAATGTCTGCACCCAGTAGCTGAGGCTATATTATTATTATTATTATTATTATTATTATTATTATTATTATTATTATTATTATTATTATTATTATTATTATTTCTCCTTTAGATATTAATTTTCAAGAAATGCAATAAACAGAACATTTTGAACCATGTTTGCCAGGCATCATGTGTTCCACATTTCTACTCTCATCTTGACTATTTCCTCATTCTTTCTCCTCTGTCTCCTTATCTCTTTTAACATCACCTCATTGAACACCAAGAGTATGCACACAGTGAGGTACTTAACTGCCATTGAGAATTTCCTTGTCAGCAGACAAGCACTGTACTTCTTTCCTTGTCTATCTCACACAGATTATCCTAACACTTTCAGTTTTAAGGAGCAATTATTTTATCTAATCCATGACATTGCTGTGGGCATCAGAATGAACTCATAACTTCCATCTCCTTGATAGCAGAAACAACACCGTTGTACATGTGGGTGCACGAACCAGGCGAAACTCTACCGAATCATTGAATATCACACTTAACTTAGATTCAATGCTTGTAGATCTATCCACATGGCAATATTCCGTGTCCCTTTGCCTTAACCAACTACCACTAGTATTTTCACTACAATGGTTTCTAGTTGTATCTCATGAAATGGTCCTTGCCTATCAGCCTTGTCACATAGGAAAGACAGATTTGTACCTACCGTAAAAATATTCTCATTTGTAATGAGGTAAATTGACCCCTTCTTCTTGTTACTCTTTTCTCTGTAAATGAAATAACTCTAGGACTTGGTTGTTTCTATGTGTTGAATGGGTGGATTCCATAGATATATATGGCAATTGTCAAAAAGTAAGGATAAGCTTGTAGAAAACTGGCAGTTTGGACCGCTGTAATAGGAAGGTAGAAAGAGAATAAAAACTCTAAGGAGATAGGATACATTGGTAGGATTGCAATGGATAGAGTTTGAAATGGTTTAGCTGACATGAAGGGTTTGGATTGTACCAAGAGAGCAGTTTTAGTTCTTCAGAGAATCAGGCAACATATGAATGGGCCTTGTAAATGTGGGAAGCTCTTTGACTTCCTGGGTTTTGTTCAGACTTTCATCCTGTTATTTCTGTTCATAAGGCCCAAAACTGTCTTTTACATTTTCTGTAAATTTTGGTGTTTGAAATATTGTCTATTTATATCACTTTTGGTGGCTGGCATTTTCATTACTCTTGGCCTGGACCTATTACTGTGTTTCTTAGGCAAACCTACTGCTGAGCCTCAGGCTGAACCAGAACCAAGCTCTGAGCCTGAACCAAGCTCTCAACCAAGCTCTGAGCCTGAACCAAGCTCTCAACCAAGCTCTGAACCACAACCGGTATCTGAACCAGAGCCAAGTTCTGTACCAGAACCAAGCTCTGAGCCTACAGCAGAGCCAGAACCAAAATCTGAACCTGAACGAAAATCTGAGCCTGAACCTAAATCCGAACCTGAACCAAAATCTGAACCTGAACCTAAATCCGAGCCTGAACCTACATCAGAACCCAAACCAAAATCTGAACGAGAACCCAAATCTGAACCTGAACCTAAATCTGAACCTGAACCTAAATCTGAACCAGAACCAAGCTTGGAACCCAAGCCTAAATCTGAACCAGAACCTACCTCTGAGCCCGAACCTAAATCTGAGCCTGAGCCTAAATCTGAAACTGGACCCAAAGATGGACTTATAGTGACATCACCAGGCCCAAAGTCTGCAGGTAGGCGCTTATATTTATTTGGTTCTGTATAGTGTACATAAAATATTATGTTTCTCTTTTCTTTGTAGTCACCTTCTCTTATCATGTAAGAAGAAACAAAAGTATGTTGGACTGATTTACTCTTAAATTTCACCTGTATTTCATTTTCCATTATTTTGCTATATATTTAATTAAAAGTATGAACTGTTAAATTTGAAATTTTTAAGCTTTATCTTGAGAACTAGCTGTGAGGAATATCTGGTGCAAGTTGAGAACAGCTGCTTTTAATTTTTATGCTGGTGTCGGGAGAGGTGTCACTTGAAGTTTTCATGCATGCACTGCTGCAACATGTACAGTCTTGACATGAAATATTCCAAATATATGCCATGGTGTATCAGAGGGCATAGGAGTGATGAAATTGATGATTCATGCCGATGGCTTGCTAGCATGAGTAGTTATGGAAATATGGTAGTGATGCTAAGCATATCTTGTGTAGCATTTAGCAGTGTCTCAGTAAATGGTTTTTGGGTGAGGAAAATTATCCAGTATGTTAGCAGTATTTATTAACTACAAATGCAAGATATCCCTTCTTAGATATATGTGAAGTAGGATTGGCAGATTACTGTCATATATATATATGCTCATTCTGATGTGAACTACTCTGGTAGAAATTGATAAAATAACAACGATAAAGAATAATGACAAAAAGTTTAAAATAAAACATGGTCAAAGTGGTAATGAAACTAAATAATCAACATGTGCATTAATTTATAGTGTGTTTGTCGAGAAGAGGGGCAACTTTGGCTACAAAATTTGTTAAGCATTAACACTGCTTGAATGCTGAATGCCAGTATAGTCACCACAGTTTTGGAAGAAAGGCTTAGGGTACGAACGTACCGAAGATGCATCGCAGCTCGCGGTCGAGGTCAAGGTTTATGTTGCGGTCGCGGTTTACGTCGCGGTCGATGGAGGGTGAACATACCGGGGAGGATTACCTTTCAGTGTTCTGAGGTGTGTTTACACTGAGTGGACATTATGTTTAGATCTCCGCATTCAAGTTAAAGATAATTTATCGTCTACTACTGAGCTTTTACAAGTATAGAGTACATATTCCAGTGACAGTGGAGATAGTGATTCATTGTGCATAAGCACACGATGGTGGCTACTTTCAAATCAGTAAACCCGCCAGTGGAATGCTCATCCTATAAATAAAAGAAGGCAGGCGCTGGGGGAATATCACAGCTTATTTGAAGAACTGAAACACCATGCGGACAGATTCCATTCATACATGAGAATGTCCCTTGAGACGTTCTAATACATATACAACAATGTGGAATAAAAAATTGATACTGTGAAGTACAATAACTACCACACGAATACACACACGGGCTCTGTGAACAGCCGGATCAACGGCACAGTAGAACGGGGGGGATATATCACGTGATCTCAATCCGGATTAGCCAATCAGGAGCAAGCTACATCGATGCCTCCTGTTGTACAGCGATGAGAACACATTCTTGTCATCGCGCTAGACCTCCTGGTAAATCGCGATGGTGAATGGAAGCGAACATCTTTGACATGAACTGTTCCATTTAAAACTGTGTGTTTGTGTTACCAGGAGGTGACATCGAGGCATTGACCGCGATGAAAACCGCGACCGCAAGCTGCGATGCATCTTCGGTATGTTCGTTCCCTTAGGAAAGCCTAGGACCAAAGGCAGGAAGGGTAGGCATTTACTAAACTTCCTGTAGCAAAACTACAATTCCTGTAGCTGCAAAAGTGTCCTGAAGGCCATTTATCCTCAATCCCCACACCTAAACTGCCTTAAATTTTAGGTGGGAAGATGGAGGAGCCTTTCCAATTGCCAGATGCACCATAATATGCCCATCACTTACATACAGGCAAAAATAGCCAGGAACCACTGATTACCATAATTTTCTCCTTGCAGCTTGTTGGCAGCACCACTGTGTAGAGTATCCTGCAATGAAAAGTTGTCTATTCACAGCAGAGCATGATCAAAGGCCTATCTCTAGTTGATCATTTAATATGTTTAGGCATGGAGATTCCAACTGTAACCACAGCATATGCAATATACACTAAGTGGTCAAAAGTCATGGGAAGGTGTGTCTCATTTGAAAATGTGCTGTGTATGACCCCTGAGCTGTGGCATAGCTAAGCAGTCTATCACAGACACCAGTGTCATGAAGATAGCTAGCAACACATTGTGAGTTAACCAACTTTGGACATGGGATGATCATCGGCGCAGAGTCCATGGGGCATAGCATTCCGGAGATTACACGCGAATTTGGGTTACCGAGGTCAACAAAGTTGAGGGCAGGTCTTCAATATTGTAGAGAGAATGTTACCACCTGCATAAACTGCCGCACGGGAAGACCACAGGTGTTTAACGAACGGACATCATGTCGCTTCTGCAGAACCATAATGGGCGCTCGATGGGCTGCTGTGAGTCAGATCACAGCCCAGTTGAATACTGAGAGTCAGGAACCCATTCCTACCTGGACCGTAAGGAGGCAACTGCAGCGCATAGGCTTCACCAGCCTACAACCAACTCGTGTCCCTTTGCTGACACCTCGACATAGAGCTCATTGATGTGCATGGGCCCACGAACATCGGCAAAGGACAATGGAACAGTGGCGGCATTTGGTATGGTCCTATGAATCCCGGGTCTAGTTGTATCGAGCTGATGGGCGCGTGAGAGTGTGGTATGTGCCCCATGAAACTATGGATTCTGCATGTCAAAAAGGTTTTGTCCAGGCGTGAGGAGGCTCATTTCCAGTCTGGTCACAGTTAGGCCCTGATGTTCGGTTGCAGGGAGCGCTGACAGGTGCTCATTATGTGGACATTCTTTCAGACCATCTGCATCCCTTTTTGGCCCTAGAGCACTCTGGTGGACACGCCATGTTTCAACAGGACAATGTGCCATGTCATTACTCTGTGGTGGCATGCAGGTGGTTGGAAGAGCACTCCAGTGAAGTTACAGCCATGGATTGGCCCTTCCAGTCCCTCGATCTTAATCCAATCGAGTTTCTATGGGGTGCTGTCGATGCTGGTGTATGCTCCATAAACCCTACACTGACTACACAAGATCAGTTATGGGTAGCAGTGCAAGATGCGTGGGTCCAGATTCCTCCAGAACAATTCCAACACCTTGTAGAGTCTATGCGTCACCGTATTGCTGTCATCTTAAGGGCTCACAGAGAAGTAACTCATTATTAACATCACTTACAGTGTCTTCTCATGACTTTTGGCCACTCTGTGGAAAATAGCAATCTGTTAGATTTGCTGATTTTCCAGTTTTCTGGTTCCTACTCTCCATATGCAGACATGTTTGCCTTGTCATTACGGTACACACTGATACTCTGTCCTAATACATTGCCCTAGCCTTTGCAGTTTTCCTGTATGACTAGTCTGCTTCACACAAGCCCATTATGCAACTGGTCTAATAGTCATTTACTGGGCGAGTTGGCTATGCAGTTAGGGGCGCGCAGCTGTGAGCTCGCATCTGGGAGATAGTGGGTTTGAATCCCACTGTCGACAGCCCTGAAGATGGTTTTCTGTGGTTTCCCATTTTCACACCAGGCCACAGCCGCTTCCTTCACATTCCTAGGCCTTTCAAGTCCCACCATCGCCATAAGATCTATCTGTGTCGGTGCAACGTAAAACAAATAGAAAAAAAGAAAAAGAAAAGTCATTTAATTTCATGAGGGTGTAGTGATTCTGCCTTTGTGACAAGGAAGACTAGTCAAGAAATTTTCATGGTTACCTGGTAATGCTCACACTGTGATAGTAATGCCTTTTGGCCCAATTGAACTCTGTATTCAAAATCAAATCAAATCAATCAATACTGATCTGCATTTAGGGCAGTCGCCCAGGTGGCAGATTCAATATTTGTTGTTTTCCTAGCCTTTTCCTAAATGATTTCAAAGAAATTGGAAATTTATTGAACATCTCTCTTGGTAAGTTATTCCAATCCCTAACTCCCCTTCCTATAAATGAATATTTGCCCCAGTTTGTCCTCTTGAATTCCAACTTTATCTTCATATTGTGATCTTTCCTACTTTTATAAACGCCATTCAAACTTATTAGTCTACTAATGTCATTCCACGCCATTTCTCCGCTGACAGCCCGGAACATACCACTTAGTCGAGCAGCTCTTCTTCTTTCTCTCAATTCTTCCCAACCCAAACATTGCAACATTTTTGTAACGCTACTCTTTTGTCGGAAATCGCCCAGAACAAATCGAGCTGCTTTTCTTTGGATTTTTTCCAGTTCTTGAATCAGGTAATCCTGGTGAGGGTCCCATACACTGGAACCATACTCTAGTTGGGGTCTTACCAGTGACTTATATGCCCTCTCCTTTACATCCTTACTACAACCCCTAAACACCCTCATAACCATGTGCAGAGATCTGTACCCTTTATTTACAATCCCATTTATGTGATTACCCCAATGAAGATCTTTCCTTATATTAACACCTAGATACTTACAATGATCCCCAAAAGGAACTTTCACCCCATCAACGCAGTAATTAAAACTGAGAGGACTTTTCCTACTTGTAAAACTCACAACCTGACTTTTAACCCCGTTTATCAACATACCATTGCCTGCTGTCCATCTCACAACATTTTCGAGGTCACGCTGCAGTTGCTCACCCTTCTTGTCAACTACGACCATGTCGATGTAACTGTCACTAGCATGGACATGTATCACCTTGAACATTTTTGTATATCCAGTTTTCTCTCTTTAAAGTGCTGCCATTTCAATTTCTATCAGTGTATTTGATGAACATTCCATGTATTTAGAAGTAAATTAGAGATAAGCACTGCTCAAATAAAAGTTTGCAAACAGTTTCTAAAATTACAAAATTTTATTTTATATGTTGCTGAAAGTTATTGACTTTTAATGGTCAAACCTTAATATCTCAAACCTGCACTACTCAAGATTTTAGTATCTCAAAGTAACTTCTACTACTGAAAATTCATCTAAACAATTTTCTTGATTTCTTGATTTCTTGAAACTAAGTTTTCCTCCCTAGAAGCAGAAAATATCCTGTAACTTGAATTTTGTTCATTAACTGTGAAACAGAGCATTTCATTATTGTGAAATATTTCAGCTTCGGATTTTGGCTGGCATGATTATTAAAATTATAAAATCCTTTTAATAACAACTACCTACTCAATACATTATATTACTCATTGAATTATAAAATAATCATGAGGTGTCTTAAATAAAGGAACATGTTTCGTTCGACATAGCGAACATCATCAGCCTTAATTTACAAAGATTAGGTCAGGGCCCTGAACTGAATGATAAACATTGTTAAAAGAGTGACAAAGCCATAATAAAAAGTAAAATGATAAAATTAGACATGAAATTATAACAATATGTACAGATTAACAGCAAGTATGTAGAGGAATACTTTGAACGATGGTAGTCTATGTTAAAACAAACATGAGGTTGTTAAAGTAAAAAGATATAGATATAGTGGATCTTAAAATATATGTCAATGCGTGAAGCGTGGATTAATTATTGACTATGGAGTTCTTAAATTGAGCAAAACAAAAGTTGAAATAGAGTTTATTGAATAGTACGAGTCAAACTGAGTCAATTAAAAGGCGCATGGCGACGAAAGTAAGGTTAAAATGATGTGAACTTCAGTAGTTAGGAATTCTGTAGGAGAGCCAACACAATGCCAGAAGGAAATACCAGTTGAACTAGTCCGTATTTACACGCTAGCAGTAGAATTAATCTTATACAACGTAGGACACCAATGTGGACTCGTTAAGTAACTATAACTTGAAAGTAGAGAGAGTTCCAGCAAACCAGAGATGAATGGAGTAGATTATGGCACAATTGGAGTTAGAAATCCTTGGGACTAGTGTGAGGTGTTCGCTAACGTTGGCTGCGCGAATCAAACTGGCGAGTAACCTTATTGCTCTTTTAACAATTTTTATCATTCAGTTCAGGGCCCTGACCTAATCTTTGTAAATTAAGGCTGATGATGTTCGCTATGTCGAACGAAACATGTTCCTTTATTTAAGACACCTCATGATTATTTTATAATTCAATGAGTAATATAATGTATTGAGTAGGTGGTTGTTATTAAAAGGATTTTATAATTTTAATATATTGTCCTCAATACGGTTCTATTATGAGATTAATTACATGGCATGATTATGTCATTTAAAGTTCAATATTGTGTGAGTATATTCAAACAATTCTCACTCTTGATGATATATGTGCTGCCACAACATTATTACATAGCAGTTTTTCCAGGAGCAGTGACAGTTTACAGTTGAGGTGTTATTGCTCCTAAATATGCTACAGTACATCTTCTCACCTGACCTCAGTATGTTTTACATAGAGGCTTTTATGTCCACCCGAAGGCAGCTGAGACAGAAAGTATGATAAGTTTCTATGGGCCTTTCCCTTGAATTACATCAGTACCAAGAAAACCTGCTGCATCTTCTTGATTAGTATTTCAGTGTCTGTTTACAGACCAGCCAGTGTAAAGCATGAAGAAATGCAGAGTGAAATGTGTGAATCTCAGTGAAAATGTTTGAGTGGTAAGTGAAGTGGAGAAAAGGCAAAAAATGAAGAGGCATATTGCAGCTGAGTATGATATTCCTGTCAGTACATTATCTACAGTACTAAAAAGATAAAGACAGTATTTTCCTGGTGGTAGATGAATCACGATTTACACCATAGCAGAAGAACATCAAGTTTCTTGGAGCTTGAAGAAGTTATAAAACATTCCAATCACTGCTAGCTTGGTTTGGGAACAAGCAGAAAAATTCACTAAAGACTTAGGTTATGAATCTTTTCAGGGCACATCTGGGTGGCTGGAAAAAGGTCAACTTTGGAATGGAATTATGCAAATGGTAATGTCAGGTGAAAGTGCTGCATTTAGTGAAATGGACATCAAATATTACCAAGAAAACCTATTACCAACACTGTTGGAGGAGTTCATTCCTAATGATGTGTTTAATTCTGATGAGGTTGCTTTCTTCTACAAATGATCACCCAGAAAAAACATGAAAAACCCAACAGGCATTTCAAATGCATTTAAAGATGAAAAGTGTTTCAGGGGAATAAAGAAGTAAAGAATTGGCTACAATGATGCTGAAGCTGAGGTGAAAGGGATGATAAACAGTCAAACTCCTAGTGAGCAGAAACTCTGCAAAGCCTCGCTGTTTATTAGGTGTGATAAGTTTAAATGTGATGGGAGCAATCCTCCTTTTTGCAGACAACTGTCAGTTGAAGGCAGTATGCATAGTCTTCTTTCCACCAAACTTAACGTCCAAACAATAGCTCATGGACCAAGGTGTGATCAAAGACATGAAGCACTAGAGGTACTGTAGAAAGGAAATACTAAGAAGAATTGAATTAATCAAATCTGAGGAGTCATTACAAACATCAGTCTACTACAGTTGGTAACAGTGCTGAGCAAAAATCGTAGGCTGACGTGAAGCAGTAAACAATCGTAAACTGTTTCTGCAAAGCACGACTTTCAAAAGGTGACTCAGGAACTGCTGAATATCAAGAGGAGGAAGTCGCACATGTTCCTGAAGAAAGGGTGGATTATCAGCAGTTCATTAATTGTGAAGCTGATTTCGAGTCTTACATAAATGTGAACCCTGGTATTATAGTGGCTGAACATCCTAAGAATAGAAATATCATCAACACTGCTGCCATTCAAGAGAAAGAGAAGCAGAAGAAGAAGATGATTCCCAACAAGACGATTTGCAATGAGTTGGCGCTGTATCAGCTCTCTCCTGTACTCTCAACAAAGCAGACATTAAGTGCAGCGGTTGTTTTTCGATCGTACATATAGTCAGTCAAATGTAAATGATAGTATTTCACAGCAATAATTGTTGTGGAAAAAATGTAGAAGGAAAGAAACTCAAGAATGAAAAAAGAGAAGAAATTAATGGATTCTTTCCCAAGGTGTTAAAGGAGTTATGTTTCAATTTGAGTTTGTTTTTATATGGCTACATATTACTGCACACAGTATCAGTGCATAGATACTTACAATTCGATTATGTGCTATCCATGATCAAAAATGGAAATTCTCTATATCTCAAAATTTTGATAACTCTAAATAAAACTTAGCTACTGAGGTAATTTGAGATATCGAGGTTTGTCTGTATTAATATTATGTACTATTGTTTTTTCATCACTGGTGACATATCTAGTACAGTTATCTTCACAATACCAGTACTTCTTCAATAAACATGTTATCTGAATTGAAAAAGAGGTTTTGCTGAAAAATTACCTTTGTAAATTAGTGATTACAGTGGCTTACATTGCTTACGACGCTAATGCCTATTGCTGCTTTATTAGGAATAATTCTACTCGTACAAAAATATTTCACATTATCTGTGAGCTATTTTGGTTGGGATACTTAACATAAATTTGTGTGTGTCATGTTTATTTTTCATTTATTTCAGATAATAGATTACACTTTAGAAACAAGAGGAAAAGTTTGTAAATTTGAAGGAAGTTATTAGTTATCACCTAATTTTCATTTTATTATTTCACTGATGTTCAATAGCATTGCCTGGTTCCTTGGCTGAATGGTCAGCATAGTGGCCTTCAGCTCAGAGGGGCTTGGGCTCAATTCCTAGACAGTTGGGGGTTTTAACTGTGTCTGCTTAATTGCTCCAGTTCAGGGTCTAGGTATTTTATTTGTGTTTGTCTACATTTTCAGTACATACAACTCATGACACTACAAACCACTACAGGAACACATAATAGTGAATACATCCCTTCACATAGCGATGGCATCAGCTAAGGCATCCGGCCATAAAACTGGCCTAAATCCATAGAGAGTGCCAAAACCAGGTAATAGGCAAGTAATAAGAAGTGATGTTCAATAGGGATCATGTCTGAATAGTAAGAATGTCACTCTGTCTGCCGATACCTATCATATTATTATTATTATTATTATTATTATTATTATTATTATTTCCATGACACTATTATTATTAATTAATGAATAAATAATAATTATTAATAATATATTTTTTTTAGGGGGTGTGGAAAATCTTTCATAAGACACTTGTGGGGGTCCGCACTCAACAAGTGTGTGGAGTTTCTTACCCACTAAAAACCACACACCCTTTTCCCCACGATATTTGTCTCCGCCCCTGAACCGCTCTTGCATTACTTCAGGATGGTGTCATGCTTAATGCATCTTGTGCTTCTTCTTCCTTCTTTTCCTTTCGACGACCAGGATGTCAGGGATCTATACCTGATAAAACGTTTGCTTCTGAAGACATTGCTTCTAAAATAACTGAATGGCGAGTGATTGAAGAATATAATAATAATAATAATAATAATAATAATAATAATAATAATAATAATAATAATAATAATAATAATAATAATAATATTATTCCATTTTTGCCATAAGACCTGTCTGTGTGGTGCGACATAAAGCAAATAGCATTTCATACTCTTTGCTGACACCACAAAACCAACAGTATTGTAATTTTAATAAATTTGTTACTTACCAAAAGTAATACCGGTACATTTCAATTTTAACAATTTAGTAGCATTTTGTTCAGAGCCGTAAGGAATTCCTACTTATTGTGAAATGTACCTGAGGGATGTTTTTGGCCAAACTATGACCAGTCTAATCTAATTTTTCTTTGGTGAGAACTCTATGCTGTCTGGGTTTTTTTCATAGGCTGAACACTGTCCTTAGTCTGACATTTATTATAAAGAGCATGGATTGTTGTACTATATGAAACTTTTGCACTACAAAACTTTAAAATCGTAATGGTTGTCAAGATTGTAGATTATCTTTGACATGTACTGAAAATGCTTCTGGTAGAGATGAAGTGCCCTTGCAAGAGATGACACAAATCTTTGGGTGGTAGACAAAGAACCCATTAGATCTGTTTGAGCCTGTCTGACAAACAAACAGTCCTCTCTCTAGTCTGGATTGTCCAGATCCAGTCCACTTTCACATGCTCATTGTTCTCCCAATCAATCTGACTTTCTCAATATACCAAATGACGAGAAGTTTGGTGCACTGTCACCTTGCTTCTCACAGCTAGACAATACACCCGCTTTCAGATTCTGTCAGTGGTTTGCACTGATATCCTGTGTATTTTCTAGATATATCTATTATTCACTGGACTTGGTAAGCAACTGTCATGCATGTCACATCCTGTGTACTTTTCTGATGACTCTTCAAACAAGCCACACAGAGAGCAACTGAAGTGTGCTCTTACAATATATATTTCTCTGCTGTCATTCAAAGCTTTAATCATTTATGTATATTCCAGCAATGGAAATATCCTACTAACAGGTATCAGATGTTTTTTAATGTGTGCACAAATTCATTTTTCAGTTACTATGTTCTACAATGAGAGCATTTGAATTAAGAACCAACTGTTCTGTGATCTTCCTTTCATTGAGCACTACAGTTGTTGTTCTTGTTGTCTCCCAGTGGAGTTCAGTGGCAGTGATGCAACCATATTGCAGTATCATGAACTATTTTAATAAATTTGTTACTTACCAAAAGTAATACCGGTACATTTCAATTTTAACAATTTAGTAGCATTTTGTTCAGAGCCGTAAGGAATTCCTACTTATTGTGAAATGTACCTGAGGGATGTTTTTGGCCAAACTATGACCAGTCTAATCTAATTTTTCTTTGGTGAGAACTCTATGCTGTCTGGGTTTTTTTCATAGGCTGAACACTGTCCTTAGTCTGACATTTATTATAAAGAGCATGGATTGTTGTACTATATGAAACTTTTGCACTACAAAACTTTCTTGCATTTGTGATCAGACTTAATGGGCTGAGTTAACAGATATTAATCACAAACACTCATGCAGTAATAAATATTTACTGAGCCCAAATACACTTTGTGATTTAAAACACCAAGCAGAACAGCACACAACTTACAAACACATCTTTTGATAGGCTCTCACTAAAAAGCTTGCCTTGCATCCAAGACCAAGACAGGTGTGCGTGCACCTCTTTGCATTGAACTCAGCATAGAGTTTTCTTGTCACCGACTGGAAAACTGTGCGGCTCGTTTTTAGTTCAAATGCCCTCAATGTATAAGCATATTTATATGTCAGCAGTATTTTCTCTCTCATTACAGAAGATTAACATTTAAAAAAATAAAAAGTATAACTTCTAATCATCCATATCAAAATCCAATGAAAATATACAAGTTCTTCTGATTGCAAACAAAGTTTACTGAGAGACACTGTTAAATGTTACCTAGCAATTGGTTACAGGAAATCATGTATTTTTAAACGGTAGTACTGCATAGAGATTACCATACTCAAATGTATTCCTGTTGAAAATATGCAGCACTCTCCAGGCACCCTAATAGTTGGCCAAAATAAGGAATTTAATATTTTCATTTACCACATAGTTTGTGTTCTATAAATTATAACAAAAATACAATATTTTTAATATGCTTTTCAGGCTTCTGTATTTACAGAGACCTTGCGAGATACACGATTGTAACTTCATTTAATTCAATTCCTCTGTACTGTTTATTGCTAATTTAATAATTCAAGTGTCAGTACACAAGATCTTTGTTTATCTGAATTAGGTGAGACGGGAACTGATCTGGATTATAGAAAATCCGGATAATCTGGAAAAAAAAAATAGTGCATGGTATATAATCTGTTAACATAAGTTGTACAGTAATACACGTTTTTCAATTGTACAAAAAAATATAAGAACTTTTTTCTTACATTTATGACTCTGTTTTATGCACTAAAATAATGTGTGAATTTTTTCTGTTTTACATTTGTATAGCATTTGTGCGCAGCACAATAATGAAGATGTTTTACTAACAATAGTTCTGCCGGTGTGGTTTCAGTCTAGGATTCTAGATAGGCCATCAGTTTGTCCAGGTGCATTGCTGCATCTCCAGGAGTCACTGTTTCTTCTGATCGAGCGCCAGTTTCATTTTCAAATTTACTGTCATTGAATTAGTAGTGCATTGCATTCGGAAGAGCATGGGTTCGAATCCCACCTTGGCCATCCTGGGAATAGTTTTCCTCAGTTTCCCATTCTCAATTCCAGGCGAATGCCAGGATGGTCCCTTTGATAGACAGTGGCTGAATTACTTCCAATTCCTGTCCTTAACCATCCTTGGGGGAAAAGACATTCAAGATGAGTTGCTCCCGTAAAAGAAATACTGTACAAGTAAAAATACATTTTTATTATTTTCGATTCGGATAAACCGGAGATCCAGATTAATGAGGGCTGGATAAACAAGGTTCTTGTGTAATAATAAAAGTAAGATCAATCTACATACATGTGTTATCTGCAAGATATATAGTAGGATGTTCAAAATAATTATCATTATTTGCAGTATATAATAAGCATTGTAAAAAAAAAATCAAGAATGAATTTTGTGAATGACTACTGAGAGAAATTCTTGTCATGTTAATGGTGTGACTGTGTTACAGCAGTTGATCCTGCACATCCCTATGCTCCTCGTCATGATTTCAGCCCCATGGATTGTACTGATATTGTAATTGGAACAGCACAGGGTACTGCCAGCCGTATTTGGGATTACTACACTAGAGATAGGTTTGTGCACATTACTTTATTGTCACATTCTCACTCAGTACACTAAGACCATAAAGGGAGTGAATGGTTGTAATTTACTTCTCATTCTACTCTGTACTAACATTGTAATGTGGTGCATTCTTACTCTGTATGAAATGATTACTAAAACTGTAAAATAACCTTTAAGTTTTCAATCTTTTAAGCACAATCTGCAGAGTTCAGCCTATTTGTATTTGATAGACTACTTAATGATTTTATCTTTACTAATTTCATACTGGAAAGCATGGCTTCCATCGTTAGAAAATGAAACTGTAAAGTGTAAGTTATTAATCTGAAATTTTATATCAAGATGCTTGTACAATGAAAGAGCCCTCAATTCCTTTAGAACAAAAGTATCTGTGATTTATCTCTATATATAATAACTTGTCCTGACTGACTGACTGATTGACTGACTGACTGATTCATCTTCACCAAGCCAAAGTTAGTGGAAATAAAGAAATGAAATTTTGAGAATACATTTATATTACATTCTAGGTGCTCACTAAGGGTGGATTTTGGGATATTCCGTCAAAAAGGGGATTAAAAGGGGGTGTGTATTTTAAAATAAGTGTATCAATATCTCAAAAACTGAACAGTTTAAAGACGTGAAAATTGTTCATTGGAATCTCCTTTATAAATAAGGAAACACATATTTTTTTTGTTTTCGGAAAGTCCTCTTAAGGGGGTGGAAGAAGGTGAAAAAGGGGTTGAATACCTGTCATGAGGATACCGGTACTTATATCTCAGAAACTGATGATGTTACAGTCATGAAAATTGGTATTTGGAATCTCCTTTAAAAATAAAGAAACACATACATTCTTGTTTTTGGAAATCTACATAAGAAGGGTAAACAGGAGTGACAAAGGGGCTGAATTTTTAAAATGGGTACATCCACAATATATTTCAAGAATGTAACATGTTACAGATGTGAAAATTGGTATTTGGAATCTCCTATAAAAGTAAAAGAACACGTATTATTTGTTTTCTGAAAATTCACTGAAGAGGAAGTGTTCAAGGGGGTGAATTTTAAAATGAGCATATGAACAGTATATCTAAAAACTTAATATATTACAGATGTGAAAATTGGTATTTTTAATATCTTTTAATAGAGTATCGCGTTTTTTTTGTTTTCGGAAGAAACGTCAGTGGTGGGGGTAAAAATGACTGAAAAAAGGGTTGAATTATTTTTATTAGGATGCTGGTATCTCCAAAACTGAAGATATTTCAGACGTGAAAATTGGTATTTCGAATCTCCGTTAAAAGTTAATAAACATGTATTTTTTAGTTTTTTGGAAAATTCACTTAAGGGGGTTAAAAAGGACTGAAAAGGGGGTTGAATTATTTTTATGGGGTTACTTACATCTCAAAAACTGGAGATGTTACAGATATGAAAATTAGCATTTGGAATCTTTTTTAAAAATGAGGAAACACATTTTTTCTGAAAATCCACTGAAGGGGGTGGGGTGGGTGAAAAGAGGTGAAGAAAATGTTGAATCATTTTTATGGGGATACTTTAATATCAATTACTGAAGATATTACAGATGTGGACTTTGTATTTTGAATTTCCTGTAAAAGCAAAGGATTACACATCATTTGTTATCTGAAAATCCACTTAAGGGAAGTGTTAAGGGGTGAATTTTTAAAATGAGCATATCTAGTGTATATCTCATAAACTTAACATATTAGATACATGAAAATTGGTATCTTTAATATCTTTTAAAAATAAAGTAATACATACTTTTTGTTTCAGAAAATCACTTAATGGGTGGGGATTGGAAAAAGGATTGAGAAATGGGATGAATTCTTTTTATGAGGATACTTAAATCTCAAAAACTGAAGATGTTACAGACATTCAAATTTGTATTTGGAATCTCCTTTAAAAATAAAGAAACACATATTCTTTTGTGTTCGAGAAATCATATTAAGGGGGATAAACGAATTGAAAAATGAGTTGAATTTTGTGTTTGAGGATATGTCTCAAAATCGAAGGAGTTACGGATGAGGGAATTGGTATTTGGAATCTCCTTAAAAATAAAGACACCCGTATTTTTTGTCAGGGTAAGGAAGGGGGGTGGGGGTTTGTTGAATCAACTTAAGGGAGTTGTGAAAGAGTTGAAATCTTTTTATGCGAATACTTATATCTATAAAACTGAACAGGTTACAGCCATGAAAATTAGTATTTGGAATTGTCTGTAAAAATAAAGATACACGTATTTTTTGCTTTCTTAAAATCCACTTAAGGGGCTGGAGTGGGTGAAAAGAAGTGAAGAAAGTGCTGAATTATTTTTATGGGGATATACATATCGTTGTTGCCGGGACAAAACCTCCTATATGATAATATTTTTGGAGATATACTGACCCGGAGCACATACATTATGAAGAGCGAGAATGTCTTGACAGTATGCACACGATATTGCACCTTAGATGACAGAACCTTAATGGTCAATGTTCTAAGCGAAAATATTTCACATAGGAGGTTTTGTTCCAGCAGCAGTGATGTACATCAAATACTGAAGATGTTATAGACGTGAAATGTTTATGAAGATACTTATATCTTGAAAACTGAAGCTGTTACAGATGTGAAAGTTGGTATTTGGAATTTCCTTTTTTTGGGTTAATTGAAACTCAGTATTTTGGCATGTTTTTGTACTTTAGGGATTTTCAAATAATGCCATAGTACAATCCTGAGGAATTATTACTTTTATCAAATTACAAATTCCGCGCGATCAAAGCCGCGGGTAATTGCTAGTCATTAACCCATTCGCATACCATTTAACTGAACTTATTTATGCCTTGGTGTACCATTTATTTTCATTACTTTACATGATATTATCACCGACACTGAAAAAGCATGCTTTACAGCAACGTAATGAGAGGAAATATCCAAACTACTGTCAGATGTACTTTGTGAAGTCTTTATGAATATGGTAGGTCATAAAACAGTCATATTCTTGCATCGCCACCTTGCACCGGTGGCATTCAAATGTAGATTCCTTCCTCAGACACCGTTTCACACAGACTTTGCATCTCCGTGATGGGATAACCTTCTTCATTGGGGGTATTTTGGTTGGAAAGTGTCCCCAGTGCCTCTCTGGAAATCTGAGTGGTGTATCCCCAGGGCTTGGGTGCCTTATTTTGGATAGTCAGGCAAGGTCACACTGGCCAACAGCTGTTCGGCCAAATAGATCCGGAAGGTGGTAAAGCCTACTCGCTTCTTTTCAGGGTTGAGGAGGGGATGAATGATGTTGGAATTCAGAAGTGTCATGTCTAGCATGTAGAAGTATATTTTTTGTATCCTTTTACATACTTCCTCATCAAAGTGAATGATGTGAGTCTCTGGTCATGGGAATCAACACCACCCTTTCCACAGTTGTAGTCAACAACAAGATTGGGTTTGAACGTCTTTTTTCCATCATACATTACCACTTCAAGGTAATCTGGCCTTCATTTCATCCACAGATACAGGAATCCAGTGTTCCTTTTCAAATGACATTACCCTATTTATATCCTCGGCAGCCGATACAAGACATTTACTTGCATAAGCATTTACCTCATTGGTTAGATGTTCCCGAAAAGTCTGCTGTTAGAAATTTGTTCATAACTTGTAGTTCGTTCGGGCATTGTCCTAGGTGCCTTTGAAAAACACTATTTCACCACTTGCGATGCATGAATGATACTCTGGAGTATTACTTATGTGCTCCCAGTTCCATTCCCTATTGTGTAAAACATGATTAGAAGCCGCTGGTGCGGCATCAGTTGTAGGCCTAAAATTCATTGACATATTTGACGGCAAAACAGCACTTTGTTCACCCCTACCAGCACCAAAGTTTCTATCACACGAACTACTTTCACTACTTTCCATATCCAGTAAATTATTCGTCGCTTATTTCTATATCAATGTCATTCTCTTCTAAAAATTCCCATATAATCGCTTCGTCACTCAATATGGAGGCAGCCATGATTTCGCTTACGATGAGGTTGCTAAGATACTGGTTATTCTTTCCACAAAATAACTACACAGACGTGTTTATCGAATACATCAATGGAATAAAACAGTGATTCTACCTGTCAAGAGGTTACCTTACTAATATCAAATCCTTTCACAAAGGAAACCGGCGTGGAGCGGGTCCGGAAATAAACACTATGCACGGACGGAGAGATCCGTCTTTGTACCGGAGTGCAGTCGAGAGCCAGGATGGAGAGATCCCTCAAAGCACGTCAAGTAGTTAATATTTAAAAACCATGATATGAACTGTTGTCTGATTGTTCAAAATATCGAGAAGCATTTCTGTAATTTGTTCTATTGCAATAAATCAAAATAAATCTGTGAACATTTATAAATTAAAATGAATCAAATACAGGATACACCTATAACGAATCAAATGTACATTTACATTCTCATCATAATCCTATATCCGAATGCAGTGAGTTTGGAGTAAATTAGGTAGTTTCTCTCCACTTTATCTCTATTAGTAAAGAAACAAAAAAATAACATCTCAAGTCATCATCTGTGTGCATTTTTTCTCAACCTCAGATGAGCTAATTTATGATTTCCCATTTCTTCAGGTGGGTGAGTATGAGCAATCACAGAGGTGTCATATTGGCAGATCTTCATTTTTTATGTAAAAGCTGGTTAATAATAAAAAAAAAGATAATAACATGAGAAAAGGAGAGACAAAATGATAAAGATGAATACAGGTGAAAAAAGACTGGGAAAAATCAGGAGAAGAAAGGATCCATTCTTTCTCTAATATTCATATTGACCCACTGCAATTCCTTACTTCTGCTGAGTTTATGATGTGTTTGTAATCTTTTACCAGCTGTATTCATTCATTTTTCTCTCTTCCCTTTTCTTGTCTTCATCTTAGTTCCATTTTATCCTGTACTTCCCATGTCAAGACTGATGCAGGAAAGCAAAAGCAAGCTCATTGGGGACTGAGGAAAAACGGATGTAGAGGAACTGGGTTTGTGATGAAAGCTCACCTCTATGAAGATGTGGAGATTGTCTTTGACCTTTTGATCTCTCATGTTTGTTGTAGTCTCTTCTTTCTGTTGCTTTCTTTTACCACAGTGACCTATCATTGTGTTTATTCCATTCTGTTTTACCATATCTCTCTATCACTCTGTGTCCATCAGCATGTACGAATTCAGCTTCTGGTGTCTTTTTGTGTTCTTAAATTAATACTGTTTTGTATTTTCTTTGACCTTAACTTTCTTCCGTTCGGAACTCAATAGCTCATTTTATTATTCCCTCTTCACTGGCTCATTTAATAATCCAGAGGGAAATATTTCTCTTTGTCACTCTGAATCCTGGAATCAGTGGTTATAAAGGTTGATATTTGATCCAAAATACAAATGAAACAATACCTTTCACAAGGTTCTACAGGAAAATAATAGTAATAAAGACATTGAAATTCTTGCATAGTGTTTCATAAATATTTTCTATCACAAAATATGAAGAAATATATCACTATGAAATAACAAATATTTTAAAATATTGAACGAAACAGAACAGATCCATCTGCACTTTGATTACTGAACACATCTAGGAAAATTCCTAATATACTTGCAATTTTATTTTGGTACAGTACAAGGCTCTTCAGAAAGAACAATTGAAATTTAAGTGATAATGATTTCTTATCCAGGAGATGGGGGCAAACTACAACTTTTCTAAATATCAAAATGGACAGTAGAATGCATCTTCATTTACAGGGAAGTTATTTCACATTGTTATTGATTTGTTACACTTTTAACTGTGTTTCACAGATCTACTCCACGACTGGACACTTTCTGGGGTGGCAAGAATGATCTTACAGCTGCCATGGGCTTTGAGAAAGATGGCATTACCACAATACTTTTCAGAAAGAAACTTCAAGGTAGGATTCTCTATATACATGTTTTATATAAAAATATAACTGGTACTCTAAATAGCAAAAGGGTGATGAAGCTTTGAGTCAGAATTTCCATAATAATATCTTTAATGAGACAGGAAACTTAAATCTGCATGAGAAGTATGTTTTATTTGCTGATGATATCAGCATACCAGGTGAATCAGCTGCCTTTACAAATACCTTTTTATGCAAACCACAATTTTATATACGTTCTGAAAAAACCTGTCCTGTTATGCACAGTAAACACTCTGAAGTACATGTCCTTGTATTTACGGCCTGAAAAAACAGAAAGCTCTTATGCCATAATATTATTATAATAGAAACTACATGTGTGTTCTCTTAATGATCTGTTATGTAAATAAAACATCAGTGATATACAAATTGGTCATTACAACTGTGTTAACACATTCACGCCCATCATCTGAGCTAGCTATTTAAAGGGCTGGCCTGGCTATTCCAGCTGTTAGTAGCAGAGCAAACAACAACGAATTCTTTTCATAATAAGTTCTAAAGTGAACAAGATATGGAAACAAAATTTTCCACATACTTTAATGAAGTCCTCTAGTATCTCTGTAGGGTGTGGTAGGTAATGTCACACTTTCCTGGGTGAATGGGAACACCACACTTTCCACAAAAATAGCGTGTTTCACTAATAATCTTATTTTTGAAGCACACTTTGCACCTTCTTAAGGGAAACTTGACTTTATTTGATGGTGGAAACTTCAACAGATTATGCTCTTTTCTCTTCCCATCTAACCTAAATGGTTGATCCTTGGCCGGTGCCTTTTTGGCGGTAAAATCGCGGGACATTGACTTGGAGCTGATGAAGTAGATGGAGCTGAGATATCGGAGAGAGGTGACTGTACTTGTATGTCGGGTTCACTTTTTTTCCCCTCCCCGTTCGAGAATTGCCTGGTGTTCCTTTAGATCTTTTGGTACACCCCCTATTTGACCGTATTTTTCTACATACAGCAGTCTTCTGTTCCCGTAATTGTTTCGCGAGTCCAACACTATTGTAATAATTGTCCATATAGACTGTATACCCCTGGCCAAGATAATTTTCAAGCAGCTGAAAAACTGTGCTTTGTAAATTCGCACCAGTTGCATCATTTATGTTGTCCCTACATGCCATGGTTACACTTCAGAATGGGATTATACACACTCTTGTGTAATCACAAACCAACTACGCAGCAAGTTGGGCCAGCGTTAGGCTACCTTTGGAAACAAAACAAAAAAAAGTGCATTGGGAGGAAAAATCGCCGTGGCCATGTGGTTTCTGGTGAGTAGAAGCATTCATAAGGGAATTACCTTCATCTATCTCGCACATATTTGTGACCAAAATAGATCCCAGCTGCGTAGGAACGGCTCCAGTTCAAGGTTGCACTTATCTGGGCTAACTCGGATACGGTCCACAGCATGGTCATGCGCTGTAGGCAATAACTCGGATACGGGCATGAATGTGTTAAAACTACCACGTCAAATGTAATTTACATGCGTTGTGCCGCAATCCAGTATAGTGGAGATGGTAAGAGCAAGCCAAACGCTACAGTGTGCATCTTACATGTGACAGGTTCCAGTCCCAGACAGGGATAGTTTCTTATTTTTGATTCAGTTAGTTTTCACTGTCTCTTAATATATGTGAAATATCCTCTTTTATTCACATTTTCAGTGAATAAAAGTGTATATGGCCCTAAGAAGGGCCGATATGTCATCAGGGTCAGAGGAAGACAGGATAGGTAGTGGGGGCCTAACTGCACTAATGGTGGTTAGTTACATTAGCAAGTGCTTGGAGTGATGAACTGCTTGGTTTATGCAGATGTGGGCATAGCTGGTGTTTTTGATCTGCAGGTTTCAGTGATAAGTTGTTGATGGCTTTTGGGATTTTCTGACTTCTGGGTGAAAACTGTTTGTTTCCAATGCACCCATGGGAAAAAGTCTAAAGTGTAAAATTCAGTGATCTGGCAAGCCAAGAGACAGGCTCTACTTTTTCTACCCATTTTCCTGTATGTAGTGATATCACAATATCAGGTGAATCAGCTGCACTTACCAATACCATTTTATACAAACCACAATTTTATAAACATCCTAAAAACACACAATATTGAGATTTTAATGAGAGAAAGCATAATGGTTGTCAAGATTGTAGAATACCTTTAGATATGTACTCCCCATTGCACTTAATATGCTGCCTGTCACACTCACTGGGAATTGTCAGCACTTCATTAGTGCAAGTTGTGGCGATTGACAGTACCATTATTTTGGAATTGTGAAATTCACGTGGTTATGGATGGCTAACGTCCAATGTAGTGAAGCTCCATCCACTTGGAACTACATCGTTAAACATTCTCCATGTAGCACATCCTCCAGCAGAATTGAAGTTCATTGCATACAAACTGATGGTGGAGCATGTGCCTGTCAAATGTCCCACGAAGAGATACTGTTCAATAAGGTGATCACCCAAGATTCCACACCATACATTCACTCCCCATTGCACTTAACACATTCGCGGCCACTCGGATATCGGCAACCATTACCGTGGTACCGTAATACTTTTTTCATTTAAAGGAGTTCATTTCTGGGTCCTTATGCATTTTAGATTATTACTTTAATTATTTCAATATTATTTATGTGCATACGAGCCATGACGCACATGCTACATCAGCGGGACTACCAATGAGCTTTTCGCCTTCGGTGCTGTTTGATGCAGCATGTGCGTCATGACTGGTAATGAAATGGAACGAGGAAAATAATGTTTTGTTCGATTATAGAACTTCTTTACAACAGAAAAATAAGTTTTCGAACATTTAACACAAAAATACTGTGTAGTAGAATCTTATTATTGCTGTGTGAACAATGTATACTTACATTACTCCATAAGGTGTACAATGTAACTAGTCAGTACAGTGCGCTACTTTTCAGTGACATTTCCTCGCAAAAATAACTCTTCTGCAAATGCGTTACATTCAGTTACAAAGTTATTCAGCAAGTTGTCATTTGCAAGCAAGCAAAAATAATCAATAGGTTTCGCGTCTCTTGGCAGTGAAACCTTCATTCCCGGCCGACCAATAAAGTTTAATTGCTTCATTGAGGACGAATCTAAACTCCAAGAAATGACTCCTGAAGTATTGCCCATGTTATTTGGCGGGATATTTGGAGATGAGATATTACTTAAGTCTTCCTCATCTTCTGTAATATGAGAATTGGGAGTAGACACTCGACACACACATTTGTGATTAAAATTCTCACTCAGGTGGCTACAGTCACTTTTCACACTGTCATAACTGTCATCACTGTCATCACTATCATTCCTGTCACCGTCGCTAGCGTTCAGGAGAGCTTCCAGACTACCATCATTAATTGAAAATCGCCTGTTTACCCCGCTAAGATGGGGTTTCTTCTGGTGAGAAGGTTCTGAAACTTCACTGTTCCCTCTTGACATCGCGGAAATGTGTGCCGACTCTTAATGTCTACAGAGATTGTAACTAACAATTGATCTGATGCCCGGCTGGCGCATATGTTTAATAACACCTTAACAATTTACAGATAAGATGTCTTGTTTGTTTACGTACATATTGGCGGAAATACGAGCTTTAATATTTGGTGCGGAATGTGACGCACATGTGTCGTCATCGGCACTGAGTGAAAGTAGAATCATGACGCATATGTGTAGTCATCGTCCGTGAACGTGTTAATATGCTGCCTGTCACACTCACTGGGGATTGTTAGCACTTAATTAGTGGAACTTGTGATAGTTGATGGTACCATTATTATGGAATTGTGATTTGTTCGAGAACATGATTTTTGGCAGGAATGCTGCATCATTTTCCAGATTTCTGAACAGCTACTGACAGAGATTCTTTCGAGCTTTGAAATCCTGTTCATGGATAACTGCAAGTGGTAGGGGTGATATATAAGTGCATGAAGAATTTGTTGCAACATCAATATGATCAACATGAAATTCATATCCAATGCAGTATTTGCAATACGGAAGCCATGCTGATGTTCACCTCATGTACTATTGTCCATGTATTCGTGTGTGGGCTATTGCGATCTGTGTCCCAAACAGCCTCCTCATTCCCATCAGATGTTACGATCTTCTCTCGGACAGGTGGTATGATCTGAAATACGCCTTTTGTTCATAAATATATTTCAGCATCACGGAAAATCTTTGCAATATGATGTCGCCTGTCCAGATACCTTTCCTGATACAGACGTAGTGCCTGCAGTGACTTCTATCTGGCTTTTCCAGAGACAGGTAGCATATCAACGTATTTGTCCGTGGAATACATGGCAAATGACTGAAGCAACTTTGTGTAGTGTGCACAGCACATGAAAACAATAATAACATCATTTTACTTCTTTCTTATGGCACACACTGACCTATGTGTAAGCACTAAAGCTTTATATCGGTATAAACATTTTTGTATGATGTAGGATTCGAACCATCAATATTACATTCCATGAACATTTAGGCTAGTGTTTGACCACATGCGCTTCTCCATAGCTGTGAGTGAGACTTCTATTAAGAATCCAGTTCACTGTTCCTTAGGGTACGTTTAAGCTGCAGCTTTGCTGCTGGCACATCGCCAAGCCACCCTGCTTGATGTTAGGCGATGATGAAACAAACCAATGGATCTCAATTGGTGCTTTTACCCTGGAGCCTGGCTTATTTCTGCGCTGCTGGCTGCTATCCTCACCACATCCATGGTCTCAAACACGTTTGATTTTCGAGCCTGGCACATCGCTGGCTATCCTGTAACTTGGAATGCAATTGGTTCTTTCAAGGTCATGCCGCATTCCCACTCTTCCTCTCTTCGCACTCTATACACATGTTTAGTAATCACTTGCTCGCTTGCTATCTGAACCTGCCTTCAAACACAATGCGATTTGGCACCAGTGGCATGCAGATCATCATGAGAGGTTCATATGGGATCAAAGGAGTGATGAGTTGACCAGCACCCAGTAGACCTCGTTCTCTGTTTTATGAAGGATAGTGGACCGTTTTATAGTGTTTAAAAGTAAAGTTTCCATTGTTTTTAATTTTTCTTTTATATTGTTGACTATATGTTTATCTGTCTTTGTGTATTTTAAATTTAAATTAAATATATTATTTTACTTCTACATATCAATGCCATATTCAGTTTTATTACAGTTCACTCTTTTTAATTTTAGAGGAAAGTAAGTCATTGCAGATTAGATCCACTGCTTACTTTAAGTTCGTAATAATTTTCTTCATCATTATCATTTTTCTAATCCTAGTCAGTGGGTTAATTATAACCTTTAATCCATTTTGTCTCATCTCGTACCATCAGGGGCCGATGACCTAGATGTTAGCCCACTTTAAACAACAAGCATCATCATAATCATCATCAAACTATGGAATGAAGTGGCAAAAGAATGTGGAACGATTACGTCAACTTTGTTCTTTTATTCTTGTTATTTAGGGGACCTCTATCATTAAAAGCAGGTGATTTGTATGAAGTACCCCATTTCTCATGGAAATTGGGGCTGTACCTTAATTAAGGCCACGGCCGATTCCGTCCGACTCCTAGCCCTTTGCCATAAGATCTATCTGTGTCGGTGCGATGTAAGAGAAGTTTAAAAAAAATATGTAAATATATTTTGTTTAGGAGACCTAAATAGAGTCAGAATGAGATACTCCATAACCCCTTATTTTACATTATTCAAAAGTACAGTATTAAATTATGAAATGAAGCATTTGTAACTTCATTCTTCAATCAACTCCCGCAGTAGAAATGCACTGAAAAATCCAGGCGAGGCGTTTTACACTTTTTATTACACATTCAGTACACCAGATTATTGTATGATACACTCGCCAACAGAACTGCGACTCATTCATTAAAAAATCTTTGAATTTATTCCACACTTCAAAACATTCAGCTGGGGCTGTGTTGTTTCTCCTTGATGGGATAGCTCTTGGAACTACGTCTTCGAAGTATAAGTGTTCATCCCCTCTACATCTATAATAAAATTATGCAAAATGCAAACAGCCTTAACTATCAGTTCCGCTGTTTTAAATTTTTGACTACACTTGAGAGCTGCCAGCAGCGTGTGCGTGGGGCTGCTGCAGGGTAAAAGCTCCATGGTGAGCAGCCTGATTAGAGCCACCAGCGAGGGGCTAGGGCAAGCATCCATGTGCCAGCAGCGAAGCTGCATCATAAACGTACCCTTATGCTCTCCACTTCACTATCTCATAGTCTTCAGTGTTAATTTCGCATTCTGCTATAACCGGTCATTTGCCACTTGGTTGATTGATGAACAAATGGTCTATAGACGCATGTTGGATTGGACAATAGTGTTAATTAATTCATTTCATATGGCTGTTTCTGGTGGAGTGCAGCCCTTGTAAGGCAGACCCTCCGATAAGGGTGGACAGCATCTGCTATGTATAGGTAACTGCATGTTATTATGGTGGAGGATAGTATTATGTGTGGTGTGTGAGTTGCAGGGATGTTGGGGACAGCACAAACACCCAGCTCCCCCGGGCCATTGGAATTGCCCAATGAAGGGTAAAATCCCTGACCTGGCCTGGAATCAAATCGGAGACCCTCTGAAACAAAGGCCAGTATGCTGACCATTCAGTCAATGAGTCGACATATTAGTGTTGAGAATCATTTACTGGATGAGCATGAAGTGCATTAGTACCTTACAGGGTGCTAGCAGAGAAATATCAACCTCACGATGACCTCACATGTTTGTTAGGCTGCATAACCTAATGTTGGTAGGAACAGCTGATTCACCTGGTATTTTACACAAGGAACTCTACTTAGGAAAAACCATCTCCATATACCTAGGCCATATAGGCAAAGGCTTCCACTCTCCATAACTTTGGAACTGTGTGTCCTGCAGCCTTTGCCCCAAGAAATTAACCTACTACTATTTTTGGTGTGGGTTGAGTTAACCTCATCACCATGTGTCTCCAGAATTGGAAATCTCATTTCTAAATTTTTAAATTTTCTGACTGGAAATTGAAGGCACATCCGTTCAGATGAATTGAGCTCACATTTACCACCTCGGTTTGGTAGCCTGTGAATAGTATTCACAATTCTCAGAAAACCCACAGCCTGATGTGAATAAAATTCTTGGACCTACTATACAAGAGTCAGTGACACAAGAGAACCATTTCAAAACCATTTGTGATAGTAGGTACCTGCTACTGGTGTACAAAGCTGACTAAAATTATTTTGGAATGTTAAATTTTCAACCGAAACTTACAAATAAGAAAATTCTTAATGCTTGCATTTTAAAACTAAGCTGTAAATTAGCTGATAATGTAATACTCCTAAAGTCATGTTTCTTAGTCTGTTATTATCTGGCTCTATGGCTAAATCCGGTCTAGAAAGCCAAGAATAACGGCCGAGAGGATCCGTCGTGCTGACCAGACGACACCTCATAATCTGCAGGTCTTCGGGCTGAGCAGCGGTCGCTTGATAGGCCAAGGCCCTTCAAGGGCTGTAGTGCCATGGGGTTTGGTTTGGTTTGGTTCTATGGCTAAATAGTTAGGCTGGTGGCCTTTGGTCACAGGGGTCCAGGGTTCAATTCCCGGCAGAGTCGTGAATTTTAACCATCATTGGTTAATTCCGCTGGCACGAGGGTTGGGTGCATACGTCATCGCCATCATCATTTCATTCCCCTTCATGATGCGTAGGTCGCCTATGGGTGTTAAATCAAAAGACCTGCACCTGGCGAGCCGAACATATCTTCGGTCATTCCCAGCACTAAAAGCTATACACCCTTTCATTTCATTTAATCTGTTATGATTCTGCTGTTCACATTTAGAATTCATATCTGTAATATTTGGATATTAAACTTTCATTATAAATTTTAATCATTGATGTTTACTAATGTTCACAAATACTAGTTTTGCTGTATGTTATAAAATTACAAGCCTTGACACGGGTGTCTGCTTTGATCTAAATAAATAAACTTACTTGCGCTGCTACATTTGGGAGCTATTAAGCAGTGATGTGGTGAAATTTTACAGCTGCAGTCCTATTGTGGTTTTAGGATGAATCAAGGATATGATTCAATTTACATTTTACTTTTTTTTTTTTTTACAAGTTGCTTTATGTCACACCAACATAGGTCACTCTTATGATGATGGGATAGGAAAGTGCTAGGAGTGAAAAGGAAGCAGCCATGGCCTTAAATAAGGTACAGCCCCAGGATTTGTTTGATGTGAAAATGGGAAAGCACAGAAAACAATCTTTGGGGCTGCTGACAGTGGGGCTCTAACCCACAATCTCCTGAATGCAAGCTCATGGCTGCTTGCCTCTAACCACATGGCCTACTTGCTTGGTCAGTTTACATCTGTCATGAAATTGTCACAAAAATAATTATGTGAGGCTACTGTAGCCTGGGAGGCCACAAAATCCTACTAATAATTCTGTTCTTTAGAAACACTTTGTAAATTTATCTCATGAAATTATTTGCAGTGTGAACAATAGCAGAATCCTGTTAAAAGAATTGCAAAATCATGTTCCCTGTCGGTTAGTTCTCTGAAAAACCAGATTTAAAAAAAAATTAAAAAATTTAAAAAAAAGAAAAGAAAATGAGTCCTATGATACTTTCACCACTGATAGCATACTATACACCAATTTTTGCATCATAGAGGGGCACTTCATGTATGAAGTCAAGTTGAACAGCACTAACAATTGTTTTGTGAACACATAGCCATGGGTGAGGAACTGGTTCTTGTCTCAGAAGAATATTAAATATGGGTCTATTTGTACATTGTATGCATTTCCCAGACTCCACTAACAAAATGTGTACCTACGTACAAGGTCACCTGGTTGAAGAACATGTGTCACAGTTATTTTATAGGGCATTAAGTAAAATAATTCATTTCTCCCCTTTTGATGAACCTGCACAAATAATTTAATACTTTTTGCCCCTTATTCTGATCTCATGCATGAAACAACTCTGATTAAGACCATTGATAAAATGCCATTGAAAAAATTGGAGAAAAATGTGGTCTCTTCCCAGGATTGATATATTTTATGATTTATTTTCCATTCAGGTACTGAGCCAACAGATCATTCTATTGAAAAAGACTTGATGCATGTGATTTGGGCTCAAGGTCAACAGCCAAATCGTTATGTGCACAATCCAAAGTCAGGTCTTGAGAGAGATACCGCATCCGTGAAAGATTTCTATAGGGAGGATGAACTGAAATACCATGGTCATGGTGAACAGCGAGGTCAAACTACATTGAACTTTTATGGTAAGTTTTAGAACTTGTAATATTCATAAAGTATTCATTTAAGAATATGTATCATTAATTCACCTGACAGTATATGTCTAGTGGTTTATCAAGTTATTGATAATAGTAGTATTTCTTTAACCCTTACCCCTCGAATTAAATTTCTCTGTGTTGCCTCTACTACTCGTATTTTAAATGTGAATTTCTATCTTATATAACCTGTATTCATCTTTCATGATTTTGGAGATAGCACTTGCTCTTAAATCATGTATTTAAGCCTATAAAAGTTTACAGCAAGCTATACTGGAGCAAATAAAAGCAATATGTACAATCTAAGACATATTATTTTACATTTTTATTCTTCTTCTTCTTTCCGATGAGGCCTGATAAGGACCACGTGACAATTTCATTTCAGTTCTTCATACTTTGTTGTTTTCTCTTTCACTCCTTCCAATATTCTTTCATCCTTTCACTATGCTGTTTCCTTCTGTCCTCGGACCACTTCGCATCAGGCTTCTTGTTCAATCTTCCTTGGAATCTTTCCATACTTACTACCCTCTTTCTAAAAATTTCTCTGTCCATAATTTCTTCTTCTCTTATATTATTTCTTTCTATATCTTTCTTTACTTCTTGAATCCAACTAGTTGTTGCCTTTTTGTCCCAAAGGTACTTGAAAATCCTTTTTGTTTTTATGGAATCATCCATTCTGTAAAAATGTCCAAAAAATTGCAATCTCCTTTTTCTTATGGTTTCTGTTATGTTTTCTATGTTCCTGTATATTTCATCATTAGATCTTAATTTCCATACTTCTGTTGTTTTCACAGGGCCTAAGATTTTTCTAAATATTCTCCTTTATAGTACCTCAAGTTTATCTAATCTATAGTTTAGTACCAGGCTCACTTGCATATAAGCATTCTGGTTTCACCACTGTAGTGTAGTGCCTTATTTAAAGATTTTTAGAGAGAAACTTTGTCATAAAAATTCTTCGTGATACCATATGTTCTTTCTTCTACTGCAGATTTGTCTAAACCATTTTCTTGAATTATTTCTTCCAGATATTTGAATTTTGTTACTCTTTCCATTGGACCAATATCTGTTGCCAAAAGTTTTGGAGCATTCTTGATGTTTGTAATAAAAATTATTTTTCTATGGAGATTCTCAAACCTGACTTGTTGGCTATTTCTTGCAAGAGATTGATTTGTGTTGTTGTACTTGTTAGGTTTTCTGACAATATAGCAAAATCATCTGCAAATTCTAGGCAGTTTATTTCAATGCCATTGTTTTTCCTCCCCAAAGTTAGCGGCAAAATGTTATGCTCTTTAAGCTTTACGTTCCAAATTCTTGCAATTTTCTCTAGAACACAGCTGAATAGAAGGGGTGACAACCCATCGCCTTGCCGTACCCCTGTGTTTATCTTAATAGGTTTTGATATCTCACCATAAATTTCACCTTTGAAATTGTGTCAGTAAGGGTTTCACGTATTAGGTTTGCCAATTTAGTTTTCACTCCAAATTCACGAATTGTTTTATTTGTGATTTCTCTATCAACCGAGTCAAAGGCCTTTTTTAAATCTACAAAAGTCACAACAATGTTTTTTGAATTCAATATCCTCTGGCGAATTATGGATTTTAAGTTAAGTATTTGTTCTGAACAAGATCTACCTTTTCGAAATCCATCTTGATACTCATCCAGTTGCTTGTGAAGTGATGTTTCTACTCTATTCAGCAATATTTTTGAGAATACCTTGTATGCAATTTGTAGAAGAGAGATGCCTCTATAGTTATCAACCTTTTGTTTGTCACCTTTTTTATGCATTAGGTGTATTAGAGCCACTTTCCATTCTTCTGGAATCCATTCTGTTCTCCAAATATCTTCAAGGATTAACTGCAGCTCTTCAATGATTTTTGACTGAGACCATTTCAGAAGTTCAGCTGTTATAGAGTCTTCTCCACTAGCTTTATTACTTTTCAGATTGTTAATTACATCTTTAATTTCTTCAGCAGTGGGTGGTATATCTTCTTCCAGATTTTCAGTTGTTTGAGAGAATTCCAACTTACAGTCGAGTTCAGGGCAGTTTAAAAGTTGATCAAAGTGCTTTGCAAATATTTCACAATTCTCAGCATTGCTTAGGCCAAGTCTACCATTTTCATCTTTGAAGCACATGCTAGGCACTTGAAACCTCTTTAATTGACTATTAAAAGTCTGGTAGAACTTTTGAGAGTTATTTTTAACAAAACTGTCTTGCAGGTCAATAAGTTGTGATTTTTTGAAAGTTCTTTTAACTCCCCTTATTATTCTAGGAGTGTATTTCCTTTGCTGTTTGAGTTGTTCATAGTGCTCAGTCTTTCCAGAGGATTTAAACTTTTTCCGTTGTTTTATTCTCTCTTGTAACGCATCTTCACATATTTGATTCCACCAAGGTTTCTTTTTAGGTTTGACTAGCCCAAATGTTTTCCGGGCTGCATTGGTTATTTCTTTAGATAAATCTGGCCACTTCCCATGATGAGATACTTTTATTTCTTCCTGAAATGTTTCCAGTGTTTCTTGTGTAATTTGAAGTCTGTTTGTGTTATATTTATTTACTCTTTCCCCTCTCCTGTGATTTCTGTTGGGTATGAATTTTAGTTTGATTTTAAGTAGTGATCAGAATCAAATTCTCTGCTTTTTACTACCTTGACATTAATAATTTCTTTAATGTTTCTTACAAATATAGCTACATGATCCAGTTGAAATTCACCTAGTAATGGATTTGGAGAAATCGATGTTTTAGCTTTCCTTGGCAATTTCTTGAAGAAAGTTGAGATTAACTTCAGCTGAAAATTTTTACAGATAGTAATTAATCTCATTCCATTGATGTTTGTTCTTTGGTGTGCAGCATATTCACCCACTATTATTCTATGAATTCCCTCTCTTCCGACTTGGGCATTGAAATCTCCAAGTAATATCACCACATTTGATTTTGGAATTTTAGATAATTCATCATCCAGGAGTGTCCAGTATTCCTCTACTTTATTTGGGTTCTTTTGTTGTCTTCATTTATTGGTGCATGGCAGTTAATAAAAGTATATTTTTTATTTTTGCAGTTCATTGTTAAAAGAGATATCGGTTCAGAGTGGGATTTGAATTCAGTTACATTGTCTAATAATATTTTATGGATATAAAAGGCTATTCCCAAGAGTGACATTCCTTTCATAATTTTAATCACAGGTTTACCTTTAAAGATTCAATAATATTTTGTTTCTGTCACATTCTCATCCAAAAATCTTGTCTCTTGTACTGCTAAGTTTTGAATTTTGTTTCTCTCTAGAAGTATTTCTAATTCCTTCTGTTTACCAACCTTCAACTATTATTGCTACTGTTATCGCATACAGATTGGTTTTGTTAGTAATTTCACTGAACAATTTATCAGTAAAAAACAATTGAAAAACTCAAATTCATTCCCTGGTTTCATACCTTGCAGTGGTTCGTAGCCTGAAACCACTGTAAATGATGATTTCTTGAAATCAGGATCTGTTGATTGATAATTTTGCCAGCCGTTAGCATCAGCTACATGTTGGGTTACAGTACACAAGGCGACCATCGCCAGTTTACTTGTAGGTGCCATGAAATTCTATTAGATATATTCTTTAGGATAAAAGGAAGGAGTAGAGGTGCAAAAATACTGGTTTTTTTTACAATTACCTGATATATACAACATTGAACAGTACGCTGTATATGATTAGGAGGGCACATGGCGACCATATTTGTTTACCATCGCTTGAGCCTTCGTGTGGGTGAGTGGACTGGACACATCTGACGGCTACACTGCCATCTAAATAATAGATTTTTGACTGACTTTCATATAGTATGTGGAATTTATAAAGTTGCATGCTGAACAAAAAGATGGCAGTACCGTATAGCATTGTGTATTTTGTCGGCTAAGAGATGCCAATTATAAGCTATAAATTTCATTTTTGTTCGGTATTGAAGTGCAATTATAAGAAATAAATTGACAAGAGGGTCCAACTTTTTACTATACAACATATCAAGTAAATCAAGTCAACTTAAAGGCATCATATCATGACAAGAAAATCACAACCATAATTTTGTTATTATATGTATTTTAATGTTGTAATTATTCCTGCAACATTGTCTTTGTCTGGTGTACATATGTTTCAGTTACCACATGATCTGTTTAATTTTTATTTGGCTGAAGATGGCCACTAAGTGGCTGAAACTAGACCCAAGACTGATGTAATATTATTTACTTGATATATTGCATTGAAAATGTGGTCTCTCTTGTCACTTTATTTCTTATAAGAGACCACAGACGAGCGGTGGGTGAAACAATGCCATGTCGGGCCTCTCTCGACAGACAAGGGGTAAGGGTTAATATCCATTCTTACTACTAATGGTTGTAAACAGATGTTACTTTTTTTTATTCCAAGAGGAAATATAAATTCACATTGCTACTTGCTAGCCCCCTGATACTTTTGACAAGGATGTTCATGATATATGGAACCTTGACTGCATTGGTATTACAGACACTGAAGTCAAATTATAGTCGTTTAATGCTAAGGATGAATCCATTCTGAGGGTGATCCAGGATTCTTACTGCACTGAAGAACCACTGACTATGCAACATTGCGAGAAGCATTGAAGGCATATAACCAAACTCTCTCTCTTCACACTCATGAACCAGTCATCCAAATTTCAAAATTCAGTTCAAATCAGAAACTAGTATGCATGATGGGATGGATATTATCGCTTCATCAACAACACAAGAAAGCTGGAAATTTGTGATGTACTCACAGCATCCTAGTTACTAGTCAGTCACAGTCTACTAATCTACATTTCACAAAGGGAGTGTTCTTTTCATGAGTATGAAGCCCTTATTAACAATTCCCCTTTACCAAGCAGCTCTAAGGGAGCATATTTTCACTCCTTTCTAGAAAATGGCCTAATTCGACTTGAAGAAAGACTCCAATTTGCATTACTCTCTAGAAATGAAAGACACCCCCTTCTTAAAGGAGAACTTCCCTTCAAACAACTTCTCATTCTCTGGACACACATCAGTTTACACCCCCTTGGTGCTTGTTGTTTAAAGGGGTCTAACATCTAAGGTCATCTGCTCACACCCCGTTGGAGTGAGGACTGTGCTCTCTGGTCTTTGTAGCAACTTCTGGACACTCACAGCTTGACAGAAAATCAATAACTTCCTGCACAGATGTTTATAATGCAAAATTGTTACAAATAAGCTGGCCCATGAGATTGGAGCTTCTTTACCTCCAGACCATCTTCAACATTCTCCACCCTTCTCTGTGATTGATGAAGACTTTGCTAGATCGCTGTACATAATCAAGAGCAACACTATCACTAAGGCTTATTTCATTCTGTTCACTTGTGTAACTACTAGTGCAATACTTTTAGCTGTCATCTGATGTCAATATTCCTTATGGCTTTATGAAGGTTTATAAGTTATAGAGGCCCTCCACTCATGACGTACTTATATAATGCCAAAACTTTTCAGCTTGAACATGAAGGCTTAAAGGAACTGCCTTCTGTCATTGCTTCCTCCATGACACACCAGTATTTTGCCAAGTGTGTCTTCACCTGAAAGTTTGTTGCTCCACAGGTGGCCTGCTGGGGATGTTGGTGGGACCGCACAGTAGGCACAATGAAACATTGTCTTAAGAAAAATTCTGATGAAAAGGCAAATTGATGAAGAAACCCTAATCACTATTTTGTGTGAAATAGAAGCTGTAATTATTTCATGACCACTCATACAGAATGAAAAGAGTGAAAATTTACACCAGCACAATTCCTTCATGGGGGCAAACTGACCACTATTCCATGGCCTCTCACAGCACACTGTCATTCCTAGAACAGTTTATTATACAATTCGCTGCACTTCGCGTAAGCAAGATATTCTTTCTCCTTGCTGACTCATGATGTTGTCGTAACTGCCTTTTGTTCACTCAGGATTGTCTTGAAACTAACTTATGCTCCCAGTTTCACTCTTAATATAGCTCCACAGAAGAGAAAGTATCTAGGAGTTTCCTACTTTTAGCTCGTTCCAGGCCCCTTTTTCATTGTTAGCCAGCTTCTAGTATTTTCTAACTAGCTCAGCCAAAAATTTGACAGGGCTATTGTTTTGCTCACTGTTGACAACCCACATTGTCACTGTTCTGATAGTATCATAGCATTCAAGCCTTCTATCAATCTCTCCCTCCCCCTCTCCCACACCCTTGGTCATCACTGTCACAATACTGTACTCTGGGATACCTATTTTAAAATGTATTCTTCAAAAGAATAATGCCCATTTCATTACAACAGTAGTGAAGTAAAAATCATTCCTTATAATTTTTATAATCACTACATAATGGATATTAATGATAAAAATCAAATGTTACATAAATTAAATAAGTGATCCAGCTTCAAAACACATCTTGTCCAGTAACGGATTCTGGTTTGTTGTTGTTTGACTGATATCTGTTTAGATTTGTATCTAAATTAGGAAACAACAACAACAGCAGCTCTTTTTGAGTGCACCCTCAATGGAGATGAAATGCATGTACCATTTCAACCACATACCAATCCACCTGCTAATCTGAAATTTCTAGCAGTATTGGTAATTGAACCCAGACGTCTAAGGGCAACAGCTAATAGTGCAAAATGTTATACAATGACACCATAGTGTCTATCAAGTAGTACTCCCCACAGTCACTTCATAGGTGGTATTCGGCCAGAGGGTGTGTAGTACCTCCACTGCATGTCCATGTAGTCCGACGATCAGGTCTACAAAACTCTCCTTCATTGTCCATCTGTTGTGCTCACAAACAGTCTCAAACTGGGTCGGAAATGTTCTCCAGGATGTGATTCCGTAATGACTTGGGTATTCCACATCCACGATGCCGGAGCCGCCATCACAACTAGTGGGCTTTGTTTGGGTCACTACGACCATCGTCCTTCAGTGCCGGATACTCACTTCCTCCCTCAGGTCTCAAACTCTAGATTCTGCATCCCAGAGCATTGCCCTAAAGTGCTTCTTGACCAGTTAATTAATGTCCTGCATGATGTTGCTCTTCAACTCCTCCTTAGGCAGACACATATCTTGTGCTAACATTAACCATCCACTTACATTTGATTTTAGTTTGCACTTGATTTTGTTGTGACTTAGATTTTGTTCACTTAAGAGTTTCATTAGTTTGTCAACTA
Source organism: Anabrus simplex (assembly GCF_040414725.1). Lineage (NCBI taxonomy): Eukaryota > Metazoa > Arthropoda > Insecta > Orthoptera > Tettigoniidae > Anabrus > Anabrus simplex. The sequence goes on from NC_090266.1 coordinate 118,762,947, forward strand.
GATTTAAGTTCATTCCTAAACTCATTCTGAAGTTCACTGTTAAGTTTGTAGAGCTGTTTCTTATCCATTTTACTACTCACAAGTATTTTCTACAACCACAAAATATGCTACCAGTTTATCTCTGTTTCTGACACCAGTTGTCATGTGATGGGGGTGTTAAATAACCAAATACCTGGTATCATTTTACTTTATGATTGCAATTTATTAACTACAAGTACTTACACACTAACAGACACACTAATTGCAGAGTTTGTGCTCTCTCTACTCATGTTACTCCATCACACTGCTTTTACAATTTGCTCATTCGCTTACAAACTCATTTAAAATCTAACATCTCAGTCCGGTGGTATTTGAAGGTGCTCAAATACGACAGCCTTGTGTCGGTAGATTTACTGGCACGTAAAAGAACTCCTGCGGGACTAAATTCCGGCACCTCGGCGTCTCCGAAGACCGTAAAAGTAGTTAGCGGGATGTAAAGCAAATAACATTATTATTATTATTATTAAAATCTAACACAATACACATTACACAGTCTTACTTTATACACGATATGCACCATCCATCTCAATGACTATCAGCACCTTTTGCCAGTTGTACAATCTCACAGACCTTATTTGATATCACTTGCTGGTCCTTGTTGGATTCTCATGCTGCACACTAGAGGCACGATGCTCACTTTGCAGCAGCCAACACGAGAGATCCAACTCCAGGGCACTACAGGACAGAACTACAGACTGAACTCCACAACATACCAAACACTCACTCAACTCTATTCTACAGCAGTAACACAGCATTATATGTTCCTCGGCAGTGCAGTCACAGTAATCAGTACACCGCGACAGATCTCTCGCACACACCGTGTCTCAACTGTCATACACTGTCAGACTGTATGGTGCTTATGGCACTCAACTCCACAATAGTTGCCTAACTGCCTCTCTGCCTTATTTGGGGCAGGCTTAGCAGCTGAGAACAATCCAGAAACTGAATACACCAAGAACACGCAATCTCCAATCATCTAGAAATTTTCAATATTTGCCAAAGGCTTCCACGAAGATGGCAGAGAGACATCACAGAGATGCTGGCCTTCTACTCCTTGCTTTCTCCTGTCTGGCTGGCTGCACAGACAAGAGACGTGACATCAACTGCTCGGGCGGGGCCAAGCTAGCTACCCCCTCATGCCTTGGCAAGGTCTACAAAATGAAATTGTGAACATACTGTAACAACAACAACAACAACGACAACGACAACAATGATGATAATGATAACAATGACGATAGTGATAATGATAATGATAACGATAATAATAATAATAATAATAATAATAATAATAATAATAATAATAATAATAATAATAATAATAATAATAATAACAAGCTATGGATTCAGCTATCAAGTTACAGAATTTCTGAAATCTTGTCATCTAGAACAGCCTGCCTAAAATTTTGACATTCTGCTGTGTAGCATCAGAAATGGAGGAATTCTACTTAGTGGTTCCTATGACTGAGTGAAATTAATTTTGTCAGGTTACACTGAGAGTGTTCTAGAGATCTTTAACATACCAAAAACAATAACTGTTCTTCAAAAATAAACTACCTCAGTCAGGGTCAAACATGTAAACGTAGGAAAGAGGATGGTTGCCTAGTTGTACTTCCTCTTAAAACAATAACCGCCACCACCACCACCACTCATGAGATGAACACTACCTTTGATCCACCAAGGCTGCTTATTAGGGTTTTCTGTGGTTTCCCATTTTAATACCAGGCAAATGCTGGGGCTGTACATTAATTAAGGCCATGGGCGCTACCTTCCAAATCCTAACCCTTTCCAATCCTTCTCCCACCGAAAACCTGTGATGTGTTAGTGTGATGTTGAAAAATAAACTCCTTGTTAGGAACAAATTATGATATATTTTAAACTGTAGTGATGAGAAAATAAAAAAGGTTTTATATTTTTATTAGGTCTAAATTAGTAAGCAATAATATATTTGAAAGTGATAATAATAATTGATGAATCATGAAGTTTGTCCAGTTTTTCTAGGTCTAAGTTAGGAAATTATTGTGGCATTTTCCTAACTGCAAAATACTGAATTTTCTTGTAGACTGCAAACATTACCACAGTATCCTCAAATATTGAATATTCTTCCCCAATATAGATGAATCTGTGAACCAGAGCCAAACATCAGTTGTCCTGGAAACGTGTGGAGGTCATTGGCAAACACCAGCAGATTGTGATCCAGAGAAATTGAATTGCGAATACTATGCCAAATGGGAGCACAAACCTAAGAAGGATGAAGTGCATTTTACTATACAGACTAAACACACAACAACGTGGACTGGAATTGGATTTTCAAATGATCAGAAAATGGTAAGAGACATTACAGTTCTACTATTAATTTATAAATAATTATTGATTGCCATATATGACATACTTTGTACTGTTATATCTACCATCAAAATTCTTTCAGTGAGAGATAGAATCTACATTAATTTCTCTCTTCTTCACTTATGAACATGCCCCCTTTCTGTTATCTTCTTTTGTATAAAATGCCTTGCATTTCACTCCATCTACTGTTACTTGTGTGGGCCTAGGAAAACATTCATTTTTATTATTTTGTTACATTCATAATTTTTGTATCAGTTATATCACGTAATATTTATTATACGAAGAAGTAGATGATTATTGCAATTTGGGCAGAAGATTAACTAATGATGCCAGAAGTATGGAGGACTTAATACATAGACTAATCCAATCAAGGACGACATTTCTTAAGAAAATATATTTTCTTACCTATTAGAATGGCGTTTCTCAAGACTTTCTGTATTTTATCGAGTATAAGTTTGTGTTGAAGGGAGGTCTTTAGAGCCTTTAAGCAACAAATGAATGCTATAGCATACTCTTTTAAACAGAATAAAATCAAATAAATGCCATCTCCAAACAGGTTATGAAGGCCTTTGGAGGGGTGGAGGTTAAAGGCTTCCACTATTCATTACCTCTCTACTTACTGGGGTAGAGCAACTACCTCCATACTTGAGAACCTTTGCACCCACATATTAACCAGGTACTCATTTTTGGTATAGGCTGAGTGAACTTCAAGGCATAATATGCCACTCCAGAATTCAAAATCTCTTTTCTAAATTTTTGATTTCCCATGTTCTTCCTTGTGAACTGAGCATGCCTTGGTTAGGCAGCCCCGGAATAAAATAAGTCCAGTAATATTTGGTATTTTGGTGTGACCAAATAGCATAACAGTCCCAAAGGGCCATGGCCTACAAAGTTATGATTGGTCAGCCCGAAGACCTGCAGATTATGAAGTATTATGTGGTCAGCATGACATATCCTCTTGGCCCTTTCTAGACCGGAACCACTATCTCACCATCAGGTAGCTCCTCAGGTGTAATCACGTAGGCTGAGTGGACCCTAAACCAGCCATCATATCAAGGTAAAAAACCCTGTCCTGGCCAGTAATCGAACCCAGAGCCTTTGGATAAGAGGCAGGCATGGGTGAGGAAAATCAGTGGTAGATATTAAGAACATTTATGCCATGTGTATTATGTAAATGTATAATTTATATCTGTCTTGTTACTGGGCTGTTAATTTATCAGACCAGTGTTAATTAATGTTATAATCAGAAGCATAAGATTGTAAGCATGTTAACGATGAATATTTCTTTCGTACACTTTGTATTAACCCATTCACTGCCAAACCCATATATATATATATATACGTTATTGAACGTTGTGCCACATCCGCCAAACCCATATATATACGTTTTAGTGCAGTGTGTACTTCACCGATCTCACAAATGAACGCGATATAGTATCATGCTTTGAGATTCCGTGGAAATGCTCAAATAAGTTCTCCATTGCAGATATACCACTCCATTTCGCATGTTTTGAAAGCGATCTGGTGTTATTTCAGCTTTGTTGGAGTGGAACATCTTTCCCGCTAACCTGTAGCCATCATGGCGTCTTGAAGTATACATTCATCTCTTGTTGACGAAAAAATTGAATGTTTCCTCATAAACAGTGATTCTGGAGAGCTATATTTCGATAATGAAGATGGAGAATATCTAAGAGGCGATACTGAACTACAAGAAAGTGCGAGTCAAAGTAGTAATGATGAGTCTCATGCGGAATTGTCACCTCTTCCTCAAATAAATTATTTTTTCCCCAAATATAAATGATTTAGATAATACTAGTTCTTGGATCAACAATATTATATTTCAGAAATAGCACCACCGAGCAAAGTAGCTGTGCGTCTTGACATGCTATGTCATTGGAGCGAAGCTCTGCATTCGGCAGGCGAGTGGGTTCGAAACCCACCGTCAGCTGTCCTGAGAATGTCTTTCTTTGTGGTTTCCCTTTTGAACTTCCAAGCACATGTTGGGACAGTTCCTATTCTTAAACCACAGCCGATTTCTTCCACTTCCTTACCCAGTTTCATTCACCATAATTCATTTCATATTCATTATTTTCTCAACTGAGGTTTGCGACGGGAAGGGCATCCGGTCGTAAAAATATGGTGTAAAATATAATCTCACTTCATCCCTGACACTGTATCGGGCTTCAGGGCTAAGGGGATGATATGCATTCCATTAATATTATCAGTAAATATGTATCTGTCAAAGTGCTTCTTCCTTAAATAAAACATGGCCCACAGGGTATGGCTGGTCATCAAAACTCAGCAGTGAAAATGTTAAACAACCTTGAGAACATCTGTACCAAAATAAAGCAATCAAGCAAACTTGTACTTTTATATGACTGATGATTTTCTAATTATGCCTATACGAGTTTCATGTGAAATTCAAACCACAAATATGTGGATTTTCATTGAAAATATCCAACATGCATTGATTGGGATTCAAACTGTGATTGTCTTAGTGAGAAACCAGTGATAATGTCACTCACTCAAACTTGAACCCTTTTCTTTTGTGTCCATTTTATTGAGTGGCCAACCAACTCATGTAATTAGTAAGTCGGTGGTATATTCTGTTACTTAATAGGTATCTGTTTAATAATAATAATAATAATAATAATAATAATAATAATAATAATAATAATAATAATAATAATAATAATAATTGTTTTTTAGTCTCAAACAGATGCCATTTTGGGATGGATGAACACAAATGGGCAGCCATTCCTGATGGACACCTGGATTAATGACTACATTGCTCCACGACTTGACCGCTCACAGGATATTCTGTACCCAAGTGGAAACATCAAAGATGGAGTTACTACGCTTAAGTTTGCACGCAAGAGGATTACAAATGATCCCAAGGTAATTAAGATCTCTTTTTTATCATTTAGTGCTGTATTTGAATTGTTACTTATTTTCTGAACTTGAAATAGTTCTAAAGCTGGTATGGGAAAATTTGAGCATCATATGTGTTATGTTCCATGAGATTCTGTCTCAAATTTCCAATTGAAATGACAAAAGGGTATTCACATTTGAATAGCTTACATCCTGACTGAGTTCATCACTGAATTTACAGTATAGGCCCATCATAATAAAGTTCACGCGATATCACGAACGTGACCGTATCTGGCGTGCAAAGAAATCGCTGAAGGGATCGGGTATGCTGATAACAGAATCGCTGACAGCAACGAGAAAGGACATACTAAACGCCGCGCGTGACCACTTCGGTCAGAAATCTGTATGGACTAAGGATGGACGTATCATTATTCTAAGCTCTGATGGGAAGAAAATTCAAGTGACCACACGAGCTGACCTTAACATTGTTATTCAAGCAGCTAGGGGGTGAAAGAGTGTGAAGTAACGACAATGTGGATTAGTTTAAGTTTGTATTATAGTGTTTTATTATTGAGTGTGAATGTGATTGAGTGCATGAAAAGCCGGCGCGATATCCGAGGAAATACGCAGGTAAGAAGCATGTATTCTTCTTGGTATTCTGTTTTGTGTGATGAATACTGTTATAACCACTACCAGCTGTGGACCTGACTGTCCCGCTACCCCTAACCTCTCCTACCCGAGAACGGAGACACCCCGCTGCCAAGGCTCATTAGCGAAAGTATTTCAGGCCAATGCACGTTCATTGAACTGCATTCATTTAAATTCTCAATCCCTACCTGCTCACCATGAGGAGCTAACAACTCTCCTTGAAAACAGTAATGTACACGTAGCTTGTATCAGTGAGAGTTGGTTACGCGCAACTATCCCTAGTAGTATGGTACACATAACGGGCTATAATATTTACAGGCATGACCGAATAGATAAAAGAGGTGGAGGAGTAGCCTTGTACTGTAGAGATGATATTAAATGTAAAATCGTATGCACATCTGCCCACTGTCCTGACCCGAGACCTGAGTTCATTTTTGCCGAGATAACTGTGACAACAGTTAAAGCCCTAATAGGAGTTGTTTATCGGCCACCACGGGTAGGTCACCTCTCAGACATTGAAGACATCCTGCAGAGACTATTACCTGCTTATGAACATATTTTAGTATTTGGAGACTTCAATACTAATTTACTGGAACAGACTGGAGATACAAAGCAACTCTTAAGTATTTTCCAGACGTGTGACATGACAATACTTCCACTAAAACCGACAAATCATACCTCATCTTCACATACACTAATTGACTTAATGGTCACTAACAACCCACAGAAAATAGTATCACATGGACAAATTCCTACCCCTAGTATATCGACACATGACTTAATATACTTATCTTACTCGCTCAAAGTACCGAAGTATAAGTCCAGATACATCACATTCAGGGACATTAAACATATAAACTTAGATCATCTGAGAGTTGACGCCTTGAATAGACCTTGGGATGACGTAAAAAATATAAACGGTATCGATAAGAAAGTTGAAACTTTAAGTTCACTTATACTTGGTCTCCTTGATAAACATGCACCTAAGCGTACGGCCAAAGTCTCCCAACCTCCTTCTCCATGGCTGACTGATGACATTAAACAAATGATGTCTCACCGTGACGCGTTACATCGGCTCTACAGACGCACACACTCTTCCAGTGCGTTTGAACAGTATCGACAACTTCGGAATAGAATTAAAGTAATAATTCGAAATAAGAAATTTTCTTTTTACAATCACCTGGCTGGAAATTTAAATGTGTCAAACACTTGGAAACAACTTCGTTCCATTGGAATTGGGAAAGCTTTGCCCCAGCCATGTAATCCAGACATCTCTCTGGAGAGATTGAATGCTCATTTTTCTGAAGTAAAAATTAAACCGGAAATACGCACAATATCACAGACTATAAAATCTCTTCTGAACCAGCCACCACCAAATAGGCCATTCTTTGAATTTCGCGAAGTCACAGAGATTGACGTGAAACGCGAGGTATTATCAATTACATCATCTGCTGTAGGACCTGATGAAATACCCATACTCATAATACAACACATCATTGACATTATTCTTCCTGCCATTACTCATATATACAACACGTGCCTCACAAGTGGCCACTTTCCAAAAATGTGGAAAAATGCCATTATAAATCCTGTTCCCAAAACTTCCACACCTGTACTTATAACAGATTATCGACCTGTTTGCATACTTTCATCTCTCTCCAAGCCTCTTGAACGCATAGTACACGTGCAATTAACCGACTATTTAAATAAATACAAACTACTTGACCCTTTACAATCGGGTTTCAAAAAGGGACACAGTACGGCCACTGCCCTGCTGAAAGTTACAGACGACATGAGACGCGCTATGGACGAAAGGCAGGTGACGTTACTTACACTTCTTGATTTTAGCAGCGCTTTTGACACAGTAAATATAGACGTACTGGTTGCTAAATTGAAATCGCTTCACCTTGGACAGACAGCCCTAGAATTCTTTCTCTCATATCTTACGGAACGAAAACAACGTGCAATTATTCAGAATAGGTCATCCGAATGGGTAATGAAATTTTCAGGAGTACCACAAGGCTCTGTACTTGGACCACTTCTCTTTGTTATCTATATTAACGATATATCGACACGGCTAAGACACTGTAAATACCACTTGTATGCTGACGATCTGCAGATCTATTACCATTCCAAAATTTCAGACATCAATCAAGCAATAGGTTATATGAACTCTGACTTAAATAATATCTGTGCATACGCTCATGAAAACTGTATTTTAATTAATCCATCAAAATCTAAAGCTATTATTGTTGGGCAAACGAAACAAATCAGTGCGGCCAAAAACAAAAACATTCCTCCACTAACTTTATCTGGTAAAATTATTCCGTACGAAAACTCGGTAAGAAATCTTGGGGTAATTATAAACGAGAATCTTAACTGGGGAGAGCACATTACAAATATCTGTAGAAAAGTGTACGCGTCCCTTCACCCACTAAAATATCATCAAAATATGCTGCCACTAAACATGAGAATTAGGCTTATAAATACTCTTATCCTCCCTATATTTTCCTACTGTGACGTAGTACTAATTGATGCCACGAGAGAACAACTAAACCGATTACAACGTGCTATGAATTCGTGTATTAGATTTATCTTTTCCTTACGCTATGATGTTCATGTTACCCCTTATTATCGACAACTTTCCCTTCTAAAATTTGAACAATATAGAAACCTCCATGTGGCAGTATTAATCTTTCGAGTATTAAAAGAGAATATCCCATACTACTTATCTTCACAACTCAATTTCCTATCCTCTTTCCACCAGCATAATACACGCTCTGGCAGTACACTTGCTATCCCTCTCAGCAGGTCAGCAGCATTCAGCCGTTCCTTTGTTGCAAATGGAGCTAGAATATGGAATTCTCTCCCCCACAACATTAGAGCCATACAATCCTTAAATTCCTTCAAGTTGTCTTGCCGTGAGCATCTCCTCGATATGTGCCGCCAGGCTGAATGAATCTGGCAGAGTGAATGTGTGTATGAATGTACGTTTACTGTGCTTAGGGTATTTAGTGTCAATCAACTTTTAATTTGTAACGATAGTTTAAGACATGACTAAGAATATTTATAGAGTTTATGTTATTATGTTTCATATTTTGTTTCTAGTTTGTAATGGTAGTTTTAAGATAAGATTATGAATATTGCTCTCAGATGTATTATGTTAGTGAAGTGTGGTTAAGTGTAAGAGAGGACCATGAGTCCTAACTTCGCCACTACAAATAAAGGCAAATATATATATATATATCAAATGATAAGAACTTTTAAATGTATTGATATAACAATAAAAAATTGTATAAATATATCTTCAAATGGTTTTTGACCAAGCAAGTTTGCTGCATAGTATGGGCTGCGTAACTAAAACAGGTTGCATTTGGGAGAAGTTGTGTTCAAACTCCATCATAAGTGGCCCCATAGGTGGTTTTGCATGGTTTCCTACTTTCACACCAGGCAAGTGCCGGAGCTAATCAGTTAATTGAGAACCTGGGCTCTTCCTTCCCAGTCCTAATCTTTTTATATTCTATCTTCAGTGAAAAAAGAAAGTAGCTATTGTTTCATAATGATAATGAACATTGTTTTAAATAATTGCGTAAAGTTATATTGTAAAGTAATATTTCTGAATATAAAATTCAACTCACTAACAAAGTGACCGAGCTCCATAGCTGCAGTCACTAAAGTGTAGCCAGTATTCAGTATTTGGGAGATAGTGGGTTCGAACCACACTGTCGGCAGTCCTGAAGATGGTTTTCCGTGGTTTCCCATTTTCACATCAGGCAAATGATGGGGCTGTACCTTAATTAAGGCCACGGCCAATTCCTTCCCACTCCTGACCCTTTCCTGTCCCATCATCACCGTAAGACCTATCTGTGTCAGTGCAACGTAAAGCAACTCGTAAAAAATAAAAAATGAATAACAAACTAAAAAAATTAATGCTGTGACAGTACACTTTCTCCCTTTAAGATCCATAGCTTCATTGGTTCATGTTATATACAAGAGCTGTACCTCATATATCATAGTTTATATTTAAGTACACAGATTTTGAATTCTGAGAGATATTTTGCTTAATTCTGATTGTTGATGTCTTAATGATGACATATCATTTAGATTGTATATTTTTCTCCCAATTTGCACTGTTGGTAATAGTTATTACTTTAGGGCCCAAAATAAATAAATCAATCAATCAATCAATCAATCAATCAATCAATGATCTGCATTTAGGGTGGTCGCCCAGGTGGCAGATACCCTATCAGTTGCTTACCTCATATTTACATTTAGTTAAAATTGTTTACCTAGCTTTTTCTTATATATTTTCAACGAACTTGGAAATTTGCCGAATGTTTCCCTTGATAATTTATTACAGTCCTTTACTCCTCGTCCTATAAATGAACATTTGCCCCAATGTGTGTTCTTGAATTCTAACTTTATATTCATATTTTGACCTTTCCTACTTTTAAAAGCTCCACTCAAGCCTGTTCTTCTACTTATATCATTCCACGCTAACTCACAACTGACAGCTGATAAGCAAATTATCACAAAAAAATTTTATTCTATTATCACCACCTATTCAATACAAGCTTAAGCTTATGGATATAAAAACAATAAAATTAAATAGATACTAAAGATATTTTAGCTGAATAAGATAAAACATCCCATCCCCCCCCCCGTACAAACTCATACGTCCTTTACTAACAATAGTGTTAAAGTCAACAAGGATTATGTTATATTCTTACTTTGATGCTTTTTTATCTAAGCTTTTGTGTATACAGCTGATGATGATCCCAAAGTGATTGAAACATGTACTGTTATTTTTTATGACATTATAAATTGCCTAAGGCAAAATAAAAAGGTATTGATTAGGTGGAAAATATTTTCATATGAAACCATTACACTCCAAGCAGTACAGTTATTCAATTGCAACCTTGTTCCATATGCTGGTGAAGTCAGTGGCGGCTCGTGGCTCAAAAGTATGGTGAAGAGCTATAACCCGTTCTGTTTCTAGTGACAGATTTAGGAACTATGTGTTGTTTCTGGTTGTTTTGTACTCGTACCTCATACCTGTGACTGGCGGAGGGTCCAGCACGTGACCAAAATAGTGTACAGACCGGAGCGCTGTGTAACGTCATAGCACGGCAACCATGTGGCTGCCTTTGCTCTACAGTGCAAAGTACACATAAGATCTGACCGGGAGACTAACAATTATGGAAGCGCGGCACCCTCAGGAAGAGCTGGACATATTGTTGTATTTTCATTTACGAAGCACAGCTGTTTACTGATGCTAGAAACCAAAAAATTATATTACCAACTGAAGGAAAAGCCTATTTAAACGTACATTTTTATTGAACTGTACAATATACAGTCTAGCATTTTCCTTCAGGGCATTAGAGGTCGTATTTAGGTTTCTTTCCAAAGTCTTCAAATCTAGCTGGCATTTTATATGTTCTGCAGAGTCTGAGTGCTTATGTAAAGAACGTATTATGTTCAGAAGGGCTGAAAATCCTTCTTTATTCCAAATGTTATTTTTATTGCTAAAAAGCAAGCAGGGCAAACGAAACAACTTCTGTAGAGCTGGAGAGGATTACAACCATGGAAATTCCTTCAACCACGATCGTTTGAAACTTAGATTGTAAGGTTTACCGGAATGATTCACTTCTTTTTTAGCACAAATTTTCAGTGATTCAGTAGGGCGACCGAAACGTAGAACTTTATTCTGATCTTCGTTTCTCCAAAATGAAATGGTGTTTCTAAAAAAATTATACACACTATGTCATAAACAGGATACATGTTTAAATAAAACAGCACAACACTACGAATGAAACACGATGCATAAGTACTTGTACTTCACACAGGATGACCCAGGGAAGATGAAACATTCCGATCTTCCCGCAACTTCACTTGCACATTTTGCTACGTGGGTGACGTCACGGTGGTCATGGCAATCGCCAAGGCCAAGCGGCACTTGGGAGGTAGAGCCAGCTGCTGAATCTCTTGTCTTCACTCAAGCTCACGTGCCGTGCTGTGTGTGGCCGACAGCCAGTGCTTTCGTGAGCTCCCCTGGTTCTCATCAAGTGATGCAAGTTCCTGGTGCGCCAAATGCCGTACAAAAAAACATTTTCTTTCCGTGAAACCAACAAATGTCATAAGAAAAATAAATTTTAATAAAATTCATTCTGCTAAAAATAAATGGTGAAGTGGCACTTCACCTACTTCACCTGATAAGCCGCGCCTGGTTGAAGTACTGTCATGTCCATGACGGCATGGCTGACTTCAAACTTAATCCTAAACATGGAGTCTCCACACATTCTAGTTAATAACTAAAAGGAGCTTAGCTTGTAAATGATAGACTGTAAGGCATATATTCATTTTTTTTTTTTTTTGCTATGGGCTTTACGTCGCACCGACACAGATAGGTCTTATGGCGACGATGGGATAGGAAAGGCCTAGGAGTTGGAAGGAAGCGGCCGTGGCCTTAATTAAGGTACAGCCCCAGCATTTGCCTGGTGTGAAAATGGGAAACCACCGAAAACCATTTTCAGGGCTGCCGATAGTGGGATTCGAACCTACTATCTCCCGGATGCAAGCTCACAGCCGCGCGCCTCTACGCGCACGGCCAACTCGCCCGGTGCATATATTCATAGAGACATTTTGTGTTCCTTTGGGTTGTACTATCTATCCCCTGATTTACCACCCACATGTATATATTTTTGGTAAGAGCAAGAAAAATGTGATCATTTTGGATAGTTAATAAGTCATCTTTGGTTTGTATCACTCCATATGTTACAGGACTTGTCATTTACGGAAGATAAATGCTACTATTTCATGTTTCCTGTGAGAGGTGGGAGACATCATTCTGTAAGCAAGACTCTTTGGAGGCATGAAGTCACACCAGTAGTTTCTGCAGAAAGAGTTTGCATCAAGCCTTGCCCCAAGAGTAAGTTTAAAGTATATTCTTCTCATATCACAATGGACATATTACATGATATTGCCTGGTGATAATAATTGTTGTAATTTCAGTCATACAAGGGAGCCTTTCATATTGATCCTTACTTTCACTTTCTATAAAGACTAGTGGAGCCAACCACAACAAAATTCCTACCATGATCCTCAGTCATACAAACTGTTTAATTATTTTACACTGTTGACCTGTACCATAGTTTTGATTTCTTGTACAGTATTTCCACTTTTCAACTCCTAGACTTCTCACTGCAACATCTATAAATTCTGACAATAGGTTTTTAAATGCTCTGTGCTATTTAAAATTAAGATTGTGGTGAAGAAACTACTGAATTTCTTTTCCTCTGTTTTATGACCTGCATTAAATTCATCCTCTTGAATCAGAAATTAATTACAATAGTCTGTCGGTACAGAAATCCAAAAGCAAATAGATGCCTTTATGCGGTTATACAGTAGAAGTCCGATATAGTGAGTACGGGATATAATGAGAAGCCAGTTATAACATCAGTTTTTTCTGCCCATTTAAAATTCCCATATTAAAATGTGTAGTATCCTTCGGTTACAGCGAGAGCACTATCACTGACGCATCAATTATTATGAGCTATTAAACGTGCAGGATTTTTTCCTTTACCAATATTTATGCATCCAGCCATTATATTGCATCGTATCCTCGCTATCAAAATCAAAATCTCTTTATTTGCAAATGAGGTGTCTACCTCGGTGGCAAATGGTACACTAAAATACATTATATCCAGTTTATATGCAATTTTATCAGATATGTTGACATGGTTTTGTAGTATTGTGATATCAACATTTCTGATTTTCATAATGAAAATCAGAAATGAAAGAGGAGAACATGTTTTCATAATAAATACGTAAATAACGTGGTTGATAGCAGTTCTTAAGTCATTAGAAATAAAGGCTAAATAAGAGATCGCATAATTTTAATACTCTACACAGAAATTAAGTAAGAATTTGATACACCTCAATATTTGGCAGAGTGCATCACTGATTTCAGAGGTTAGATTATCTTTTCCCGCATCTGGTTAAATTTCGGTAAGGCTATTCCTGTTGTTGTTTGAGTAATCAGTCCATAGACTGTGTTGATGCAGCCCTCCATGTCACCCTATTCTGTGCTAACCTTTTCATTTTTACATAACTATTGCATCCAACATCTGCTCTAATCTGCTTGTCATAATCATACCTTGGTCTACCCCTACCGTTCCTACAGCCTACACTTCCTTCAAAAATCAACTGAACAAGTCCTGGGTGTCTTAGGATGTGTCCTATCATTCTATCTCTTCTTCCTATCAAATTTAGCCAAATCGATCTCCTCTCACCAATTTGATTCAGTATCTCTTTATTTGTGGTTCAATCTATCCATCTCACCTTCAGCATTCTTCTGTGACACTACATTTCGAAAGCTTCTATTCTCTTTCTTTCTGAGCTAGTTATCATCCATGTTTCACTTCCATACAATGCCACGCTCCAGATGAAAATCTTCAGAAACATATTTCTAATTCCTATATCAATGTTTGAAGTGAGCAAATTTCTTTTCTTAAGAAAGTTCTTCCTTGCTTGTGCTAGTCTGCATTTTATGTCCTCCTTACTTCTGCCATCGTCAGATATTTTACTACCTAAGTAACAATATTCATCTAGTTCCTTTAAGACTTCATTTGCTACTCTAATATTTCCTGCATCACCTGCCTTCGTTTGACTGCACTCTATTACTTTTGTTTTGGACTTATTTATTTTCATCTTGTACTCCTTACCCAAGACTTCATCCATACCATTCAGCAGCTTGAGATCTTCTGTAATCTCAGATAAAATAACAATATCATCAGCAAAACTCAAGGTTTTGATGTCCTCTCCTTGGATTGTGATTCCCTTTCCAAATTCCTCTTTGATTTCCTTTACTTTATGTTCTTTGTAAACATAGAAAACTTGGGGAAAATCTGCAGCCTTGCCTCACTCCTTTCTGGATTCCTGCTTCTTTTTTTCAGCCCTCGATTCTTATTACTGCAGACTGATTTTTATACAGATTGTAGATAATCCTTTGTTCTCGGTATCTGATCCCAATCACCTTCAGAATCTTAAATAGCTTGGTTCAATCAACATTATTGAATGCCTTTTCTAGATCTACGAACGCCATGTACGTGGGCTTGTCTTTCTTAATTCGATCCTCGAAGATCAGATGTAAAGTCAGGATTGCTTCAAGTGTTCCTACATTTCTTCTGAAGCCAAATTGATCTTCTCAACTTTTCTTTCCATTCCTCTGTAAATAATATGTGTTAAAATGTTGCAGGCGTGAGATACTAAACTAATGGTGCAGTAGTTTTCACACTTGTCAGCACCAGCTTTCATGAGAATAGGTATAACAACATTGTGCCGAACATCGGATGGCACTTCTCCTGTCTCGTACATCTTACACACTAAATGGAATAACCTTGCTATGCTGGTTTCTCCTAAGGCAGCCAGTAATTCAGAGGGAATGTCATCAATTCCAGGTGCCTTGTTCCTATTTAGGTCTCTTACAGCTCTGTCAAACTCTGACCTCAAAATTGGGTCTCCCATTTCAGCAGCACCAACAGCCTCTTCTCTTCTTTTTCCAGAACCAAATCATCTACATCTTTACCTTGATACAACTGTTGGATATGTTCCTGCCATTTTCTGCTTTGTCTTCTTTCCCTAGAAGTGGCTTTCTATCTGAGCTCTTAATATTCATACATCTAGGTTTCCTTTCTCCAAAGGTTTCCTTGATTTTCCTGTATGCAAAATCTACCTTTCCTAGGACCATACAACCTTCGACTCCTTCAGCCATTCTTCCTTAGCTACCTTGCACTTTCTATCTTCATTCTTTAATCGCTTGTATTCTTCTCTGTCCTGTTCATTTCTATCATTCTCCTATTTTCATCGTTCACCAATCAGGTCTAGTACCTCTTGAATTATCCATTGATTCTTAGTTGATATTTTCTTTCTTCCTAACATTTCTTCAGCAGCTCTACTGACTTCATTTTCATGACTATCCACTCTTTCTCCCTTGTATTTCCTTCAGCCTTTTCATTTAGTCCTTGTGCATCATGTTCCTTGAAACAATCCCTCATACTCTTTTCTTTCAATTTGTCTAGATCCCACCTTTTTGCATTCTTTCCTTTCTTCAATTTCTTCAACTCCAGATGGCATTTCATGACAAACAAGTTGTGGTCAGAGTCCACATCTGCTCCTGGAAAAGTTTTGCAATCCAGCACCTGGTTTCTGAATCTCTGCCTAATCATAATGAAGTCAGTTTGGTACCTTCCAGTGTCTCCAGGTCTCATCCATGTATACAGCTGTTGTTTGTGGTGTTTGAACCAAGTATTGGCAAGGACTAAATTATGGTCAGTGCAGAATTCAACCAGCATACTTCCTCTTTTGTTCCTTTCTCCCAATCCAAATTCTCCTACTATATTACCTTCTCTTCCTTGGTCTACCACTGCATTCCAGTCTCCCAGCACAATTAAATATTTGTCACCTTTTACATATTGTATTAAATCTTCTACCTCTTCATACATTCTTTAGATTTCCTCATCATCCGCTGAACTAGTAGGCATAGAGACCTGCACTACTGTGGTGGGCATTGGTTTGGTGTCTATCTTGACGACAATAATTCTTTCACTATGCTGGTCATAGTAGCTTACCTGCTGTCCTATTTTCTTACTCATTACTAAACCAACTCTTGTATTTCCCCGTTTGATTTTGTGTTGATAATTCGGTAGTTGCCTGACCAAAAATCCTGTTTTTCCTGACAAACGTATATTGCTTATATCAACTACATCTAACTTTAATCTATCCATCTCCCTTTTCAGATTCTCTAACCTACCACAACGATTCAAACTTCTAACATTCCACGCTCCAACTCGCAGAATGTCAGTATCCATCTTTCTGATGATTGCCCCCTCTCGTGTAGTCCTCACCCGGAGAACCGAATGGGGGACTAGTTTACCTCCGGAATATTTTACCCGGAAGGAAGCCATCATCAGTACATCATTCAGACAGAGAGAGCTGCGTGTCCTTGGGAGTTTGTTACAGCTGTAGTTGTACGTTTCTTTCAGCCATGTAGCAGTATCAACACAGCTAAGCAATGTTGAGTATTATTACAAAGCCATACCTGTCAATCATCTAGACTTCTGCCCTTGCAACATACGAAAGGCTGCTACCCCCCTTTTGATGAACCATTCATTAGTCTGATTTCTCAAGCAGATACCCATCCAATATGGTTGTACCTGCGGCTCAGCTATCTGCTTCATTGGGACACGCAAGCTGCCCCACCACAGCAAGGTCACGTGTGTGGGGATCATTACACTTACTGAGTTGCCAGCTACATTAAACACAACATCTGAATAGAACTGCACTTTTATTCTGTACAGAACTTTACATTCTCGTTTCCTACATTGCCGTCCATAGACAACAATATGTAGAAACGCACTCGATGTATTTGTTTACTATATCTTGTTTTAATTATGCCGCCATGGAAATCGTAAAGAAGGCGGGCAGTCCACACGCATTCACCGGCTTTGCCTAGTGTGGTGAGGTTCGGCTGCTGCCGTCTAGATTCCTGTGGCGGAGGGATGACGTGGTTTTGCCACACCAGCCACCCACGGAATCGAGGTAGTCGCGGCTGAAAGTAGTCCGGGGACCTAACTCTTCGGCCGGAGCGAGTTGTAGGTGTCAAGTCGTGGGATGGAAAACCTCTTTTAGGTGCCTGTGGTGCTGCGGCTGTGTCATTGTGAAGAGTAATACCAATATAAATGGTCCGTTATTGGACATTATAAATTTTCCAGCTAACTCATTCCTGGTTGCCAGCGTTTCACCCCCGTGTGCTAGGCTGGGCTCATCAGTTGGTACCTAGCACACCTACCAAGACGCTGGCTAGTGCATACCGTGGAGGCCACTGTGTAGGCTAATTGTAGGCCACCGGCAGTGCCAATGCACTATGAGAGACTTTGTCTCCTTATTAGAAATTGATGCCTGCTTGGCCATCAGATTATATAGATGTTGATTCCCAAAGGGAATGTGAAAATTTTATTCCGAATGAGTAAATTTATAATACCAATATAAATGGTCCGTTATTGGACATTATAAGTTTTCCAGCTAACTCATTCCTGGTTGCCAGCGTTTCACCCCCGTGTGCTAGGCTGGGCTCATCAGTTGGTACCTAGCACACCTACCAAGATGCTGGCTAGTGCATACCGTGGAGGCCACTGCGTAGGCTAATTGTAGCCACTGTGCTAGGTACCAACTGATGAGCCCCGCCTAGCACACGGGGGTGAAACGTTGGCAACCAGGAATGAGTTAGCTGGACAATTTATAATGTCCAATATTGGACCATTTATATTGGTATTATAAATTTACTCATTCGGAATAAAATATTTCAGATTCCCTTTGGGAATCAACATCTATATCATTGTGGAGAGTGTTTTCTGGACTGACGCGATGATCTTGAGTGGTATTTTGTCCAGGCAAGGGTGTGTTATCAGCCAGGAGGAAAGCAGGATTTATGCGATCAATGCTGATAGGCTTGCCTCTTATCTGCACAGTCAGTGTCCTATCACTTCGATCTAATACTTGATGTGGGCCAGCGTATCCCTTTCAGACCGAGTACGCACAATTGTGCGGGTTCGTATTTTAGTTATCCCTGACCGTATTTGATGTTTTTTCGGCGCTACACCGGACTGCAGTGATTGTGCAGGACACTGGCGTGTATTTCAATTGATTTTAGTATGCGCTTGACCGCCAGGGCGAAGGAAGTAGAGTTTAAAAAGCACAGTTGATCGGCGAGATGGCAGGAAGCAATAGTGCCGAAAGTAAGTATTTATTTACTGCGTTTATATTAATCTAGAAGCTTTACTGAATACTGGAATATATTCAATGAAGTGTGTACATTGGTTAGTGAACGTAAATTTTGAAGCTACACCATCGTACGTGATACAACGAGGTTTTGAATTTTGATACGCACAATTGTGTGGGTCCTGTTTTTCGGATGTTAGTTTTTATTTTGTAAAATAAACTATTAATATGTGTATTGAGGAGCATTTTAGTCAGTTCTTGACATACAAACAAAAATTCACACCTCCAGTTTTCTTTCAGGTCTGAAAGGGATATGGTGGCTGTAGCACGCCGCAGACCGTGTCATCGCGTAGGTAAACATGAGTACAAGTGTTCAAGTCCCTGAAGATGAAGGTGGAAAGTTGATCATGCCGTGATGCTGGAAAAGGACGTAGTCGACTCATTTTTTGGCGGCGTCTGACTACGAAGCTTGAAGTGTCCTCAAGGCGCTTGTCTGTCGTGGCACAAAGCATTTCTCCTGAAAGTTGAATTGGTTCTCCGTAGACTGGATCTGCCGAGGAAGCCCAAGATCTTCTTTATGTACACTTTGGATACCAAGTAAGACAATAGGTAAGGCTTGCAGCCAAGACATATCAGGATGGCACATGATGGCTGCTTTGAGTTGACGGTGGAAACGTTCAAACATTCCATTGGCACAAGGATGTCAGCTGGTTGTTTGGGAGCGTGATGTTCTAGTGAGAATCTCCAGGTTTCGGAACAACTGAGATTCGAACTGTCTGCCTTGGTCGGTCATGATACGGTGTGGTGATCCAAAGTGATAGATCCAGCCAGCATGCTACAAAAGCTTTGGCGACATCTTAGGCTGTGATGCGTTCCAGTGGCCAGACTTCTGGCCAGCGGGTGAATCGGTCCACTGCTGTCAGACAGTATCGGTAATTTCCAGCAGGAGGGAGTGGGTCGATGATATCCAGATGGACGTGCTGGAAGCGAGCAGGCGCTGGGTTAAAGTTGCCAATTGGAGCGTTGATATGGCGTGTGACCTTCGAGCGTTGACATGCCTGGCAGGCTTGTGTCCATGTATGGATGTACAGCAGTCATTTTGAATGTGGGGCCATACGAAGCGTTCTGATGCTAAATGGGCGGTCTCTCTGGCACCGGGATGACTTAGACCGTAAAGAGAGTCAAAAGCTTGTCTGCGAAAAGGTGCAGTGATAAATGGTCTGGTTCGACACGTTGAAGTGTCGCAGAAGAAAGTGATGTTGGTTCCTGGTATAAGGACTTTCTGCAACTGAAGTGCTGTTTCACGGTTCAAGAGATTAAGGAGTTCTGCATCCCCATCCAGTGATTGTGCCAAAGCGCAGAAGTTCAAGGTCCTACTGGCAATTCCGTTAATGCGAGACAGTGCATCTGAGACTACGTTGGAGGAGCCTTCATTGTGCTGAATATCCATTGTGAACTGAGCGATGAACGATAACTTGTTCAGCTGCATGGGTTGAAGTTTGTAGCGACATTGCTGGAAGGCGTAAGTCAGGGGCTTGTGGTCTGTATAGATTGTGCACTGCTGGGCCTCCAAAATGTATCTGAAGTGCTGCACTGTTTCATAAACTGCAAGTAACTGTCGGTAGTAGGCTGGCCATTCGGTTTGGTTCGGAGACAGTTTCCTAGAGAAGAAGGCTAGAGGCTGCCAGGCATCATCCACATATTGCTGGAGGCTAGCTCCAATAGCGCTGTTGGATGCATCTGTTAACAATCCCAATGGTGCTTGCGGATCGGGATGCGCTAGGAGGGTAGCTTGAGCGAGGCTTTCTTTACAGGCGGCAAAGATGTGTTCCATTTCTGGTGTCCAGGATACCTGTTGAGAGCCACGTAAACTGGATACAGCTGCATGGAATGAAGCTTGGTACTGTGATGCTGAGGGAAGGAATCGGCAACAGAAATTGATCATTCCCAGGAAACGTCTCAGATCACGTGCAGTTTTCAGGAGAGGAAAATTCTGCAGAGCTGTGATGTGTTCCAGCAGTGGTCGGGTCCCTGCAGCGGAGACTTCGTATCTGAAGAAGGTGACTTTCGGAGATGCTAAGACACTCTTGGTAGCATTGATAAGGATGCGATACTCGGAGAAGCGGTGAAAGAGAGCTCGCAGGTGGTGCCTGTATTCTTCGTCGACGTGCGCTAACATGAAATCCAGACCTGATAGTACTTCGTCTATAAATCTTTGAAAGGTTTGACCAGCATAGCGTAGTCCGAAGGTCATGAAAGGAAACTCAAACAGTCCGAACGGGGTTATGATTGTGGTCTTTGAAATGTCACTTGGGTTCATGGGAATCTGGGTGTAGGCCTTCACTAGGTCGGTAACGGAGAAAATAGCGCATCCGCGGAGCTGATTGCTGAAATCATGGAGATGGCTAGGTGGATACTTGTCAAGAATGGTCCGTGAGTTTAGGGCACGATAATCTCCTCAGGGCTGCCAGCCTTCGTCCTTTTTCGGTACTAAATGGAGCGGTGACGACCAAGGACCCTCAGAGCATCGTGCTGTACCTTCCAGTAGCATGGCATCAAACTCCTTCTTAGCAATCTGGAGGTGATGCGGGGCGAGAAGATGAGCTCGGCAAGAGATGGGTGGTCCTGATATAGTGCAGATGAAATGTACTGTAGAATGGCGTACTTCTAGTGAGGCTCCAGATGGACGAGTGAGGTCAGGAAATTCCTTTAAAATTTCATGAAACATTGTCGGTACATTGTGAGCCTTCACACTGGGCTATAGAGAGTTAGCAGTTTGGATGATCGTGATGCCATCGACCAAGTGTTTGTTACGACAGTCTGGCAGAAGATGGTAATAGGCGAGGAAGTCTGATCCCCTGATGGGAAGTGCGACGTCAGCAATTCTCGGCAGTTCGGCAAAATTCTCGTCGGAGTCCGAGGTTCAGTTTCATGTGCAGAGTCCTGTATGTATGGATTGTGGAATTATTGGCAGCTGCGAGTTCATAACTGGTCTGATGGCAACGCCCCTTCAGGAATTTATGCGGCAAGCAACACAAATCTGACCCAGTGTCGATCAGAAATTGATGTTTACTGCTCTTATTCATGATAAGGAGGCGGTTTCCATCTGTTGGGCAACCATTTACCGCCATCACTGGTTGCGGTTTGAGTTTGACGGGAAGCTACAAGGTGATTCACATTTCTGTGCCTTTTTGCGGAAGTGGCGATGATACCAGCAGATACCTTGTGCACCGGCTGTCAGAGAAGACCTGCGGCTGTTGTTATGATGGCTTGGCCGATCCCGAGAATGAGAGCGTGCACAGAAGGAAGTTTGCAGTGCTGCCATCTGGTGTGAAAATTCATCTATCCTCTTCGTGAGCTGGCTCACCTCACTAACTGTTTGTGTACTCATGGCGTGAACAGTGGCGGGATGTGACACGGGTGAAACCTCAAGAATTTTGTTGGCCAAGACGGCAACCTTATCTAGCGGCATCTCATTCTGTGTTTGTAAAATGGCCTGTACTTGTGACGGCAGGCGCTGTATCCATAACTGTCTTAAGATGTTATCTTGTACTTGTGTGCTGCCCGCGAGAGACCTAGGGTGTCGTAAGAACTGGGATGGCTTTCAGTCACCGAGCTCCTCTTCCATGAACAGTTAATGAACGTGTTGCTCTAGCAAATGAGTTCGGTATGCAGATACGCATATGCATTTTGCACCGGAGGGTTGGTAATAATATCTTCAGCTTCCACGGCATAGGGACTGTCCAGCTGGGAAACAATGTACGCGTATTTTGTTGCATCTTGTGTGATACAAGGTACATTGAACTGCGCTTCTGCCTGAGCGAACCATAGCCCTGGTTTGTCTGCCAGAAAACAGGTAATTTAACTCCAACATGATTCGCTACAGTACTAACCTCTGAGGGTGGTGATTGCAGCGTTTGCTGTTGAAGTTGCTGTTGTAGGAGGCGATTTTGCTCTTGTAATTGCTGTAGCTGCTGTTGTAATTGTTCCATAGCAACGGTGGTAACTAGCATGTGAATAGCACTGACTTTAAGTAGAAAACTGTATCACACTATATTAATCACGTTGGGGTCACCAATGTGGGGATCATTACACTTACTGAGTTGCCAGCTGCAGTAAACACAACATTTGAACAGAACTGCACTTTTATTCTGTACGGAACTTTACATTGTCGTTTCCTACAATGCCATCCATAGATAACAATATGTAGAAAGGCACTCGATGTATTTGTTTACTATATCTTGTTTTAATTATGCTGCCATGGAAATCATGGCTGCAGCCCTCTAGGTTCCTGTGGCGGAGGGATGACGTGCTTTTGCCACACATGGTTTGCAGGGGAGGAGGCTATTCCTATGTAAATTTTTAGCGAGAAGGTTATCAGATTTCTGCTATGCCTTGATATATGTTTTCATGGTGTATGCATGGTTAAGTTAGGGTAGGTGACACTATTTGAATAAAGAAACTGAAGAGGTTGCCACAAATTCGAACTTCTGTATCGTTTACTCCTCATGTGCACCTACGAGCTTTCTTATCAACATTCGAATGCGATGTCGGAGGAGTCTATTAGTAATACCTATCGACTGCTGTTCCATTAAGAAAATTAGAAATAAAGAGGAGGGCATGTTTTCATAACAAATACCTAAATAACATGTTCGTAATCAGTTGTTAACTCATTAGAATTGAAGGCCAAGTAAAATATCGCTTAATTTCAATTCTCTACACTGAAATTAAAGAAGAATGAGATACACTTCAAGATATGGCAGAGCGCATCACTAATTTGAGAGGTTAGGTTATATCTTCTTGTGCCTGGTTAAATTTTGGAGAGACTATTCCCATGTAAATTTATAGCGAGAATGTTATCATTTCTCCACTGGCACTTTGAATATGTTTTCATGATTCTTATAGTACGGTTAAGTTAGGTTAGGTGATGCTGCTTGAATAAGAAAACTGAAACATTTCCAACAAAATGCGATCGATCATCGAACCATATAGTTTTCTCGCTATGTACACTTGTGAGCTCTCTCTTCAACATTCAGAGGTGATGTCGAAGTCGATTAATAATACCCGGTGACTGCTGTTCTCTAAAAGAAAATTTAAAATGAAAGAGAATAACACATTTTCGTAATAAATGCGTAAATATCATGGCTGATAGCATTTGTTAACTCGTTAGAAATAAAGTTTGAAGTCAACAATTGTTTGATTTCATATTCTGAAATTAAGTAAGAATGTGATACACCTCAAGACATGTCAGAGTACATCACTGATTCAAGAGGATAGTTTATATTTTCTCGCATCTAGTTAAATGTTGGAAAAACTATTCCCATAAAAATTTGTAGTGAGGAAGTTATTATTTCTCTACATGCGCTTGTAATATCTTTTCACGTTACGTATATGGTTAGGTTAGAAAACTGAAACGTTCACCACAGAGGCCTCTGAGGTGATACTATTTCTTTTTCCAGAATGGAATTAAACCCAAACCTTCACCTGGTATCCGATTTTGAAAAATACAAACATGTTAGCCATAGTGTGGATATTATCCGTGAAAACGCAAGTTTTGAACAAACTGATTGATGTTTTATACTGATTTTAATGTGTATGGGGCTTTTCCCAACTTTAACAAAAAATTGGATGTAATGACAATCTGCTATAGCGAATAAATTTTTTGTTGTTACCAATTTTTGTTATAACGGACTTCTACTTTATGTGTTTTTCAAAAGATACCAGTTCAGAAAGCGTGAATAACCCCAAGGATCCTGAATTTTTACAATTTATGCGATGATAACCGGAAATATTAAAATGATTGTAAAGAAAGGAAACACTGGATGATTTATCGTTTATGAGTAGTTTAAGTGATGATTTAAGATTGTCACCGAATCTTATAAAACATCTGAATGCCTGATTAATAACCAAAGATCAAGGATATTAATGTACAATGTTCTAGTGGCTCCTGGTGCTGTCATCTACATTACTTCTGCGGCTTAGGTATTGCCAGAATCTGATGAAATCACCTCAACATATTTGGGAAGGAAATAATAAGGTACACTGACTGACAGAGCAAATGCAACACCAAGAAGGAGTGGTCAGAACTTTATGCCAATTGCAGGGCAGACTGACGTCACTGAGGTATGCTCATGATGTGAAATGCGCCGCTGTGCTGCGCATGTAGCGAACGATAAATGGGACACGGCGTTGGCGAATGGCCCACTTCGTACCGTGATTTCTCAGCCGACAGTCATTGTAGAACGTGTTGTCGTGTGCCACAGGACACGTGTATAGCTAAGAATGCCAGGCCGCCGTCAACGGAGGCATATCCAGCAGACAGACGACTTTACGAGGGGTATGGTGATCGGGCTGAGAAGGGCAGGTTGGTCACTTCGTCAAATCGCAGCCGATACCCATAGGGATGTGTCCACGGTGCAGCGCCTGTGGCGAAGATGGTTGACGCAGGGACGTGTGGCACGTGCGAGGGGTCCAGGCGCAGCCCGAGTGACGTCAGCACGCGAGGATCGGCGCATCCGCTGCCAAGCGGTGGCAGCCCCGCACGCCACGTCAACCACCATTCTTCAGCATGTGCAAGACACCTGGCTGTTCCAATATCGACCAGAACAATTTCCCGTCGATTGGTTGAAGGAGGCCTGCACTCCCGGCGTCCGCTCAGAAGACTACCATTGACTCCACAGCATAGACGTGCACGCCTGGCATGGTGCCGGGCTAGAGCGACTTGGATGAGGGAATGGCGGAACGTCGTGTTCTCCGATGAGTCACGCGTCTGTTCTGTCAGTGATAGTCACCGCAGACGAGTGTGGCGTCGGCGTGGAGAAAGGTCAAATCCGGCAGTAACTGTGGAGTGCCCTACCGCTAGACAACGCGGCATCATGGTTTGGGGCGCTATTGCGTATGATTCCACGTCACCTCTAGTGCGTATTCAAGGCACGTTAAATGCCCACCGCTACGTGCAGCATGTGCTGCGGCCGGTGGCACTCCCGTACCTTCAGGGGCTGCCCAGTGCTCTGTTTCAGCAGGATAATGCCCGCCCACACACTGCTCACATCTCCCAACAGGCTCTACGAGGTGTACAGATGCTTCCGTGGCCAGCGTACTCTCCGGATCTCTCACCAATCGAACACGTGTGGGATCTCATTGGACGCCGTTTGCAAACTATGCCCCAGCCTCGTACGGACGACCAACTGTGGCAAATGGTTGACAGAGAATGGAGAACCATCCCTCAGGACACCATCCGCACTCTTATTGACTCTGTACCTCGACGTGTTTCTGCGTGCATCGCCGCTCGCGGTGGTCCTACATCCTACTGAGTCGATGCCGTGCGCATTGTGTAACCTGCATATCGGTTTGAAATAAACATCAATTATTCATCCGTGCCGTCTCTGTTTTTCCCCAACTTTCATCCCTTTCGAACCACCCCTCCTTGGTGTTGCATTGTCACTGTCAGTCAGTGTACATTTGTTGATTATTTGAAGAACATATGGCATGGAGAAAAGAATCAGCTTTAAAGTGTAGGAACCATACATTGTTATTGCCATAAGAGTCAGAACACTGGAATGGGTTAGCCAGAAGAATACATCATGTTAATTTGGCTTATGCTAGTTTGTTGCGTAGATTGCCGAGCTGGTATACAGTTGTGAGCTAGCGAGTTGACTTTGACTAGCCACAGGTGGCGCATAAGCCACAATTTTAACCGTGCATATTTATATGACTGGGATGCTAACACTTGGTTCTTAGCAAATAGAAATAGCAAGTGAGAGCACTTTGACTCGCTTCCCATTTGAGCAATGGAGAAACTAGTGGCTACAATGAAGAGAGTTGCCAATGCAGAGCAACGTCTGCTTTTGAGCTGTATGTGTCATTCATTATACTGGGTGCATGCAGTTTTATGTGTCACAGGAGTGATTTATGAGTACCGTATATTTACTATATTGGGGAATACACTGAGTTTGAAAATGCCATCGTGCTTCGCGCTGGGATGTCAATCTGGTTACAGGTCAGATAAAGGTAAACATTTCTTCTCACCACCTGAAAATGGGCATTTCTCTTAATGGGCTAGATCAGATCCAAGAAAAGAGATGCTGCTTACACATAAGTCTAGAATTTGTGCGTGTTTCTTTTCCAAAGATCTCATTATAAAGGTAGACTTGTTTATTGTTAATAGGAATAAAGTTGAAATTCCAATAATAAGGTGGAGCCTAATGTGAGGAGCTGTCGTATGCATTTTTCAAAACTTGCTGTCCTATTTAAGCAAGTCCCTAAAAATTTTAAAACCCTCAATGGAACAAGAGTTATTCAGAGAATGCATTGGCAGTGATAATATTAATAGCAATAATGTAGAATGTAATTAATTCATTTTGCTCTCCGTATCTAAAATATCTAATAGTGATGATAAAACAAGTAAAAGTACCTGATCTCAATTTGCCCTGTACCGGTATATGTAAAGTAGCTCATAGTGACATTGATGCTTTTAGAATTATTTTAAATGTGAGGAGACAGGTACCTTGGTACAAATTTGATCAGAACAAAAAGGAAATTAGCTGCATGCAGAGATAAATTGAAGCTAATTGAATGTAAGGTTTATGGGTCATTGAGGAAGATAGTCTTTAGCAAGGAACAAAAATTAATTTTGAATGCAGAGCTTAAGAAATAAAACACAAGCCCCAAAGTTATGCACTATTTTAATGAATTTATATTAGAGAGTTTCCTTTTGAAAATGAAAATCCCTAAAGGTTAGACATTGTTTGAAACACGAGTTATTTCCTCTCCCTACTGAAGCTCATTTGAGATGACTATGGAAAGGTTTCAAAGGTGTTAATTTATACAAACAAGATGAAAACAAGCAACGAGGAATTGTGATGAAGTAAAATTGAGAGATGATATTAGATTTATTCCAACTACACTGACAGTTGATGGGTTTATTGATTTAGGAGATGAAGCTTCTGATAAAAAATAATGTCCTTACCAATCACACACTTGTACTTATATTTGTTGCTTTTTCGCATAGCTAGTTGTAGCCTGTAGCAGTGTATACTATCAAGAATGCAACTTCTTAGAATCTATTGTCGGAGATATAAACTAAGGTCATAATTCAATTAGGACAAGCTGAGGTGAAAATACTGTAATTGGTTTTATGTATGATGTAAGTCAGTGTAATAAAAGGGCCTCCTGAGACAAATGACTTAATGATTTCCTAGGAGACTGAAGCAAATGGGTCTGAATATCTTCCCGCCACGTCTACCAAACCAGATATATGATTCTTGCCAGGCTCATTCACCGAAGACCCGGTTGTTTCCAACTTTCTCGCTATAGCCAGAATTGAGTCTCTCTTAGGAGGATCATGCACACCACACTCTCTCCTGAACACCCTTTGCATGGCTACAGTGGACTTAATAATACAATGTTCACTAAACACTAAAAAAACGTACTGAGACAATGTATACTGGATCTTGAACGAATGTACAGCAGAACAAGTAAGCCAGCAACAAGCAAAATTGAGGAAACAATTGATGCCTAACAAGGTATAACTTGCATATGGTTGGCAAATGTTGGTAAGCGAATCTCCCGAGTTTCTTCATATTTAGAAAGAAATTGCATCTTCCTGTTTGCTATCAGACGGAAATGAGGTGGTTTAGAAAACCAACCAGTTTATATAAATCACCCTGTACAATAAATTGGGTTGTTGGTAACTTGTTGGACCCATTTTTAGACTGAAAATAATTAATACTTAAAGGTACATAATATAACAACATGATGACATGCTGCTCAATCACAGTAAAAAGCACAATTGGGTACAAAGTTTAAGTTGAATGGCTTTACAAAATAAGCAGAGTGCTAGAAGGTTATTTACATTATGAGGCTAATTTTACTATAGTAAAACCTCGTTAATTTGAAGTTATTGGGATGCAAAAATGCTTTAGCGTAGTCGATGAAAATGGCGTACAGTGGGCTGGTTGGTTATGTTAGTGCGCTGTCTATTTCAACAATGATTTCTTCGATGGCCTGTAAGGTTGATTTGCTTTCCATTCTTGGTCGTATGCGATGTAGTATGATCTTTGAGAAGAGCTTGAAGATAACACTCCAGTGCTATCCCCCTGTATGAACTGGGGTCGTTCTTGCTGCCCTTTTCTTTGTATAGAGTGATTAATTTTGCCTGTCTCCATACGCTGGGTATTGGTTTTCTTTTCATGTATTCATTGAATAGTAGGGTCAGTGGATCTATGGTGTCTATCAGTGCTGTCCTTAGGTGTTCGCTGTGAATTCCATTCGGGCCTGCAGATTTTTTGAACTTGGGAGTCCATTACACATTTTTTCACTTTGTTGTGATAGGTTGTAATGTGTGTATTGGTATGTCCTTTATTTCAAATTCATCCAATGGTGTATTTCCAAATAGTTCCTGCCAGTGTTCCATCCATTGCTGCGGGTTGACTGTGGAATTTTTAGGTGCAGTTTTTTAAAATTTAAGTATCCTGTAGAGTTTTTCCTCTGCCTCTTCGATCAGCTTTCTCTCTTCCTTTTGGCTATAGTCTTTTTCCTTGTTCTGTATGAGCTCTTTTTATTTGCTTCATATTTCTGCATATTTCTGGAGGTAGTGTTGGTTTTTTCTGAATCTGCTTCATGTAGGGATTTCAGTGTCATTTGCCTTGCCTTGTGGCATTCGCTGTCAAACCATTTTTTAGCTGTTCTTTGGTTGTGTGGTTTGGTTGTTGATGACAAGAGAAGGTTTTGTAGTGTAGTCATGGCTTCGTCTAGGTTTCCTTGTTTGATTTTTCCTTTATTTCCGGTATTGCTTCCTTTTCCACCTTCCAGAGCTCCTCGTCTATATTCCTTGAGTGTCTTGCTTGTGTTTCTGGGCGTTCTATGTGCTTTTCTGTATTCAGTTAGAAATGGGTTTGAACTGGCATATGCTTTCTGATTGGGTTCGAGCCAACCCTTTGTTCCACTTCTTCGATCCCTTCATTGCTGATAAATACCAGGTCATTCATGCTCTTCTCGTTATGTGCAATGTATGTATACACCATTCAGAGTTCAGGCCGTAGTCTGTTAGGAAATCTACTACGCTGTCCATCTTCGTGCATCATTTGTCGATTCAGCAGTTGAAGTCACCGGTTACCATTAAAGATTTGTTGTCATTGAATGCTTCGATGGCTTCACCCAGGCTGTCAATTATATTTTTGGCACATGTGTTTGGGTTGAAGTAGGCTACTGTTAAATTGATTTGTTTGTGGTCTGTGTTTCTGGACCGTTGTAGATGCGGCTTCACGAAGCAGCTAACCCTGCCCTCAGGTCGCCCTCTCCTTTCCAGCCTTGCTAAAATGTGCGCACCGTAGAATTTGTCCAATTCTGCTTCTTTGGTGGTGAAGGTCTATGTGAGTGTCAGGATGTCGTATGTGTCCCATCTGGTGCTTGTGTCTACGGGTAGTAGTGATTTCAGGCCCTCCGCATTCCAAAGCATGGCTTTCAGTGAAGTCTTTGTGTTGGTGTTGTCAGTTCCCGCCATCGTGTCTGTGTGGTCTGCAGGTGGTGTGCTGGCGTAGTTCCTGTTAATGGGGTTGATTGGTTTCTTAGTGGAACTTGTAGGGGTGAAAAGTCACCCCTTTGGGCCAAAAGTTTGGGTTTTCTATCGTTTCCTTCATGGTGAATGGGACTGCGATTCTGAAAGCTTTGTTCTGTCCTCTTGAACTTAAGGATGTGATCTCTCGTATTTCCTCTGTGCCAACTTCTATCAGATGATTCCTTATGTTTTCTTCGGTAGTATCATTATCAAGTCTTCCTATGTAGAACCATGCCATTTGTTCTGTGGCTCTCAGGTTACTGCTTTCCTTGCCTGTTCCTTTCCCTAGTTGTCGGCGTTTGAATCCAGTACGTGTGTCGTGAGTATTAGTTGCTCACCTTAACGTTGTAACGGCCTGATCGGTACCATCGTAACGATGGTTGTGTGAGCTGGGTTGTTGGTGTGTTGCATTGTGTGTTTGGGTTTGGGTCACCTCTGAATACAATGGTTGATGCTCCTCTGTATTTTGGGTAATTTTAACTGTTTGGTTGTTCAGTACTGAGTTTCATCTGATCTGTCAGAATTTCTGATTGTTTTAATTGTACTTCAAGCATGAGAGCTAGTTTATTTAATAGGGTTTCGCTGAGTGAGTCAATAGTGGTCTTTGATTTGGTCACCTCATTCCTTATTTCTGAGCATGTTTCCTTTGTTTTCTAAGATAGCAAGTCTTGTTTCGTCTTCTTCGGGTGGTGCTGTGTTTATGCCATACGTAACGAGTTGGTGCGTACATTTTGGGCAGAACCAGATAAAGTTGTTCTTCTTGATTTTCAGCACATTACCAGCACATTACCAGCATACCCATGCATTCCACGTGATATCGTGACTTGCAGTTCCTGTTGCATGTGATTATCTAATCTTCTTCACTCAGTTGTGAGTTGCATTCCTCACATGTGTCGTTATTGGCCTTGTTTGGCATAGCGAATTCTCATATGTTCCTCTGTGTTTGTTTGTTGAATGTCTTTGCGCAGAGCTCGTAGTAGTAGTTAGCTTTTCCCTTGCGGGTATTCCGAAAGTTCAGTCTTTCTGCATCTATACTTTGTCTTTCCGGTGTGGGCCAGACTTTATTCCGCCTTTGACGCACTTATACGGTCTCTTCCCTTGTGATTCGCTATGTGCATCTATATTTTCTCTTTCTGGTATAGGTCGAACTTTCCTCCACCCTCGATGCACTATACGGTCTCTTCGTCATGTGATTCACTACGTGCATCTATGTTTTCTCTTTCCAGTGTGAATTAAAATCTTCCACCGCCCTCGAAACACTTATGAGTTTTTTTACCCCGGGTGATTCACTAAGGTTTTCTCTTTAGGTGGGTGATCTGTTTGTTTCTTCTCCCAGTAATTGACTAAGGTTTTCTCTTAAGGCGGGCGATCTGTTTCTCGTCTTTCTTAACCTCACTAATTTCACCTCAGCTGTCTCTAGATTTTGATCTTGTATTTAAATTTATACACTGTTATTTATTATTAATTGATTCTTTATAGTTGCAGTATGCTCCTTTCGTGTTCCCTTGGACTTTGCCTTACCTCATTTAGGATATTTTGACCATCTGTAGTTCTCGTAAATTGCTGAGCAGCAAGCCACACACGTTTCACTCAAAAACAATGGCAGATACTATATCACTATTTGTAATGATGATGTTGGTATGTATTGTTAACCAGCCTCCGGTTATTCTTGTTTGTTCGCAGATGACATCAAACCGACAGTAAAAACTACTCCTCCACCTCCGCAGTTATCGTATAACATGGAAGTGAAGCTGATAAACCTTGCAAAGAACTTTCAGGTTCCAAGCCACGGTTCTCAAGATTTTGAAAGCTTGGCGTCACAAGTTGACTCAAGTTTCAGGGATGTTTTCAAGAAATTACCTGGCTTTTATGACCTGCATGTTGATGACTTTAAAGAGTAAGTTACATCAGTGGTGATGTTCATTATAGCTTTAGAGTTACCTTATTGGTTTACTTTCAGTCAACTAAGCCTGGCCGTCTTCAGCAGTCAGTTGAAGGTACGTTAGTGTGGTAAGTTGATTGTCAGAAAAAAAACTGTAGTGAATTTGTTGCTCTTCACTGTAAATGGAGCGAGAAACCATTAAATAATCAATAGCATTATTAATTAAAATATCATTATTTAACTTACACTCACATTCATAAAAACCAGAACACCTCGAAAGACTAGAGATAGGAAGTTCATATTCACAGGACAAGTGCATTAATATGTTCTGAAGAAATGATTAGCATTTGAACCATGTCAGCCCTCAGGTTCAAGGTCCACATCGATATCTCTGCGCACCACCACCGACTGGTAAAAAGTGCCTGCGACTCTTGTCACAATAAACCGAAGGTAATGGATGAGTCTGACTTGAGCAGACATGCAAGGTGCCTTGCAGACATATGCCAGAACCGTAGCATCAAATGAGTGAGTTTGAAAGAGGGCGCATTATTGGCATGAGAGAACGTGACACATCCATGTGGGACATTGCTGCTCGTGTGGAATGAAGTATGTCAGCAATGCAACGGGTGTGTACAGAATGGTTCACAGAAAGCCGTAGAACACGATGAGATTAGTCTGGTCGCACCACACATACCACCCCTCGAGATGATCGACACCACATCTGAATGGCATTGCAGGACAGATCTGCATCCTCCTCGGCTCTGGCGCAACAGTGGAATAGTATAAAACATCTCACACTATCAGGAGTGACAGTCCGTTACTGTTCATTAAGGGCTGGGTTATCGGCGCGTCATAAAATTCTCCGCTTACCTTTGACTAATGTGCATAAATATGATCGACTGCAATGATGTATGGAGCAAAGTCACAGGGGACAGGAATGGCAGTAGATAGTGTTTTTGGAAGAATCCTGTTTCTGTTTGTTTGAAAATGATGGTCATATTATGGTTCACTGCAGGCAGGGGGAGAGGCATCACATTGACTGCATTCACAAAAGACATACAGGGCCAACTCAAGGCCTTACGGTATAGGGCACTATGACCAGTTTGACCTACGTTAATGAGATCCTGCAACCCGTAGCCATACCCTTCCTGCATGACACCCCAAATGCCATATTTCAGCAGGACAATGCGCGTCCACATGTTGCTGCACGTACATGTGCCTTCTTGTTGTCACAGGACGTCAGACTGTTGTCCTGGCCCGCCTGTTTACCGGACTTGTCATTAGTTGAAAATGTGTGGGATATGGTGAAATGATGGGTGCAGCGCTATGACCCAGTGCCAACCACAAATTATGAACTGTGGAACCAGTTGATTGCAGCATAGGTGGCTTTACCTCAGGACGCCATTCGCGCCATACACGTGTTGATGCCATCAGGCACGGAACAAGTTATCAGTGCCCATGGAGGACCCAGAGCCTACTAGGCAACAGAACACATGCTGAGCCTAGGTGACTGAAATGGTAAATGATTCTGCAGAACATAATAATGAACATGTCCTGTGAACACGAACTTCCTATCTCTAGTCTTTGAAGGTGTTCTGTTTCTTTAAGGAACATGAGTGTACATTTATTACCTATAAATAGGTGTGTATTTGTTTTATTATTAACCTTTTGAGTGCCAACGGAAACTTGAATAGTTCTATGCTAAAAGTGCCAAACATATTTCCCCAAAAAATGCACAGTGTTGGATAAATGTTCTTAATTTCTGACCTATTAAAGTTAGTCACTTCATTCTGGTTTTGGCAGTAGTCCAAGAATGGCACTGAGCATAATGTTTCAGAATTATACTTTAATTGAAAACAGAACAGTTAATAATCAACAGAAATGCAATATTTCACTTGTCTGGCTATACTATTTTGGAATCTCGAAGGAAGTTAGCCAGTTACTACATTTTATTAAAAGGAACCTGGCTGTGATGTAAGACAACTTTCTAACTAAAAGAAGTGAGTGAAACAAAGCTTTTCTTATTCTACGTTTCTTTCTTCTCTTCTTCCACCACTTTTCCCATTCCCTGATGCGAACTGTGTTGCACATATGGATCTGACCCTGTTTTTTTGGCCAAAAGCCCTTCTTGATGCTAATCTTATTTAGGGGGATAGATTCACTATTACATTATTTTATGTTGATTGGTAATGTGATGTATAGTGCATATATGAAGAGGAGTATAGAGGGACAAATGCAAACACTGTCCCTGTGTCAGTGGAATTAACCAGGCACTGTTAAAGTCCCCTACCCAGCCTGGAATCAAACCTGGTATACTCTGAACTATAGACCTCCATGTTGACCATTAGGCTACGGAGCCATACAATGAATTGTATTACATTTCAACATTAAAAATACACTAAATGTTTCAAAATTCATATTTATGCCTTGAGATACACATCATTCTCATAGTGAAGTCTTATGGTACCTTACAACAGTGAAGGGCTTTCATTTCTTGCATAGGAACCATTGACATGAATATTTTCCTTCTTTACATAACACTGCGCTTATTACTTGATCTTCAGGCCAGCAGTAAATCTAAATGCTGTTAGTCAGCTAGTAACAAACTACCTGTAGACACTTCTAAGTGCCCAAATTGGGCAGCACAAGTTTTGAGCTGTTGAAAAAATATACAATTAATGTCATATAGCAAATTCAGAAAGAATTATGTAAAGTCAAATGAACTTTATTTTTTATTGTCATTAAATTCACACATACCATGTGTCTGCATAAGTCTTTTCTGGTTTCACTAAGATATGGCGCTAGTGAACAGTACTCAGTGTATGAATTTGACACATACATCAGTTTGTTCGTCTTACATTAACCTACGAACACACACAAGTTGAGACCGCCAAACACTAGCGTCTGTGTTGTATCGTTCAGTGATCATGTTGACGTTTGTGCCTGAAAAAAAAACATTTGTGGCACGCGTTGCTTTTCTTATTTAATCAGAAGGAAAAGGCTGTTGAAAGTTATTGTTTGCTTGTAGAAACATATGGTAAATACGCTCCATCGATTAGAACATGTGAGACATGGTTTCAACAATTTAAAAGTGATTTCAAGATGAGCAATTGCAGGCATTACTGAATCATGACCCAACTCAAACTCTATGCTATCGCCAACAAATGATTAATTTAAATAACGCATTGATCGAAAGACAACTAGAATAGGCCAGAAGACATGGCAAAGTGATTTTGTTACACAGCAATGCGCCTTCTGACTCAGCAAGACCAGTGAAAGTCACCCTGAAATCGCTTGGATGGGACTTCCTTCAACACCCATTGTACTACCCGACCTGGCGCTATCTGACTATCACCTCTTCGCATTAATGGGGCACGTGCTTACAGAGCAGCACTTCAGCAATTTCAAGGAAGTTGGAAAATGGCTTGACGAATGGTTTGCCGGAAAAGACAAGCCGTTTTTCTGGCATGGTATTCATAACTTACCTAAAAGATGGACGAAGTTTGTGAAGGCTGATGGCCAATATATTGAATAAACAAAAAATAAATTTTTCTTGAAAATTACATGCTTTCTTTACCATGAAAACTGGGAAAAACTTATGCATACACCCGGTACATATATAATTTTAATGATAATGATTTTAATAATAATAAGATCATAGTCAATACAGATCAGTTATAAATATTTAACCAATATGGTTAAGGTAATAAACTAAGTCAAATAAAGCATTGATGAAATGAATGCTGGTACTCGAGGGGGCAGTTGGACTGCTGTCGTGGAACTTAATCTCTACAGGGTACTGATAATTTACTTGATGTTATTTTCAGGTCAGATGGCAACGTCATTGCTAAAATGAACATGTTACTCGATAAATCTCAGTTCGAGAAAGGACGGTCACTTGATGAAGAAGGACCAGGAATTGTTGAAGTAACCCTTATAAATACTGTGGCAAAAGGAAAGGTTGGAGGGCTGTCTGTGGATCCAACCTACCATATTATTAATTCTCAATCATGTAAGTTTTTGTATTTTGCTTCAGATATTTAATATTCTTGCTGAATTACTGAAACTTTATTGCTATACATATCACCAACCTATGGTGTGAAGAGCTTGTGATGCAAGCAAAGTCGCTATCTTGAATGACTGACTAGTTTTCTTAGTATTACTAATTTAAATTTCCATACATTGAGGGAGATGTACTCCATTACTAATTAATTATCAGGAAGGTAGAATACTGATAGCATAAAAAATGAATGGGAATCCCTAAATACAAGTAATTCTTAGATGGGAGAGTAATGAACAATTCCATGCTATTTGTTGGGATATGCTGTATTGTTAAACTTTTATATGACTGAAGGTGATACATATAATTTGTTGTGTAGTTAATCAATATTACATAATAATAATAATAATAATAATAATAATAATAATAATAATAATAATAATAATAATAATAATAATTTGAATAATAGTAATTTGATTTGAAAATCAGTGTTGTTATTCGGAAAAATAATGCAAATTATAAAATATCCATGCATCAAGTTGTTGGTGGCAGAAAAACAATCATACAACAGAAAATGACAAAATGGTAGGAAAGCATAAAATGTGGGAATCTATCAGGCATATACTATATTTTGTCTGAACTTGAGAGGATTCAGTGAGTTATGCTTCTTTCTAAAAATATTTCTTAATCATCATGAATTTCACTAAGTGGTTGTCCTCTGCTTTTTATTACAGTGACAGCAGCTAAACCTGCAGTTGAGACTCCGGACAGTAAGGACGACCCTGTTCTTTCCTCCACCAAATTATACATAGTCATTGGATGTATTGCAGCCCTAGTGCTAATTGCAGTCATACAGGCTGGTTGTACAATATATAAGACCGTAAAACATCCTGCTGCACATCATAAGGTACTGTTTACAACTGGTTATTTATGAAATTTACACAGTATATAGAGGCTTATCTGTAAAAGTTGAGTGAATACAGGTCTTTTTCAGCAGATAGAACTGAGAAGGGACAATGTTATATGGGTCTGTGTTCTAAAGGCTTCTTGGAATTTCAGTTACAGTGAAATCTCATTAGTGCATTCCTCATGGACACGTTTTTCCATTTAGCACATCGTAAATTCAAAGTCCCGATTCTCATCGTATTAATCTGTAAAAAAATACTTCACTTATCGCGGAACTAATTTTTGTTATTACCGCTTAGTATGTTCGCATCTTTCATAGCACTGGAAGTGTTATTTGTCATCCCTTGTGAAAGGAACATGATTTCCAACTTGAGTAAGAAAGAGACCTCGCCAGAGTTTTATGGTGACGGGAAAAGTCCTTGAATTCCAGAACTTCACAGGATAAGTTGCACCTTCAGGAAGCAAGCTGTTAGCCTCAGGAATGTTCATTTTTGCTTGCCGGTTAGCAGCGAAATTGCTGAATAACACAGTGAGCCTGTTTGTGCTTGTATTTCACATTCCGTTCAGAAATTAGAAATTTTTATTTTGTTTGAGTTGTACGGTGAGGGGTAGTGTATATTTGTCTTCCTGATAGCCTACATCTGGATTAGGAACATAATCATCTGAAGTTGACTAGCATGGTGCTTATTTGTCTTCTGATAGTGACACAAGTGTGTTAACAGAAGTGCAATAACAGGTCTAACTTATGATTATTATGATTATTGTATGTGTTGCTGTGAAGTGTTACATCCATTTATTGTTATTACATCATGTGTACATACGATATGATTGCATTGTTTTTGAGGTTATGTCATGAAACGTGCACTATATATAGGCATTTATATCAATTCAGTTAATGTAAATACCTGTAAATTAATATTGTAATTTATTCTTACCTGTATATATTAATTGTAATCCATAATTGTGAAACACACTGTAACTTCCAGAATGGTAATATGCACGAGAACTATTGAGAATATTCTATACATTATAACCTATGTATTAGACACTCTAGAATTTTCACAAAGATATATTTTGTAATGTAGCTTTCTAGAAGCCTGACGATCTTGACGGAAAAAGTTAGTTGTTGTTTAGTAGAGTTATGGGGTAGCAAGTATATATCCCGGGCTGACATGCAATATTTGCAGTCTCCATATTGAAATATGCAGTCATCTGTTTTCAAGTGTGTTTCAAAGTTGTAACCTCCATATTGAAGTGTTGGCAGTTGTTCTTAAAATGGCAGCTTTAAGGATATTCTCGAAGTGAAGTGTTTTGTTGTGATACTGTGATTAAGGTTATGTGTGTGTTAATTTGTGAATATACTGTATGCAAATAAAAATAATAGTAACAACTGACAGCATCTCGTTTGCGTATGTGTGGCTACATTAACTAGTGACCATGACGAGGACGTAAACATTTACAAAGGAATACAAGTGTAGTAGTTCAAAATGCAAGTCATATTAGAGAATATGTCACTCAAACAGCTCAAAGACGAACTTACCAAGAGGTATCTCCCGACGAACGGGAAGAAGAAATCGCTACAGGCGCGACTATGGGAAGATCTCGTGGAGAAGGGCGAAGATTCAGGAACGTTTTGCATCAAAGTAGCGAAGATGCCGACGAAACATCGGAAGATGGGGTAAATTTAACCAAAATGTGCTCTCACTTAATGACCGTGATGCAGGCACTAAATGACAAACATTCAGACAAACTTTCAGGCAAAATTTCAGAATAAATTTCTCAAGCTAACTCAGTTTTAACTGGACAAATATCACAAGTGTATACGCAGGTTTACAAATTTGAACAGGGCCTAGAATAGAAAATTTCAACCGTAAATGACAAAATTTCATAGCTAATTAGCGATGTCATCGATCGATTAACATAGCAGATATTGGACATCAGGTGTAAACTGGAACCGGTTGATCAGATCGATAATAGAGTAAGCCAGCTGGAAGGGGATATCTTGGACCTCAAGGAGGGGGTGGAAATCCAGGTTTCCGGCATAAAACAACAGGTTGCGGGGAGGATTTCTAACATCGAGAGAAACTTTGAAAGCCATATATCTACCGCTGAGGGAAATCTTGGGAGCCGTATTTCTGCTGTTGAATGAAGAATAAAAAACCGGATTTCGACCATCAAGGGAGGTGTGCAGAATATAAGGTGATTACTGAGAGCCTTCCGGAATTCCACGGGTGACTGGAGGAGAACCTGACTAGCTTCGTCAAGGGATCGGTCAACCTATTAGGAAGGACTAAATGAAATGAAATGGCGTATGGCTTTTAGTGCCGGGAGTGTCCGAGGACAAGTTTGGCTCGCAAGATGCAGGTCTTTTGATTTGACTCCCATAGGTGACCTGCACGTCGTGATGAGGATGAAATGATGATGAAGATGACACATACACCCAGACCCCCGCGCCAGCAAAATTAGCCAATTAAGGTTAAAATTCCCGACCTTGCCACGAATCGAACCCGGGACCCCTGTGACCAAAGACCAGCACGCTAACCATTTAGCCATGGAGCCAGACTAGGAAGGACTAATTTACCAGAGGACATCTTTGTGCAAATCATCACACTGCGATTAAAGGTGCAAGCTGCTACTTGGGGGAACAACTTGAAGGGTTTAAATCTAAAGTGGACGGATTTCAAGAGGGAATTCCTCACTAGGTTTAATTCTGAAGGGGTGAAGAGCTCCATTAAAAGGAAGCTACTGACTGAGGCACAACCCACTGGCATGAGAGCCAGTGCCTTCGTCCTACAGAAGTACCGCCTCTTCAAGCATCTGCACCCGGAAGGAAGCGAAAAGGATATCTTACCAGATGTCACAGAGCTACTCCACAATAAGATTCGGCCCCTAGTAAAAGTATCACAACCCAGATCCTTTGATGATCTACTCAGAATCATCGCCCAGCTGGAGGAGGAACATAAGTGCAACGTTACGGAAGAGCTCTGCGCAGTTACGCAGTTTTACCAGTGTGGAAGAGTGGGACACATGAAGAACAAGTGCCCAGCCATGACGTTGGATAAACTAGGTCTGGCCCATTCTGGATTAACACGTTGCGGACGGGAGACGAGTTAACTCGTGTTTGGCTGGCCGAGCGTTGTGGATGGGAGATGAGTTAACTCGTCTTCACGAGACTCTACGTTCGGCGGAATCTGTTGAAACTTGTGAAACTAGCTGGCGGTTAAGGTTACTAGAATCTCGATGTTGAAGCTTTTGTTTATTCCATGCTAGCTTTGCTTTACGTTCTTCATCTGTTTTATGATTCATTTGCTAAGTTTTTCAACCTCATGTTTACATCTTCAAGGAGCCATGAGGTGGGTAAGATTGCGCTTCCTAGACTGGACACGAGATTAAACGCTGCCAATATTTTTAATGAATTATATGCGGATAAGTATTTGGATTGCCTCAATTATGTTCTAGTTGAAATTCCAGGAATGAAACAAAATTCAAGCAGAAAGTGCAGAGAGTGTTTCAGCAACGGCAAACGAATTGAAACAAGATACACTTGCAAAAGTTGTTTTGTGCCCCTTTACAGAGGTTATTGCTACACAGCCTACCACACCAGGAAACATTACTAGAACTCTTATGAAAGGTCTCCAGTAAATTTCACCATAATCAATACAAAGTTAGTGAAGCTAGACTCATTTGTTTATGTGCATGTGCTGTAGCAATAAGTTACACAGTAAATGGCCGGGCCCAGGGGTTGAGCAGTGTGTTGAGCATCCGGTCCACAGTGTGATAAGGGGGGATGGAACCGAGAACAGGAAGGTGCCTCAAGACCTGACAGATGAGCAATCCTGGTAAAGTAGGAAAGGGATTGGTCAGATAGTGAGTAGAATAGGCCAACCCCGCCCAGCTATCGTCTTAAGGATTGACAACGAGAATTTTTCAGCATACTCGACAGCCAGGCAAGCCATTCATTTGTCAATTGGTCTGTTGCCAGATTACTACCACCTATGAAGTCTCACCACCTCAGAAGAGTAGTGGGAGCAGTGGACGGGGTAACCTGTTCCATTCAAGGACAGACTAACCTAACCGCTAAATGCATGAACATGCCTGTTTTAATTGATGTTGCAGTGATTCAGAACCTGATACCTGACATTATATTAGGTCATGACTTTCTGGTGGAATATAAGGTGATCCTAGACTATGCAGCTCATGAAGTCTTTTTGGGAAAAGCCAGATGTCTGAGAGTCGTCTGGCACAATGGAAATCTCCGATACGGAAGTTGATGTAAACCTGGGAGATATCTAGTTAACACGTCTTCGACCGAGTGAAGAAGAGGAGCTGAGACACACCTTAAAGGACTTTCCAGAAGTCATCACCAATAAAATAGGAGGACTACCACAGTAACGCACACCATTGATTGTAGCTCTTCTTCACCTATCAAGCAATGTCCATATCCCATCAACCCAGATAAATGCAACTTCATCATTCAGAAGATTCAAGAGATGGAAGGGCAAGGTCACATCGAACCTTCTACATCCTGTTGGGTTTCACCTATCATCCTACCGATGAAGAATGAGGTGTATCGGCTATGTGTGGACTTCCACAGGTTGAACAAGAAGACCGTTAGTGATGCCTACCCCATGCCTTACCTGAAAGTCTCGCTGAAACAAGTAAGTGGGTCTAGGATTTTCAGCATGCTGTACCTCACCTCCGGATACTAGCAAGTGGAGGTTGAGGAAGGTTCTAGACCACTGACCGCTTTCATGACACCAAGAAGATTATATCAGTTTGCAGTAATGCTCTTTGGATTGAAGAATGTTCCTGCCACCTTCATGTGAATGATGGATAAGTTATTATCAGAATATGTTGGATATTTTTGCCAAGTGTATCTCGAAGACATTTTAATTCACAGCAAAAATTTTCAAGAACACCTTGTAC
Organism: Anabrus simplex; assembly: GCF_040414725.1. Taxonomy (NCBI): domain Eukaryota; kingdom Metazoa; phylum Arthropoda; class Insecta; order Orthoptera; family Tettigoniidae; genus Anabrus; species Anabrus simplex. Next base: position 118,804,896 of record NC_090266.1, read on the forward strand.
ATCTGATGAAAGTGCTGGAACGACTGAAGATTCATGGACTGACTTGCCACCTGGAGAAGTGCCACTTCACCCAGTCCTACGTAGAATATCTTGGCTATGTACTAACCTCTGAAGGCATAGAAATGCAACCGGAGAAGAACTGAGCTGTCCAAGAAGCTGAACGCCCACGGACCAAGTGACAAGTACGTCAGTTCCTTGGCTTGTGTGGATGGTACAGCAGCTTCGTGCCACACTTTGAAGAGAAGGCAATACCACTCACCAATCTGCTCCATAACAACTGCCCGTTCCAATTGACCAGCAAGGAAGAGGCAGCATTCCAAGGCATTAAGACTGCAATATGCAATGGTCCTGGTCTAGCCCATCCCGACCTTCAACAGAAGATGTGCCTACAGACGGACGCCAACGACTCCGGCTTAGGAGCACTGTTATTCCAGGAGAGGAGTGACGGCAGAAGGGACATCATCGAGTATGCCAGCAGAAAGCTATCTCCCACTGAACAACACTACTGCAGTACCGAGAAGGAAGCCTTAGCAGTGGTGTGGGCCATGGGAAAATTCAGGGGCTACTTGGAGGGAAGGAAGTTCTAGCTCTACACCAATAACGCCGCTCTCAAATGGTTGAACTTGGTCTCTGGCTCAAAATCTAAATTGATGCGATGGGCCCTGTTAATCGCAGAATTTGATTTTGATGTGTGTCACATCCCAGGACTGATGAACATAGGAGCAGACAGCTTATCTAGGCACCCGGCGATGGAACCTGAAGCTAGGGGCACCATTGTTGAGAGGGAGTTCCCACAAAAATTCGACAGTGAACCTAAGGAACCTGTCCATATAACCATCAAGAACGAACTTGATCTACGAGTGATCAAACAGTGGCAGGAACAAGACAAGCCCTGCAGGACCATGACGCAGTGGATTAGGAGACAGAACACTGAGAGTCGACTTGTCCTGAGGGGATTCAAGATGTGCTACAAGAACTTCCGGGTCAACGGACGACTCTTAATGTACAGGTCGCACCTCTCCGACATGCCTGCAGTTGTGGTGATCCCCAGACAGCAAACGATGGACATCCTCGAGAAGTTCCATGACAGCACGGAAACCGGACATCCAGGAGGTGTGGAGACATATCAGTCTATCCGACGGGGATTCTTCCGGGTCAACATGCGGAAATATATCCTGGACTTGATGGGTCCTTACCCTAGAACACCACAGGGTAAAACAGGACTCCTAGTAATCGCTGACCTTTTCACAAGATTGATTGAGGCCTTTCCAATACCAGAAGCCACGACGGGACAAATCACCAGCTTGCTACAAGACGAGGAATTCAGCCACTATGGTTATTCCACGTGCACTGTATATAGACATTTATATCAGTTCAGTTAATGTAAATACCTGCAAATTAACATTATAATTTATTCTTACCTGTATATATAAATTGTAATCCATAATTGTGAAACACACTGTAAATTTCAGAGTTTTCATGTTTTTGTTGTCTGGTGTTTCTTACACCTTTCAGTGCAATATTATTCTATAATCCCTAGCAGAAAAGGTTTCTCGTACTTGTTCTCTCATGTTTTTCTACACATTTTAATATTCCCATCTTATCATTAGAAATGGTAGATATAATTTTCGCTGTACCCACGGATACATGATTAAAATGCCGTCATGTCAGAAACGATCATATCTAGTGTTTCCATATCCCTGTAGGATAGTTTTAATTCGGGTATTCAGTAGTACGTTTTCTCGCTTAACACATTCTTTTTCCTTGTCCCTGGTAGAAACGTCTTAACAAGGTTTTACTCTATTCCAAGTATGTGATGGGTACTTGTGTAACATATTGAGTTGTATATAAACATGGAGAAATATTGTTAGGAGCACCTAATAGAATAACACAAACACAGGTCAGTATGGGAAGAGGGATCAACACGGAAACAGTGAAGGACAAACGTGAACACAATATTCCGTGGGCTACCTTTGCATCCTCATGCATGGCCGTCTACACACAGATCAGCTTTCTCCTCATTAATTCCAGTTCTCCATCCAATTCTTCTCAGCACACTGATGAGCTCATAGCTTTCTAGCTTCACCAAGGGAGAAGGAATTGACACTGCCTAATGACCACGTAGGCAACCATCTATTACCATCTGTTCTGCCCTCATTGACTTGGTTGTGAGAATCGTGATGATGACAGAGCAATTGAGCTTTGCTAACCAAATTTAACAGAACTTAAAAAAATAAAGAATATCAAACCCATATTATGTTATGATGTTTAAAGATATCATTTGTTGACAGAAAAATGAAATTACTACTCTACACATCGTAACATTTTTCTCTTTATTTTTACTGCTAAGTGCAATATAAAAATTTTTTATTTTGGGCTACCTTTTAAAGATGAATATGGTCTTGTTTGCATTTTTGCAGAACTTTTTGTACTTGACATTCTGCACATAGTTTAATAATGATTTTAACAGTGGAGGCAGAGTGCAGGGATTGATTTATGGATTTAGGCAGTGTTGAGCTGAACCTGTGGAATGCTCTTTCCACACTTGGCACAGGCTTTCTACAGCTAACAAATATGTTGTGGATGACCTTTCAAAGATGCATATGTATGTGGTCATCTGGACTAGTTTCTAGAACAATTTATGCTCTACAATTTTCATTCATTTAGTTTGTAGATATCATTAACAGTATAGGTAGTGTAAATCGAGAATATGTTCACCGTGGCGTCATTTTCTTCAAGTTGTTTTGCAGAAACTGTCACAGCTCTGCATTCTTTCAGTACAGTTCAAAATGTAATACAGTGAAACCTCATTAGTGCATTCCTAGTAAACTCGTTTTCCCGCTTAGCGCATTTTAAATTCAAAGTCCCGATTCTCATCGTATTAAATCTATACAAAATACCTCACTTATCGCGTTACAAATTTTCGTTATTACCGCTTAGTACGATCACATTTTTCATTGCCCTGAAAATGTTATTTGTCAACCCTTGTAAAGCAAATGTTATTTCCAGCACAGGTAAGATCCATTGCCACAGTTGCGTGATTATGGAAAGAGGCCTGAAAGTCCTGAACTTCACAGGATAAGTTGCACGTTTGGGGAGCAAGTTGTTAGCCTCAGGAATATTCAGTTTTGCTTGCCAGTTAGCAGCAAGATTGCTGAATAACAAATCAAGTCTGTTTGTGCTTGTATTTCGCATTCCATTCAGAAGTTAGAAATTTATTTTGTGTTGAGTGGTGCAGTGAAGATTTCTTGCGGGATACGGTAGCCTATATCTGGATTAGGAATGTAATCATGTGAAATTGACTAGCATGGTGCATATTTGTCTTGCAATAGCCTAGGTATGGATACGGAAAAAGTGAAATTCCTTTCTAATGAAGAAACATTATAATCTTTCAGAAACTGGACTAGCATCCACATCTTTAAGTGCACAGAGGTCGCAAATTTTGAACTCGCACCTTTGAGTTTCCACTCGATCGATTCAACATGGTCAAAGTTTTTCAAAATCACGACCTAAGTCATTCTAATTATCAAAGTAATTTTCTCGCTGTCACACATGGACGAGTATAACCTGCAATTCATTGTCTAAGAGTGTGACCAGAATGTAATATATTATAACCCACTGCTCTGAAATGAAAGGCTTCTAATAACATTTATGTTAGAAAGAGTGTGATCTGCAATAATACTTTGATATTTTTATTGGCCCCCGTGCATATGTTTTCATATTTATTGTTTGGTGTTTTTCACACCTTTCAGTGCACTAGTTATAAGCCCCAGCAGAAAAGGTTCTTGTATTTGTTCTCTTGTGTTTTTTACACCTTTTAATACTTTCCTCTCATCTTGAGAAATGGCAGACATAGTTTTCACTCTACCTGCGGATACATGCTTTCATGTTGGAATAAATCGTATCTAGTGATTCCAAATCCTTGTTGAATAGTTTTGATTTGCATATTCAGTAGTATGTTTTCTCGTTTAACATATTCATTTTTGTTGTCCTCTGCAGAAACGTCTTAACGAGGTTTTACTGTATATGGAAACCCTCCTCTCGAGATACATACATATGGATATGGAGCCAGATGGCTCAAACTTTTAAAAGAATTACAGAGTTAATAACTAGTATAAAGGTTGTGTGAATAAAGTGTTTAGTATGTTACGGCAGCTCAAAAACGCTTAGCAATTTATAAACTGGGCCAAGATTAATGAGAGGTTGGATTTTGTTAACTCTTCATTGTGACAGGGAAGTGCTCTAGCAATTAAGCTTACAGAATTTACACAGAGGCAGGTAAGTGTTAGAAGAGGGAGCAACAGAAAACAGAAACAAGGACAAACATAAGAACGTGAATGGTCAAGGATAATCATTGCATCTTAATATCAGAATGCCAGAACTGATTTTACACATTTATATTTACAAATGATTTCAGTGTCTGTAGAGCACAAAGAGCAGTAATTGATTTTGCAAGACCATGATAGATTAGCTGTTGATACCTAAGATGAACATCTCAGTGTATTGAGGATTTGTCGGAGGAGGGAAAATACCCATAAAACATCCTTGTGCCTTTTTGTAAAACAGGAAGTTTGTATAGTTCAATCTGAAGGACTATTTTTGTCTTCCAGAGCTATGAAGGATTATTTTCCAGTTACTATTTGAGACATATCCTGGTTTAAAATGATAACAGTTGGTGAGATCCACCAAATCAATATAGCCTTGATTTTGTGGATCTCCCCAACCACTATAATTTTAAATTTCAGAGTCAATACAGATCTTTTGTGAAAATTCTTCCCAACTTTCCTTGTTTTCTTCTTTTACCAACTTCTTATATTTCCTTTTGTTATCAAGGTACTTCCTTTTGCTTTCTTCTTTTTATCTTTGTTCCATTTTTGCCATACTTTATTCTTTTCTTTGCCTCTCTCACCTTCTCATTCCACCACAGTGTCTGGTTTCCTTTCACTCTCGTCGATTGTGTATCACAGGCAATCTTTTCCCCACTTACAAATGCCCTTTTGAAGTTGGATCATTCATCTTCCATATTTCCTACTTCAGTAACTGGAATTTGTTGTTTCAGTTTCTCCAGAAATTCTTCCTGTATATTCCTCTCTCTTAATTTCCATATTTTATCTTACTATCACTTATCTTCTGTAATTTTTCCGTTTTTCCCTCTTTCAGTTTTGCTATCACAATTCTATGATCACCACCATTGCTTCTCTTGGCGAATCTGTTAAATCAGTTGACTGCCTGCGGTTTGTCTTTTCCACCAGAAAGTAATCTATTACTGATTTTATTCTTGTCACCCCAGCCATATATTGTAATTTTCTTACTTTGTTTTTCCCGAAACCATACGTTGCCCTCAATGATTCCATTCCTCTTACGCAACTCAACTAGTGTCTCTTCCTTCATTCCTCTTCCAATATCCATATGGTACGTTTACTTCTTCCTTTCCTCATCTTTCATTTCCCAACTGTACATTTAAATCTCCCAAGATAATCACTTCCCCATCAGTTATCATTTTTGCTAGTTTCTCCAGGAATTCCTCAATATCCTCCTCTGTGTTACCTGTCTCTGGTGTACACACTTGTATGAAGTCCTTCACTTCATTCCTCATTCTCAGTCTAATTTTCATTATCCTGTCACTGATGTACTCTAACTTATCCACATACTCTTCCAGCTGTTCTGAAATTATCAGGCCCACTCCATTTTTTGCCTCTCTGCCACCACTCCAGTATAATGTATATCCATTCCTCATTCTCTTCTTTTTTTCCCCCTTTGATTTATCTTTGCTCAAACCCATCGTTTCTAGACACTCTTTCTCCATAAAATCTACCACCTCTTCTGTCTTTCCTGTCAGCGTCCTAAGGTTGATTATGTCCACCTTGTTGATGTTGGCTACTGGTTGCTCATTTTCACAGCGTCCCCGGTGCCTAAGGAACTGCACATTTCTTGTAAAAGTTAGGCCCTAACCTTTTCCAAGGCAAGTTCACAAATACCATATCATATAGGCAATTATTACAGTGGGGTCACCACTCCCATAGGCATTTTATACCTACTGCCAGATGTAACTTTAGGCTGCTCCTCAGGAGTACAGACGCCTTTTGCAACTGCTTCACTGAAGCACAGATATTGCTGACAGGAGAAAGTTCTTCCGTTTTATCTGCCGTTGGGACTGGGATCCTCTTCTGCCATCTAAGCCGTTGAGCATGTTCTCCTTTCCGATGAATTTTTGTGTCATTTCCTATAAAAAGGCTTCATCTGGCCTCCAAAGGGAGGTCTCCTCCGCAAATAGCCACTGGACCTCCACTTTGGGTGTCAAATTTGGTAATGGCAGCTTGACCCTAGGCCAGACAGTCATGGGTAGTACTATCTTCTGTCACATATGGTAGCAGGATGATACTGACCTGACCGAAACCTTAATAACTACATGTATAATAAAATGCTGGGAACTAAATATTTGCTTTGTTATTCTGAAAAATTTGTATTTTATGCATCAGAATAGCAGCTTTTCACTGTATATGGGTACTGAAATTTTCCTGGCAATTATTAACAATTTTTACACCTAGTAATAAACAATTTAATGTCAATCTAATATGTTATTTAAAATGGGCAATCTTGTAGCAAGCTTGTAGTATTAAGGGACAGTTGGTGTCAAGATCGCAGTCAAATTTTGAATCTAATGTATTCTAACAAAATCTGATGAGTTTCTCAATCCCTGCTATCTGATAATGAAAATGTTTTGGTTTTACCTTCTACAAACTTCCTTTATGGATTTTTGAGATGTCGAGGTAGAAAAGTTTCCCTGAGCAATTGTTTTCTGTACCAGTAAACCAATTGCATGAGGGTGGTATATAAGAGCACTTTCATGTATCATAATACTGCGGAAAGATCAAATTCACCAACTTGGACTAAACATCTCATCACCGTATCATCTGAATCCCTCAACATAGCTCCTGAATCTAGAAGCATATTGAATACTATGTTGTTTGTTGCCAACAGTTGCCTGGTGAAAAGGGTATGGCATACACAAACCTGGACAAATTGCACAGTCTAGCAAGTCTCAAAATTGGCTCTATATCACAAATAGTGATTAGAATAATACAATTTTCCAACACCTTCCTTTCATAGCTATAAATTCTGGGGGAAATACATGTCATGTATTCTAGTGGCCCCGACTAAAACAGATATGTTTAAAAAAAGTCTTGTGCGAATCAAATAAATCTAAATATTAGGTCTATGTTTATTCATAATTATCATATGATCATAACCAAGATGACTCCTACCTGGGAAGTAATAATGCCAATTTGATATTAAATTTGGGATCAGAGCTGGTAGTAAAAAAGATAAAACTAGTGATGGGTCCAATTATGCCATATAATTTCAGATGGATCATAAAAAAACATGAAATATAAAAAAAATGAAGGAAGAAAGGAAGGGGAAAAGAAATCCATGTGAAATTCAACCATAACATCATCTCTGATGAAACAATACCGCATATCTGACTGTGCTTTTCCAGTCCATTATTTTCCTTAAGATTGGTCCTGCCTTTCAGTCACAAATGGATATGCAGTCCATCAGAACAATTCTTAGTTTGTTAATTTTCCTATGCTGGTATGTAAAGGAAAATGAACATTAAATACCGGTACCATATGTTATACTCCATGCAAACATACACTCCTATAGTATGGTATGATAAGGTTCATTTTCCTGTGAGCCAGAAGGAAATGAACACAGTGAAACTTGTTCTGATGGACTGCATATCCATGTGAGGCTGTAAGGCATCATCAGTCTTAAAGAAAATAATGGATAGGAAGAGCATTGTCAGATAACCAGTATTGTTTCTTCTGTGACAACATCATGCAGTACATTCCTAAATTGAAGAATGTTGTATGAGTTTTTAGTAACTGAAAGGTAATAATATTTATGTGATTTTATCCATAAACTAGGTAACAAACTACATTTGGAATTGAGCACATAGAAGCAGCACATTTTCTCGTTGTTATTAACAGAGTTAACAAAGAAATTAAAGAAAAAGTATAAACATATGTCCTGTAACAGTTCTCTTAAGCTCATAAAATGTGTGTATCTCTTGCATTTCTTTTAATATATAGAGCTTTTTATCCTTCTCTTTTCATCTTCAGAATATTTAAATCATTTCCCTATAACAATGCGTAAAGGCATTATAACATATTTAAATTGGAAATGTTGTTCTGTGACTATTTATTTAATTGTTGTGATTTTGAAAATTAAATTTCATTCACACATAGTACTAGTTTATTTATGGACCTGATTATTATTATTCCATTGTTCTAATATACAAGATGTTGCTTTTGTAAAATTGACCATCTTGTAGATAGAAAGCCCTCTTTGGATATTTGATCCTTAAATTGTAACTCAATTTTGGAAAAATAATGTTAATGACAATAATAAGTGCTAGTACGGTAAACAATGGTGAGAAAGTAGAGAGAAATTTCCAATTTCTTGCTGTTAGAAGAGAAGATGGTGGCTCAGAAACATATATGCATGTAGCTGTTGTGGCAGTTGTGTTCCTATATAAGGCAAAAGAGAGTAAAAACTCAGTCATTTTCAGGATTCAAACACTAATTCTTCTTTCTTCTTCTGATAATCATGAGACAAAATTCCTTTATAACACTAAAAACATTGAAATGATAGGAACCTAAAACTGTAGTGGAACATAAATATAGTTGGTTGTCAAATTAATAACTTAACATGTATATAAATAATCACATTCCCAGGCTCCTTTTCCAAGTGAAATAATTGTACGTAAATGGGTTAATACTGTATAATAACTGAAGCTTTTTATTCAGACAGTACATAACAAATTTCCAATTTAATTCTGGACAAGTGGGGGACACTCATTGGGTAGAAATCAAACATAAATTCTCGAACATCAGAGCAAAACTATCCTAAATGCAAAAACGACAATTTTGAGGTGACTTGTTTGGATCGTGTCATGTTTTGGGTACACTATTGTATGTTATGCAGGAATAAAGATAACACATTAGAACATGAGAATAGACACTTTATACTGGCAATATATTCTCTAGTGTTGTGGCACTTGTCATAGGGTGTTTCAAAACATATGTCATGATCATCGTACATGTTTAAGATATATGCATTTTAGTTGAGAGTATTTGTATATATATAAGGTTACCAGGATAAAATTTCATCAGAATCAGTTTGTTCGATATGAATCGTGTGAGGTAGCACAAATGAAAAGCTGATGACAATTGTTAATAAAATAAACTTTACAATATTTGATCTTTTGTGTTCTGTAAATTTCCTCATGACTTGCAGTAAATCCTTTATTCATTCATTGATTCATACACTGATTTATACATACATTCATCCATCCAATCATTCATTCAGTGAAGTGCAGGGTATTCTGCCAGGAAGGCCTTGGAATGCAAACGACATGCATTGACACATTTGTAAAGACAGTAGCTGGGCTACACCATCCCTGAATACATCAAATACTTAATCTGGATCTGATCTGTTGATTGACATGCTGTTCGTATGTAGCGGGTGTATGCCATCCCGCTTGGGACTCCAGGCCATTTTCATCCCAGTGATTCCCCTGCACCTTACCTTTATGCCGGTAATTGGGCCCCAGCTCAGCCTCAGCACACCACATCGGTTAGCGGGAACTGGTAACATCTGGTGAGTTGAGTGACATGATTCTCCTCTTCCAAAGTAACTGCATATGGGTGATTGTACTTTCTATGGTGAACTCTCAAATAGTGTACATACAGCCAACATTTATCAACTCTTCTTTCTTCTGGTAGAGGTAATGGAGATCTATTGATAACTGTGCAGTGAAGACAATCATGTTGAGGCTATGTTTGTTAAAAAATTTTAAAATTGGAAATGTGATACAAGGAAAAGCTTCTTCAATAGCTTCAGGTTCCTCATTATTTCTCTAGAATAAAAAATGCTCTGGTGGACATGGAAATTACTACAACCCTAGGGAGTCATTCGGTTCCAATAAAATCAAAACCATGTAAAATACTAGTGGTGAACAGTAAGTGATTTAAGAAAATGTGCAGGTACATCACTGCCATAGATCATATCAGGGACAGAAGTTTTCATTACCCAGATACATCATTTCAGGGTCAGAATTTGTCATTACCCAGTATATAACAGGACCATACAGTAGGCTGAAAAGTCGGAAGTGTGCATGTTCGATGTTGGCTAACTTTGTTGCAGTGTTACTTGACTTGAATATAACAACATAGACCCATTAGAAAAGGTTTGTATTAATATAATATAAGAAAGTTTATTTTAACTTCAACCTATTCAATACAGTACAAGATGTTAACATATTAGTTAAACATCATTAAAATAGTTGAGACATGTTTCGCCCCTTCTGTGGGGCATCATCAGTCATATCAATACCTCAAAATTCTACCAGACATCTGGTTGGAAATTATAAAAATATGTTGCATGAGTGAATACATTAAAAAACATTTACAAGATCTTATTAACAAACTATCAAATTGATTAAAAAATGTTACACTAGTGAACATGTAGGTGAATTTTCACTTAAAACAAGGCCGTCATATGTACCGTATTGACAGTAATGGTAGTTTAAAGTCTTATTTGATGGTAAGTTTGAAGACAGTTTAATTCTGAATGAGTGCAGAATACATATAATTACAATTGCTGTGCACATATTTTACATTGTAAAATGTTGTGTGGAAAAACCTTCCAAATTTGTATTAGTTTTCCATAAAAAATAATTTGACCTCATTGTTACATTCTTGATGTAGTTTAATCAGAATTAGCTTCAAGATGTGAAATTTTGTATATGATATTATGACCAGCTCATGTAAAAATTTGCATTACATCATAATTCAACTTGGATGTCAATGCTGACTAATTATAATTTAGACTCAAACAAATTAGTTCACCGAAGTATCCATGGGCTAATCACCTCCGTTGGACACTCTCTATGAAGACGGAGTGCCTAGTGCATGTAAACAACTGTTGATATTTGGTTCAAATTGAACCTATGTTGAAATAAGTTAAAATAATGGCTTGAATGAGGGGGGTTGAAATATCGTTAAATCTTCCCAATTGACTAGTGTTTTTAAGTTTTTCCGTGTGTTTCTGTTGTTGGAAAATGGGATGTCAGTTTATTGGTTGAATAGGTGACAGTCGAAACGTTGTGCGATGTAATCAATGTTAAGCTGTCTTACGTATGTGAAAATCTGAAAGGAAGGATAAGTCCTTAATTAGTTGAGTGAAGTGACGGGAAAGGAAAAAGAATGAATGCATTAAAGAATTGAGACTGTGAAGTTAAAACTTACTTTAAGTGTTGTTGGGCTGTTACCTTATTGCTAAGAGGTTTGTGAAGCATTGGCTGTCACTAACGTCTTGCTCCTCGTGTTGTACGTGTGACGTCTTGGTGGAAGGGAGTGGACCTGGGAAGGCAGGGCTGTGGGCCTGTGATTGGCGCATGGGAAGGAGTTGTGATAATTGGAGGGAGAACAGGGGCGTGATAAGTTGAACGGCTTAGTGTGGGTGCTTGACGAGGTTGTTTTGAGGACGTCAACAAGTCTTTTGTCTTTAGGATTTAACATATTGAATGAAATTATTAATTATTCATAAAGAGGGCTTCAGTTGTCTATTGGATTATTTAAGTTTTTATTACTGTTGTATTTTTGGTCCAAGAAAATTTACTAATTTTCGAACTCGGTCATCAGTCTGCCTTTATCTAGGCTTTTTAAAATTTGGAGATCTTGTTCGATTGTGGTGAAACTGTGTTCTGTGTCCTTCATATGGATGCTCATTGCTTAGTGTTTGTTGTGTTTCTGGGCATTAAAATGTTCTGCATATCTAGTTGTGAAGCTTCCTCCGGTTTGACTTATATACGATCTATTGCACTCAGCGCATTTCAGTCTGTAAATGCCGGAACTCGAAAATGTATTGTTGTCCGAGTTTATCTTGTTGCAGTTGAAGAATAACTTTTGATTTCATTTTAGGGTCTTTAAGGCTATCTTAATATCATGTTTCCTTAAAGGGGTAGCGATTTGATGTATGATGGGATTAGTATAGGTAAAGGTGCGTACTTTGATTTGTTTATTTCCTTTGGGGAGAGGTTCGTGGTCAATTTCAAATTTCACATTATTGATTATTTTATGTATGATTAAGGGATTGTATCCATTGAAAGTAGCTATTTCTTTTATGGTATTTATTTCTTTTTACAAGTTGGCAGTTGACATGGGAATTTTTAGCACTCTGTACACTAAACTGTAAAATGAGGCTTGTTGGTGTGACTGTGGGTGAAGAGAATTTTGTTTTATGGTTGTGGAAGTGAACAAAGGTTTTCTGTAAATTTGGAAATCAAAATTGTTTAAAGTCCTAGTAATTGTAATGTCAAGAAAATTGATTAAATTATTGTCCTCATCCCCTTTGGTGAACTTGATGCAGTTGTCTAGGCTATTTAAGTAGGTTAGTATGTCTTCACTCATCATCATCATCATCATCCTAAACCATCTCCAGTTTCCCGGGTGTGGTATATGAGCCTCCTCCATCTCATCCTGTCCTTGTACCATTCTTCCTTCACCAACTTGTCCCAATCATGACCTCTCAGCAGTACATCGCTCTTAACTAAATCTATCCATTTCCTTCGTGGCCTTCCCACGGGTCGTCTTCCTTCTACCTTTCTGTCAAATTCCTTCCTTGCAGTTCTGTTTACTGGCATCCTCTTCATGTGACCAAACCACTTCAGTCTTGATATCTGAATCTTATTGAGGAGAGAATCATCTATTCCTACTTCTTCTCTAATTTTCTCATTCCTAATCTTGTCTTTCCTGGTTTTCTGGATCATAGTGCGTAGGAATTTCATTTCAGCTGCCTGAAGTTTGGAATTATCTCTATTGGTTAGTGTTGTGGTTTCGAGACTGTACGTCAGAAGTGGTGTATAATAGGACTTGTACAATGTCATTTTTGTTTTCATGGGTATTTGCTCATCCCAAGCAGGTGTCTTACCTGGTGGTAAAATTGTGTTGCCGTATTGATTCGATTGTTCACCTCATGTTTTGCTAGGTTGTCATTTGATATAACGCTACCCAAGTATTTGAAAACTGGAACGCTGTCCAGTTGAGCTTCATTTAACATGACTATTGGTTCTGCTCCTTCCCCATACACTTTCATCACCACCGTCTTGGTCTTGCTGATGTTTAAACCATATTTCTTAAACTCCTCATTCCAGCTTTGTATTCTCTCTCCCAATTCCTCTTCTGATCATTCCAGATCGCAACATCATCTGCAAATGTGAAGGCTTTGATATCTCCATGTTCTTTCCTTTTAATAGATTTCATTACTACATCCATTACAATAATAAATAGAAGTGGTGACAGTGAGCTGCCCTGCTGCACTCCTCTCTTTGTTTCAAACCAGTCCGACAAACCACATCCTACTTGAATACAGCTTCTGTCTTCACTATTGTTGCAAATTTTATCTATTATTGCTAATGTGTCATTGACATAGCATAGCCAAAGACACAATCCATTAATGCTATTTGTTATTTTACTATTTTTGAGATTATCCATGTAAATTTCGGCGAGTATTCCCGAGATGGGATCTTCCATGGCTAGACCTTCTTGTTTATATGTCTTGTTGTTAAAAGTTAGGTAATTATTATGAAGAACGAAATTTAGCCATTTTAAGCATTCTTCTATTTCTAATAGACTTAAAGTGCTGTGTTTGGAAAGATTATTTTGTATGATTTCTATAGTTTCCTTAGCGGGAATGTTCGAGTACATGTTGGCATTGTTGGATGTGCTTGAGAACGGTTGGCTGTTGAGAGAACTCTTGCATTATTGTAGTGATAAGGTAGTTAATACCTATTGAAATAGCTTAATTTTGTGTATTTTGGGATTCATTTAGTGCTATTTATATAGTGGCGTTTAGTGCTTTTTGGTAGAAATTGGGAGTAGTGATATTTATTAAAATTTTTTTATAACAATTAATTCAATTGGTCTTCAGTAAATTACGTTTTCTAGGTTAAGTTGGCTAGCTAGGTGTACCTTGTTTCGAATTTAGGTTTAGGAATTACTTTAGGTAATAATATTAAATTTAAAAGTATTTGTAAATATCTGTAGGTTCGTTGGTATAATACTTACAAAGGCAGATTATCATAAGGAATAGTACCGTAACGTCTGCTGCAAACTCTCCAGTATTTCATATAGATATCCTTTCAAAATATCGCGAACGTAATAATTTACTACATTGAAAAACACAATACGCCTCTAAACTTGCATTTAAAAAGAAGTTAAAGAGATTACACGGTAATAGTTAACTGTCTTTGTATTGTTATTGATTATTGTCGCTCTTCATATTCAAATATTGCATTGTTGGCTACAGTTGTGAACAAAGTGTGTAGTGTAGTCAAGTAAATATAAATAAAAGTCAGCTGATCTTGTATTCCAATCATTTGTAGTTCTGAGTAGGTAGTTAAAGTATCTGTAATTTATATTTCGCTCCCTCGATCTTTCAGTATTTATGAGCGGTTAGCTAATAATTATAAAATCCATATATCCCAGTTATTGCAATTCAAGTCCCTGGAGTAGTAGGAGTAGATTTGACAGAAATATTTTTGAGAAATTTTTGTAGACAACCTCGTATTAAAAACACTTTTATTCTCCATCCCGTGGAGTAGGGAAAATAATAGTAATCCACCAGCTGTAATAATCACATAACCACATTTCAGTTGAGAATTGTAGTGAAGATAAGGTATATTAGATAGTATCTTGCCTGTTATATTCGTGTTTTTCTCTGTGTATGGCAATCCTCTCGATACTGAAGCATTTAACCAAACGCAAGGTTTCGTTTCTATTAGAGCATAGTAGGATAAAGTAATACTAAAGGAATAATCTTCTGTCTATGCGTTTAACTTTGTTGGTAATCCTTGAGTATGGTAGTTCTTGCGAATTTCAAACTTTAGGCCTAATTGCAATTTTCATTTCTATTTGTGCTTAATAATAACCTATTGTAATTAAGATACATGTGAATGTAGTTTAAAAACTGTTGTACTATATTGTAGTGACTTATTAGAAATTAGAGTGCTTATTTTGAATAGTCTTGCAAATTTCAAACTTTAATTGTAATTTTCATTTCAGTTTGTACTTAGTAATAATCTATTGTATTATAATTAGGATACGTATGAATGTAGTTTAAAATCATTGTACTGGTAGTGTTTTATAGTTGGTATCTTATTATAAATTAGTGTGTTTATTCTATTACTGAGAAATATTTGTGTAGTATAGTATCTGTAGTATGTATATTATCTGTTGTATTTGTATTAACTCTCTTACTAGAATTCTGTTGCAGTACCGTAAATTAGGGTAGACTTAACTGCAAATTAGATTTGTGTAGACCTAATTCTTGTGTATTACTTTTGGTTTTCAGTAATTAACACCAATTTTCATTCTGTTGGGATGTTGTAGAAAGAAAAAAATTCGTACAACTAAGTAGTATTGTAGTGTAGTAGTAGCTTATTTTAATTACTTTTTTTTGTGTGATCTTTGTGAACTATCCTAGATAATATTTCTTTCCTTCCATTTTTATAGGCAATATTTCTTTCCTTTCATTTTTACTTGCACAGAATAAGATATTTTATTTTTCCTTTTCTTCCCATTATTCCGTAAATAATGGCTACGCAGTGCAAGTGTAGGAACTGTAGGTGTGGCCAGGCATTAAGGAGTATGAGGGAGTAGTTGGAGAGTTTGAGGGAGATAATTAGGATTCTCTCAGAGGACAGGAAGGAAAGTATGCCTCCCTCAAATAATGTACAAGATACAGGAGGTGTAAAGGAGGGATGGGAAGGAAATGGGGGAATTGTTTTAAGGGGAAGGAGATTGCGGGCTAAGGGCTCTGTTCAGGATCAGAATTCAGGACAGGTGTCTGTGAGAAATTGGTACGAGTCTCTGCAGGTAGAACAACCAAGGGAAGATGAGGAACAGGGAACTATTGCTGAGATGTATGGAGGTAGGAGGAAGGGAAAAGGTAGCAAAAGGGAAATGCAGTGTAGTGGAAAGGAAAAGACAGGTGGAACAGGGTTATGGGAGGGAGAAAAGGGAGGAGGAAGTAGTTCTGCAGCTATCAGGAAAGATAGGGCTGACCAGGAGGGGAGGGGATCAAATGAGGTGGGTAGGGTTGAGGCTCTGGTCATGGGGGATTCCATCGTTAGACATGTGGGGAAAGTGTGTGGAGGAAAGGGAACCAGTGTAGAGTGTTATCCAGGAATTAAGTTGAGGCAGATGTTGAGGAAAGTAGAAGAGAAGGAAGACTGAAAGGAGAAGGTGGTATTGTTTCATGTTGGTACTAACAACGTAAGGCAAGCAGGTATAAGTTCCAACATAGTTGGGGATGTGTGGGATCTGGTAAATGCAGCACGGATGAAGTTTAAGGAAGCAGAGATTGTTATCAGTGGAATACTGTGTAGGAGGGATACTGACTGGAAGGTGATTGGGGATTTAAATGAGACTATGGAGTGGGTATGTGGGAAACTGGGAGTGAGATTTCTAGATCCTAATGGGTGGGTAGGAGACAGGAATCTGCACTCAGATGTCCTTCACTTAAACCGCAGTGGTACATATAAGTTAGGAAACTTGTTTAGAAAGGTTATAGGCATGTACATTCAGGGAAACGGGGTGGCCTAGGGAGCAGTGATAAGGGTACAGGGAACTGGAAATCAAGTAGGGATGACATAAAAATGTTAGTGCTCAACTGTAGAAGCATTGTAAAAAAAGGAATCAAATTAAGTAATTTAATAGATATATACTTACCAGATATTGTAATAGGAGTTGAATCATAGCTGAGAAGTGATATAATGGATGCGGAAATATTCTTACAGAACTGGAGTATGTATCGTAGAGATAGGATAGGAATGGTAGGAGGAGGAGTATTCATACTGGTGAAAGAAGAATTTGTAAGTTACGAAAAAGTTAAGGATGAAAAATGTGAAATTCTGGGTGTAAGGCTCATCTTTAAAGATAATAGGCAACTTGAGTGTTTGGAGTGTACAGACCGGGAAAGGGTAGTGCTGATGCTGATTCAGAATTATTTGATAAGATAATCAGCTATGTTGGAAATGATATGGAAAGGAATGTGATAGTAACAGATGATCTCAATTTACCAAATGTCAATTGGGAAGGTAATGCGAACGACAGGAAGCATGAACAGCAAATGGTAAATAAGTTAATATGGGAAGGACAGCTGATTCAGAAAGTAATGGAACCAACTAGAGGGAAGAATATTTTGGATGTGGTGCTGATAAAGCCAGATGAGCTCTATAGAGAAACCGAAGTAATAGATGGCATTAGTGATCACGAAGCTGTTTTTGTCGTAGTTAAAAATAAATGTGAAAGAAAGGAAGGTATTAAAATTAGGACTATTAGGCAGTACCATATGGCTGACAAAACAGGCATGAGGGAGTTTAAAAAAAGTAACTATGATCGCTTGGAATTGGTAAATAAAAATGTACACAGACTCTGGGTTGGGTTTAAAGCAATTGTTGAGGAATGTGAAGATAGGCTTGTACCTTTAAAGGTGGTAAGGAATGGTAAAGATCAACTATATTATAACAGAGAAGTAAAGAGATTAAGAAGGAGGTGCAGGTTGGAACGAAATAGAATTAGAAACGGTTGTGGAAGTAATGAGAAATTGAAGGAACTTACTAGGAAATTGAATCTAGCGAAGAAGTCAGCTAAGGATAACATTATGGCAAACATAATTGGTGGCCACACTAATTTTAGTGATAAATGGAAGAGTATGTATAGGTACACTTTAAGGCAGAAACTGGTTCCAAGGAGGACATTCCAGGAATAATTAATGAACAAGGGGAGTGTGTATGCGAGGATCTTCAAAAGGCAGAAGTATTCATTCAGCAGTATGTAAAGATTGTTGGTTACAAGGATAATGTCCAGATAGGGGAGATGAGTAATACTAAAGAAGTATTAAAATTTACCTATGATGACAATGACATTCACAGTTAGATACAAAAGATGAAAACTAGAAAAGCAGCTGGAATTAATAAGATTTCTGGGAATATACTAAAGACAATGGGTTGGTATATAGTACCAAATCTGAAATACTTATTTGATTATTGTTTGGTTGAAGGAGCTATACCAAATGAATGGAGAGTTGCTATAGTAGCCCCTGTGTGTAAAGTAAATGGTGATAGACGTAAAGCTGAAAATTACAGGTCAGTCAGTTTGACGTGCATTGCATGTAAGCTTTGGGAAAGCATTCTTTCTGATTATATTAGACATGTTTGCAAAATTAATAACTGGTTTGACAGAAGGCAGTTTGGGTTTAGGAAAGGTTATTCCACTGAAGCTCAGCTTGTAGGATTTCAGCAAGATATAGCAGATATCCTGGATTCAGGAGGTCAAATGGACTGTATTGCGATTGACCAATTTAAGGCATATAATAGGGTAGATCATGGAAGACTACTGGCAAAAATGAGTGCTATTGGACTAGAAAAAAGAGTGACTGAATGGGTGGCAATATTTCTAGAAAATAGAACTCAGAGAATTAGAGTAGGGGAAGCTTTATCTGACCCTGTAATGATTAAGAGGGGAGTTCATCAAGGCAGTATTATTGGACCTTTATGTTTTCTTATATATATCAATGATATGTGTAAAGGAGTTGAACCGGAGGTAAGGCTTTTTGCGGATGATGTCATTCTCTATAGAGTGATAAATAAGTTACAAGATTGTGAAAAACTGCAACATGACCTCGAAAATGTTGTGAGATGGACAGCAGGCAATGGTATGTTGATAAACGTTGTTAAAAGTCAGGTTGTGAGTTTGAAAAATAGGAAAAGTCCTCTCAGTTTTCATTACTGCGTTGATGGGGTGAAAGTTCCTTTTGGGGATCATTGTAAGTACCTAGGTGTTAATATAAGAAAAGACCTTCATTGGGGTAATAACATAAATATGATTGTTACTAAAGGGTACAGATCTCTGCACATTGTTATGAGGGTATTTAGGGGCTGTAGTAAGGATGTAAAGGAGAGGGCATATAAGTCACTGGTAAGACCCCAACTTGAGTATGGTTCCAGTGTATGGGACCCTCACCGGGATTACTTGATTCAGGAACTGGAAAAAATCCAAAGAAAAGCAGCTCGATTTGTTCTGGGTGATTTCCGACAAAAGAGTAGCATTAAAAAAATGTTTCAATGTTTGGGCTGAGAAGACTTTGGGGAAAGGAGGCGAGCTGCTTGATTAAGTTGTATGTTCCGAGCTGTCAGTGGAGAGGTGGCGTGGGATGATATCAGTAGACGAATAAGTTTGAGTGGTGTCTTTAAAAGTAGGAAAGATCAAATTATGAAAATAAAGTTGGAATTCAAGAGGACAAATTTTGGCAATTATTCTTTTATAGTGAGGGGAGTTAGGGATTGGAATAAATTACCAAGGGAATGTTCAATAATTTTCCAATTTCTTTGCAATCATTTAAGAAAAGGCTAGGAAAACAACAGATAGGGAATCTGCCACCTGGGCGACTGCCCTAAATGCAGATCAGTAGTGATTGATTGATTGATTGATTGATTGATTGATTGATTGATTGATTGATTGATTGATTGATTGATTGATTGATTGAATGAATGAATGAATGGATGAATGAATGAATGTTGGTAATGTCATAAGAACACATTATGTGCTTAGGTTGTAAATTGCATTTTTATAGGGTGTTTGTTGTGGCCCCTTAAAACAACAAGCATCATCATCATCATCATGTTTGTTGTGGAATGTAAAATGTTTTTTGAGAAATTTCTGGAGGAATTGTGAAGTTCTGTACGTCGCGCTATTTCCGCTATTTATGATAGGTCGAGTGGGAACATCCTTTTTATGTTTTTTTGGCAATGATCTGACGGTGGGTAATTTGGAATTCATGTTGATGAGTTTTTGATATCCGTGTTCGTTAAATAAGAAAGATGAGTTTTTTAGGAGTTTTTTTAGGTTACATTGAGTTTTTAAGGTAGGATCTTTAGAGATTATTCAGTAAGAATTGTCGGAAAAGAAATCCTCCGTTTTTTGGATGTAGTCATGTTTATTCATTAGGACTATGGTATTGCCTTTGTCGGCTTCATTACTATAACATTATTGGTGTCCATCTTTTTTCTTAATTAATGGGTTTGCTTTAGTGAGGTGAAATTATTGATGTTAGAAACTTCTTTTACAAGAGTAGGTAATTTCTTTTTTTATCTCATATCTCACATCGTCCTGTCTGTCAAAGGGAATTTGTTTGTTCATGTTTGATTCGGCTTCCGCTATTATGGTAATTATGTCCTCAACTCTATGTGGACTAGGCCAATTATATTTTAGGCCTTGTGAAACAAATGTATTTCATTGTCCGAAAATGTGGTGTTAGATAACTTGATCGTGGTTGGAGTGTTGTTCCATGAGAAGGTGGCAGTTTCTCTGTTTCTGTTTTGGTTGGTTTCTGTTGTGGTTGCGGTTTAAACCACAAGTTATCATGTCTAATGGAAGAGAAAACTAAATCCTTAAACCAAAACAGAAACAGAGAAACTCCCACCTCCTCATGGAACAACACTCCAACCACGTTCAAGTTATCTAACACCACATTTTCGGACAATGAAATACATTTGTTTGACCAAGGCCTAAAATATAATTGGCCTAGTCCACATAAAGCGGAGGACATAATTACCACAACAGCGGAAGCCGAATCAAACATAAACAAACAAATTCCCTTTGACAGACAGAACGATGTGAGATATGAGATAAAAAAAGAAAATACCCACTCTTGTAAAGGAAGTTTCTAAAATCAACAATTTCACCTCACTAAAGCAAAACCATGGATTAAGAAAAAATATGGACACCAATAATGTTATAGTAACGAAAGCTGACAAAGGCAATACTGTAGTCCTAAAGAATAAACATGACTACATCCGAAGTAATAGATTGTATTAGTGATCACGAAGCTGTTTTTGTCGTAGTTAAAAATAAATGTGAAAGAAAGGAAGGTATTAAAATTAGGACTATTAGGCAGTACCATATGGCTGACAAAACAGGCATGAGGGAGTTTAAAAAAAGTAAATATGATCGCTTGGAAATGGTAAATAAAATCGTACACAGACTCTGGGTTGGGTTTAAAGCAATTGTTGAGGAATGTGAAGATAGGCTTGTACCTTTAAAGGTGGTAAGGAATGGTAAAGATCAACTATATTATAACAGAGAAGTAAAGAGATTAAGAAGGAGGTGCAGGTTGGAACGAAATAGAATTAGAAATGGTTGTGGAAGTAATGAGAAATTGAAGGAACTTACTAGGAAATTGAATCTAGTGAAGAAGTCAGCTAAGGATAACATTATGGCAAACATAATTGGTGGCCACACTAATTTTAGTGATAAATGGAAGAGTATGTATAGGTACACTTTAAGGCAGAAACAGGTTCCAAGGAGGACATTCCAGGAATAATTAATGAACAAGGGGAGTGTGTATGCGAGGATCTTCAAAAGGCAGAAGTATTCATTCAGCAGTATGTAAAGATTGTTGGTTACAAGGATAATGTCCAGATAGGGGAGATGAGTAATACTAAAGAAATATTAAAATTTACCTATGATGACAATGACATTTACAGTAAGATACAAAAGTTGAAAACTAGAAAAGCAGCTGGAATTAATAAGATTTCTGGGAATATACTAAAGACAATGGGTTGGTATATAGTACCATATCTGAAGTACTTAATTGATTATTGTTTGGTTGAAGGAGCTATACCAAATGAATGGAGATTGCTATAGTAGCCCCTGTGTATAAAGTAAATGGTGATAGACATAAAGCTGAAAATTACAGGTCAGTCAGTTTGACATGCATTGCATGTAAGATTTGGGAAAGCATTCTTTCTGATTATATTAGACATGTTTGCGAAATTAATAACTGGTTTGACAGAAGGCAGTTTGGGTTTAGGAAAGGTTATTCCACGGAAGCTCAGCTTGTAGCATTTCAGCAAGATATAGCAGATATCCTGGATTCAGGAGGTCAAATGGGCTGTATTGCGATTGACCAATTTAAGGCATATAATAGGGTAGATCATGGAAGACTACTGGCAAAAATGAGTGCTATTGGACTAGAAGAAAGAGTGACTGAATGGGTGGCTATATTTCTAGAAAACAGAACACAGAGAATTAGAGTAGGGGAAGCTTTATCTGACCCTGTAATGATTAAGAGGGGAATTCCTCAAGGCAGTATTATTGGACCTTTATGTTTTCTTAAACATATCAATGATATGTGTAAAGAAGTGGAATCAGAGATACAGCTGTTTGCAGATGATGTTAATCTGTATAGAGTAATAAATAAGTTACAAGATTGTGAGCGGCTGCAAAATGACCTCAATAATGTTGTGAGATGGACAGTAGGCAATGGTATGATGATAAACGGTGTTAAAAGTCAGGTTGTGAGTTTCACAAATAGGAAAAGTCCTCTCAGTTTTAGTTACTGCATTGATGGGGTGAAAGTTCCCTTTAGGGATCATTGTAAATACCTAGGTATAAATATAAGGAAAGATCTTCATTGGGGAAATCACATAAATATGATTGTAAATAAAGGGTACAGATCTCTGCATATGGTTATGAGAGTATTTAGGGGTTGTAATAAGGATGTAAAGGAGAGAGCATATTTGGCTCTGGTGAGACCTCAACTCGAGTATGTTTCCAGTGTATGGGACCCTTACCAGGATTACTTGATTCAGGAACTGGAAAAAAATCCAAAGAAAAGCAGCTCGATTTGTTCTGGGCGATTTCCGACAAAAGAGAAGCGTTACAAAAATATTGCAAAGTTTGGGCTGGGAAGACTTCGGAGAAAGGAGACGAGCTGCTCGACTAAGTCGTATGTTCCGAGCTGTCAGTGGAGAGATGGCGTGGGAGGACATCAGTAGACGAATAAGTTTGGATGGTGTCTTTAAAAGTAGGAAAATCACAATATGAAGATAAAGTTGGAATTCAAGAGGACAAACTGGGGCAAATATTCGTTTATAGGAAGGGGAGTTAGGGATTGGAATAACTTACCAAGGGAGATGTTCAATTAATTTCCAATTTCTTTGCAATCATTTAAGAAAAGGCTAGGAAAACAACAGATAGGGAATCTGCCACCTGGGCGACTGCCCCAAATGCAGATCAGTAGTGACTGAAAAAAAAACGGAGGATTTCTTTTCCGACAATTTTTACTCAATAATCTCTAAAGATCCTACCTTAAAAACTAAACGTAATATAAAAACACTCCTAAAAACTAACCTTTCTTATTTAACGAACACGAATATCAAAAACACATCAACATGAATCCCAAATTACCCACCGTCAGATCATTGCCAAAAATACATAAAAAGGATGTTCCCATTCGAGCCATCATAAATAGCCGAAATAGTCCGACGTACAAAACTTCACTATACCTCCAGAAATTTCTCAAGAACGTTTACATACCACAACAAACACCCTATAAAAACGCAATAGAACTATGCGAAATGATAAATAAATTTAATTTACAACCTAACCACATATTGTGTTCTTTTTTACATTACCAACATATACTCGAACATTCCCGCAAAGGAAACTATAGAAATCATATGAAATGATCTTTCCAAACACATCACTTTAAGTCTATTAGAAATAGAAGAATGCTTAAAATTGCTAAATTTCGTTCTTCATAATAATTACTTCACTTTAACATCTCGGGAATACTCGCCGAAATTTACATGGATAATCTCAAAAATAGTGAAATAACAAATAGCATTAATGGATTGTGTCTTTGGCTATGCCATGTCGATGACATATTAGTAATAATAGATAAAAGTTGCAACAATAGTGAAGACATACTAACCTACTTAAATAGCCTAGACAACTGCATCATGTTCACCGAAGAGGATGAGGACAATAATTTAATCTATTTTCTTGACATTACAATTACTAGGACTTTAAACAATTTCGATTTCCAAATTTACAGAAAACCTTCGTTCACTCCCACAACCATAAAACAAAATTCTCTTCACCCACAGTCACACCAACAAGCCTCGTTTTACAGTTTAGTGTACAGAGCGCTAAAAATTCCCATGTCAACTGCCAGCTTGTAAAAAGAAATAAATACCATAAAAGAAATAGCTTGTTTCAATGGATACAATCCCTTAATCTATATATATATAATAAGAGTTTTGTCTGTACATTGCTCAGAATTTAAAAAAGGATGGTATTTCTGTATCAGCCATGCCCACAGTAACAAGGAAATGCCCTTTTTACTTTTCCGTAATCTCTGTCTGTCTGTCTGTCTGTCTGTCTGTCTGTCTGTCTGTCTGTCTATCTATCTGTCTGTCTGCATGTATGTATGTATGTACACGCACCACGAGAAAACGGCTGAAGGGAATTTAATGAAAATGGGTAGGGAAAGTCGGGCAATAAGTTGCTACAATCTAGGCCATAAATAATTTTATTCACGCTGACTGAAATGGTAGTTTAGGGGAAGGCCTAAAATTTAATTCTCAAATATTTGTTATTAATAGTCGTATCCTAATCGGTAGGGGAAGTCGAGGAATAAGTCGCTACAATCTAGGCTATAAATAATTGTATTAACGCTTAGAAAAATGGTAGTCAAGGGGAAGGCCTACAATGGAATTCTCGAATATTTATGTTATTAGTTGTCCTATCTTAATGAAAATCGGCATGCAAAGTCGGGGAATAAGTCACTATAATCTGGGCTATAAATAGTTTTATTCACGCTGAACGAAATGGTAGTTTAGAGGTTGACATAAAATTTAATTCCCAAATAATTATAAGTGGTCGTATCGATAAATACTACATAACTAAAGTTATATAGTATTATATTTCTGATCATTTATGTCTTATACATTGTTACCATACTGGCTATGGTCAGAGATATTCATGAATTTGGATTTTTGTTACCAAGTCCTTTTCAGCGCCGAGTCACGAGAAAATGGGTAGACAGGATTGAATGAAAATCGGTATGTAAAGTCGGAGAATAAGGAACTACAGTCTACGCTATAAATAATTCTATAAGACGGCCTAAAATCACAGAGTCGAAAGAAAACTAAATGTGAAGACCTACGGTATAGAATGCTCATAAAAATTATCAACAATAACATTACATTGACCATTGTTTGTTGTGATGTGCTTTGCCTTCTATTGCCACTCATCTCCGATAGATAGGATTACTGCTGCGTGCTGAGTATTTTTTTAAAAATTGCCTTACGTTGCACTGACACAGTTAGGTCTTATGGCAACGGTGGGATAGGAATGGGCTATGAGTATGAAGGAAGCGGCCTTCGCCTTAATTAAGGTATAGCCCCAGCATTTTCCTGGTGTGAAAATGGGAATCCACGGAATAACATCTTCAAGGCTGCTGGCAGTGGGATTCGAATCCACTATCTTCCGGATGCAAGCTCACAGCTGCGCGCCCAAAAGGCAAACTCGCCCAGTCGTACGAGTGTAACAGTCTGCCTAAATATTAGCGGGAATTAGCTGGAGAGTTGGGTAACTTTCTTCTTTAGCATGCCATTCCTCTGTTCCACAAATTTTGCGATACTACTGGTACGTAATACACTGGTTCATCATAGCATTCGAGCTATTCAATCCCTACTCTGAGGCATTGATTGGAATGAGAAGTGCGCATGTTTAACGGAATAATGGCAGAGAAGTGTTCACGGCTGTCTGCGGCCTGGCCATTCCAGTTCTGGAACTTTGGACTGTAGATCGACACCGTAGTACTGAAATACAAAGTATGTTACAAGTGTTGTTATTTTTTTAATATCCACCTGTTCAATACGAAAAGATCTTTTTTAGAAATTAAATATTATTAAAAAATGTTAAGGGACATATTTCGCCCATATTAAGGGCAACATCAGCCTCAAACTCAAACCTGTATGGTGAAAAATCAGGATCCTGATTGCTCTTACACTTGTAGCATACTTTGTATTTACGTACATTTCAGTACGGACCTAACATGAGAATTATAACGTGTACCGTAGTACTGTTCGTTAAAAGTGAGAAAATGTGCAGTTTTTCATTTGATTGAGTATTTTATATGATAACATTGCTTTTGATCACCACATTTCTACTGACGTTTTTGTAATGACCTATATTGACTTCAGTTAGGAAAACCACAAAGTCAGTCTTTCTGAGAGTCCCGTAGCGAAGCACGGGAACATCAGCTAGTCATACATAAAGTAATCAATAAAGTGAAATTGAAATTGACCACGAACCTCTCCCCAATGGATATAAACAAATCAAAGTACGCAACCTTTACCTATACTAATCCCATCAAACATCAAATCGCTACCCCTTTAAGGAAACATGGTATTAAGATAGCCTTAAAGACCCAAAATTGAAATCAAAATTTATTCTTCAACCACAACAAGATAAACTCAGACAACAATACATTTTCAGGTTCCGGCATTTACAGACTGAAATGCTCAGAGTGCAATAGTTCGTACATCGGTCAAACCGGAAGAAGCTTCACAACTAGATATGCAGAACATTTTAATGCCCAGAAACACAACAAACACTCAGCAATGAGCATCCATATGAAGGACACAGGACACAGTTTCGCCACAATCGAACAAGATCTCCAAATTTAAAAAAGACTAGATAAAGACAGACTGATGACCGAGTTCAAAAATTAGTACATTTTCTTGGACAAAAAAATATAACAGTAATAAAAACTTAAATAATCCAATAGACAACCGAAGCCCTCTTTATGAACAATTAATAATTCCATTCAATATGTTAAATCCTAAAGTCAAAAGACTTGTTGACGTCCTCAAAATAACCTCGTCAAGCACCCCCACTAAGCCGTTAAACTTATTACGCCCCTGTTCTCCCTCCAATTATCACAACTCCTTCCCATGCGCCAATCACAGGCCTACAGCCCTGCCTTCCCAGGCCCACTCCCCTCCACCAAGACGTCACACGTACAACACGAGGAGCAAGACGTTAGTGACAGCCAATGCTTCACAAACCTCTTAGCAATAAGGTAACAGCCCAACAACACTTAAAGTAAGTTTTAACTTCACAGTCTCAATTCTTTAACGCATTCATTCTTTTTGTTTTCCCGTCACTTCACTCAACTAATTAAGGACTTATCCTTCCTTTCAGATTTTCACATACTTTAGACAGCTTAACATTGATTACATCGCACAACGTTTCGACTGTCACCCATTCAGCCAATAAACTGACATCCCATTTTCCAACAACAGAAGCACACGGAAAAACTTAAAAAATCACTAGTCAATTGGGAAGATTTAACGACATTTCAACCCCCCTCATTCAAGCCATTATTTTAACTTGTTCCAACATAGGTTCATTTTGAACCAAATATTAACTGTTGTTTACATGCACTAGGCACTCCGTCTTCATAGAGAGTGTCCAGCGGAGGTGATTAGCCCATGGATACTTCGGTGAACTAATTTGTTTGAGTCTAAATTATAATTAGTCAACATTGACATCCAAGTTGAATTATGATGTAATGCAAATTTTTACATGAGCTGGTCATAATATCATATACAAAATTTCACATCTTGAAGGTAATTCTGATTAAACAACATCAAATACGTAATATTGAGGTCAAACATTTTTTAAATGGAAAACTAATACAAATTTGGAAGGTTTTTCCACACAACATTTTACAATGTAAAATATGTGCACAGCAATTGTAATTATATGTATTCTGCACTCATTCAGAATTAAACTGTCTTCAAACTTACCATCAAATAAGACTTTAAACTACCATTATTGTCAATACTGTACATATGACGGCCTCGTTTTAAGTGAAAATTCACCAACGTGTTCACTAGTATAACATTTTTTAATCAATTTGATATTTTGTTAATAAGATCTTGTAAATGTTTTTTGATGTATTCACTCATGCAACATATTTTTATAATTTCCAACCAGATGTCTGGTAGAATTTTGAGGTATTGATATGACTGATAATGCCCCACAGAAGGGGCGAAACAGGTCTCAACTATTTTAATGATGTTTAACTAATACGTTAACATCTTGTACTGTATTGAATAGGTCGAATTAAAATAAATTTTCTTATATTATATTAAGTTTTTTTCAGTACGGTGAAAATGATTTTCATTAGTTGCAGGTTTGTATTGTCCAAATGCATGGAGATGGGTGGTTGGCTCATTGTACAGTATAGCTGGTCATGCTGGCCGTGTAGTCTCCACAATGACATGTTGTGTACGGACATCGATACGTATAGGATAAACATTATTTACCCGTTACTGGCCCCACCTGACACTCTACAGGCAGAGAAGTTCTTCCCATCTGCCAACGTGCAGTAGCATGCAGTGACACCTCTCGCAGTATGTGAGGCCTGCACTTCATTTGCTGATATCAGCGAGAACCATTCATCACTATTTGAATGAGTCTAGTCTGTTAAATTAATAAATTTCATTGCTTGTCCGTATTGAACTAAGATTACAACTTTTATTATAATTTGGATCCACCTTTTTTATGTATTGAATAAGGTGGATCTAAATTATAAGAAAAATTGAGTCTAGTCTTGCGACTCGATGTCCTCTGCGATGTTTGTCTTTGACCCGTGGACATCATGCGGTACCTTGTCAATGCTGCAATGGACGTCACAGTTGTGTACAGGAATGAAGATGCAGTATTTAGTCTTATGAGTTCCACTACAGTATTGATGCAGGCGGTGGTTCTGTTGGGGTTTGGCACCGCATATGACAATGCAACAATCCAGCACCAACTTTTATGTGTTATGGTTTGGTATGCTATTTATTGTGACTCCTAATCACTTCTTGTGCTTGTTGAAGGCATGGAGGTATAACAGCAACGTGTCAATGATGTTTTGCAGTCCCATTTCATGTCAGATTTGCTCAGTATACAGATTGCCATTAAGCAGCAATATAATTCTCATGCCTATATTGAACCCTTGAACTTACCATTCCATCGTTGGTCGGCCACAGCTGCTACAGTAGAACAATATAGAACTCTTAAATCATGTGTCGTTGCGGGAATAAATTCGGTCACGATCTTAACCAAACGATGGGGTTCAGAAGAGAGCCTAACTACTTGAAATGAGGAGCAAATATGTGCTTACTAACTTTTATTAAATCGAAATAGCACGACAACATTATTATTTTAATATAAATCCTTGAAAAAAATTAAATCTTTTATTATTGAATGTTTCAAACGCAGTCACATTGCATAGCGTTGATTTATTTCTCAGAATATCGAAGAGTTGCTTCGGAGAAATTAGTACATTACTTGACAACGAAACTGAAAATCTGAAAAAGGAAAGACCTGAAAACCGGGCACCTATTATTCCAAACGAGAACTGAGAGTTAATCCACACGATCCGTGGAAAATCTGACTTTCAACAAGTAGAACGCCTGATTTCCTCTCAATTAAGGTTATCCACCAGTCGAATACCTTTTGCGGATACGGAACACCCGCCGAATGGACCCTTAATCGAACCAAATTGACTATCAGTTGCTTTGGATAGGTTGCGAAATATTATGGGAAAGCATGGTGTTCACTACGAGTTAACAGCATCATTCACAATTGAAATAAAATTCCACCATGTATTTGTCATTCATGACACCCTTAAGTGATAAGGTAATCCCGATGCTAAATGTGCATCACCCAAACAGCTGTTCGGAAGGAACCAACAACAACATGATCCGCGAGGATCTTACGTTACGTCGTTCTAAAGGAACAAAACTGCGGAATGCAGGAAACACTTATTCATCACGCATTTAGGAGAAATGCCAAACACTGAAGTTAATTAAAAAGTGGTAAATCACTTGAAAAGTATTATTCTCAAACCGATTTTCAGGTTAGAAATGGTTTTGTTACGCTTAATAAAATTACCAGTCCACATTGAAAAATACAACAAAAGGAATTCTTTCCTTTGAAAAACAATGACTACCATTACAGATCCATCTACTTATTGTCTGTCCCAACACACTACCTATAAAGTGATTACTTAATCGAATTCAACTACGAATAAAATGAAAGTACGACAAAGATTGAAAATAAAATAATATTACTGACTGACGAATCGAAACCACATTCGCAACTCAAGTCTCACACTAACACTGAGTGTCAATATGCACACTATCAAAACGAAATGACGTCAGAACGACAAAACAATTAAGTCCGTGAAATAAAATAACATATCGAAGTCATTAAAACTCAACACGCCTGGAGAATTACAGTAAAATATTTAATCTGCGTCAGGTCGATATCCAATATTTGGGCAACCCTCATTCACCGATAGCGGCCCCGTTATCTTAATGAACACCTTCCAGCTATTGGAGCTACGCACTAGTTGGCCTCATTATACCGATCTAACACTCTTCATATTTCATAGTTTACTGTAGAGGCTACCTTCGCCCAAGTCACTTCGCGAAAACAAAAGAAACATCTAATCTGAGACTTGAGTATGTACAGCTGACATCCCAGACCTATCGTCGGGCTCACTTAAAATCTGTACGTCCTAACACTAATCTCTATGTACACGATACCTTCCAAATTCTATCGTCGGGCGTGAACTAGGACGTCTCATCATCAGTAACTCCAAGGATAACATGTGACGTCCCAAATCTATGGTCGGGCGTAAAAAAATGGGTCGTAATATGCATCCCCTAGCATATCAGGCGAACTAACAATTTCAAACCACCTCTGACATTTCAATACACATGGAACCACGTCTCTTACTATTAAACGAATGCAAGTCGGAAAATGCAGTAAGTCTCCATCTCGTTACAATACGTGAACTCGAAAATAAATATGCGTGACGAACACTTCTCCAACTCAAACACAATCTCAGCCTGTGCAATGAAGTTTTTTTAGGGAAGCAATGATAATTCCCAACACACGTCTACCATTTAGTGGATGTATTCAAAATAATAATCATCACTACCGCATTAGAAACTCTCAAATCGCCTACCGTCAATTCCAAATATTTATATCAATGACATATCCAGTGAAACGAAATTCAATACAACACCAACCATGTATTCTAAATGCTCTTTTATCCTTGAGGTCACATCTTAATGTTCATACGGGCTTTACGTAACTAGTCACTTGACTTTTACTACCAAAATTTTTAACCTTTACTAGAGTCGTTTTCACTTGGGATCTTACTAGAAATCTACGGTGCCTCACACAGTAGTCGTCTCAAATTTCGGATTGCTAGCGGAAAACACTACAGCCTGCCACAATACAGCCTGTCTCACAAATACTTCCTCGGCAAACATAGCCTATCTCAAACTCATTCTCCTCGCCTTATCCCAGCGGTATCACTTAAAATCCAGGCTCCCTTTCTCCATCAATATTCCTATCCCTCTCATCTCCACATTTATAAATTCTTCGCTCTCAATCCATTTTTCTTATATTTCCAAGACCCTTTTTATATTTCAATCCTCTAGTGAAAACAACAACCATTATAAAATACACCTCTTTATTTTACTATTACTACGACTTTCGGACCTCGAGAATCCAAGAACACACTGCGATTTTCCGTATCATCGATATACACGATGTCACAAAATTTTACTTCCCATGAACAAATATAACTCTATCGAATTTCACTGGAATTATCTAATTGCCTGCGATCCTTGTAAAACACACTGGTTAAATGCACTTTTAACATAGGAAAAATTTTATCCCGCGGTAGACATTATTATTATTATTATTATTGACCAACATTTCTGAATTCAACTGACATTTGAAATTAAAACATTCGCCACGACTATTTTACCATTATAGCTTTCCTAATTTTCCTCACTTTGGACAATATCTCATAGAACATTAACACCAGATTTAAACGTCGCATTTTACAGTTTCTTGACGTGAAATTTACAAACTAAAATTTTCACACGCTGACCAAAAATTATAACACTTTTCGCCTGATAATTGCAAATATCAACCCGACAATCATCTTGAAAAAATTTGTTGGGACAGAACAATAAAATCTAACTACAACATATTACAAATATAGACAGACCTGCAAAATGGAGTCATCCTCAGTATTCTGGCTACATCGTCGCCAGATGACCTCGTGCCTTTAGCCGTACATTGGTACAAATAACATCATGTACTCCAGCCTATCAATCTTACAAACACTGCCTTTTTCACACGATATTAAATTACAACACAAATCACGCACTTTCCTCGTTATAATTTGTACCACGAACCTCCCTTGTTCTGCACTCAACTGCGACTGTCTGCTTTCTTCCCAGAGTTGTCTCTCTCTGTCACCCACATATATAACAGGTGTTCAACAGATAACGAAATCAGAACTACTCTGACTAGCTTCCCAACTCTCTTACCACTTTCAAACGCACATGAGGTGATACAATAAAATTTTGCTGTGTACTTTAACAGACGCCTATACTTTCACAGTTTGTCGGCAGAAGTTCAGAAATTTTCTGTCACCTTCCCTTTCTAACCGAATATGTGGACCTCAGCCACGAACATGTACTAAGTTGTTTGTAGATCAATCTGGTACAATTTTCTGCTGACGACGGGCGTAAGCTACCGCCGCTTCAAAAACCAGATCGACACTGAAAAATATGCAGTGGGGGGTTCCTTTTATAGTCTTATGAGGGACGCTACACACACTACTAAGCTTGATTGCATAATCTGCTAATTTCGCGTCCAATAGACCGATTTTTATGAGACTTGTCCCAGAATTCCGGAAAGACTTGTAATTATTTTAGATGTTAATCTCATAATTTTACCACACTCGCAACAGGTGAAATGAATTATTTCTGCCCGGGCGTTTCGCGGGTTTTCTTCATTCATTGACCTTGGCACGTGGAGCTAGTCCTCGAATCTGACGCTGACTTGTACTTAGGCTTAACTGCATTTATGTTTTACCCTGGGGGCTCTGTCTTCACGTAGGGTTTAAGAATAATTTAGATTATTTATTTCTTCATTTACTATATTGCCAAAATCCCTCGTCACGCAGAATTCCGCGAAATTAAAGAATTATCGGGCACTCGAAGTCTGCCGAGGTGTCACGGTATTTCACGAGCTTGCCGCGGGTGAGATCGTTCCCACGCGACATCGAGACTTTAGGAGCGCAATATGGCTGCCCTCAAAAATAAAAGTAGCTTGTTGATTTGAAATAAATATTGAGAAAAATAAAAAAAAATATTTTTCTCATCGTAGAATTATGGGTTCAGTATAGCTTGTTCCAGCAAACAAGCTCTATGAGGTGTAGACTTCATTCCTTTGCCTTTAAGACTACTAGATTTTTTTTGCTATTTGCTTATGTCTGTTTTGCTGTAAACCACCTTCACTAGCAGTGAATGATCTATGTATGCAGTTGCATGAATAATGATTGAATATGCTTCAGAAGGCCATCTGAAAACTGTATACTGGAAATCCTTGTCACACCACTGCCTGTATAGCTGCAAAAGTAAGTCCTACCCCTTGTTGAATGGTGCTTTTTAGATGCTGAACAAAGCATACTGTATTTGTGAAAGACAAACCACTAGTGATTTGCAACATTACCCATCAGCTTGTAATGTTTTCATAACAGTCCGAGAAGGGAAAAGTGTATATCATTGTCCATGACCACCGGTGTACTTTCTTTATCAGCTTTATACATTTATTTGTACAAATTATGGCTCTAGAAAAGAAATACTGAATTAAGGCCACGGCCGCTTCCTTCTAATTCCTAGGCCTTTCATATCCCATCGTCGCAGAAAAAAAAGATACTGCAGCTGAAGGTGGATGGTTTAAATTTTTATATACATTATTTTGACTGTCTTTAAGTCTTGAAGTCCTTGCACACACAGTGGAAGAAACCTATGGAATCCAAGAAATGATTTGGATTCAGATGAGAGTGACAGATAATGGACAAAATAAGGATGTTCTTTTTTGTTCATGTTAATATTATTACAAAAGAGTTGTATAAGTACTAGGGAAGGTGTGTTGTGATTGATAAATTGTATGCACGTGTCTTAAGTTACCCCCTATTCTCTATCTCTTCTTAACTTTCCCTCTACATTTTGTGAGCTAATAAGATGGGAATTTTATACGATGAAAAATTAGGTTTTTTCACACATATTTGCATCAAAAATAAAGTATATTGTAAGGCATTATAAGGTAAACACACTTCCACTAAACAGTTAACCATTATGTTATATATACATGGTGCAGCGGAAATACGTGACGAATTTCAAACGTAAATAACTCGGCAACCCAACAAGCCATTTAAAGATTTATTGCACAGTTGGAAAGAGTAGTGTTTGTCATTTGCGTCACATACTCATACACACTAGATTTTAAAAATAATGTCATCCAAATGCCGACTGTCCTGTTTGATGCACCTCTGAAGCCTCTTTCTGAAGTTCCGCATGACTCGCTTGAGCATGTCTTGTGGTATTGCCTCGATTTCTTCACGGATGGCAGCTTTCAGTTTATGTAGTGTTGGCGGCTTACGTCGGAAGACGCGATTCTTCAAATATCCCCAGAGAAAGAAATCGTACGGGGCGAGGTCAGGGGAACTGGCTGGCCATGGAACGTCACCCCGTAAGGAGATGAGACGTCCAGGAAACATTTCTCTGAGGAGACCCATCGATGCCCTGGCTGTGTGTGCAGTGGCACCATCTTGTTGGAACCACACAGTACGATTCCCTAAGTCGGTGAGTGTCGGCTGTATGAAGTTGTGTAACAGCTGTACGTAATGTTACTGTTACAGTTCTGTCCTTCTCTTCAAAAAAGTAAGGACCTACAATTCTGAAATCAGCGACAGTGCACCAAACAGTAACACACTCACTGTAGAGAGGTCGCTCATCGAACTGTTGAGGATTGGTTGCGGACCAGTACCGAAAATTTTGTTCATTAACGTAGCCTGACAAATGAAAGTGAGCTTCATCACTGACACTGGTGTCAGCTGCTACAGCTTCCAGGATAGTCTCACAACACGCTCTGCGGTTGGCCCAATCACGTTCACTGAGTTTCTGAACACCCACCATTTTGTATGGATGGAACTTCATGTCTGCGTGTAAAATCCTCGTGCGATCCGAGAGTCCCATAGCACGTGAATGTCTACGCACCGAATGTTGAGGAGATTGCGTAATGGCGTGCCGCACTGCATGGATGGTCTCTGGTATTCGGATGCTACGAGGCCTACCAGGCTGCTTCGTTTTCACACTCAAACCACTTTTTCTCAACTGTTCACCCATAACAGAATAGTGTTCCTGCTTGGAACTTTCTCATGTCGACCTAAGCCAAAGTGTCTGCAAAACAAATGCTGTGTTGTGGCATTTTTGAAATAAGTCTCAATAACTAAACCTCGGTGTTCACCACTCCACGCCATGCTAGCAACTGGCTGGCTGACTGACTAGCCCGGACGAGACGATGCACGTGTTCTCCATGGCCAACGCCAAGACAGCACGCACCACGACAGTAACACCTGTTTGAAGGCTGTGGCTAATGCGACCTTTACTTCGATCCAATCTACTGTATGTGACATAAATGGCAAACCTTGCGCTTTTAAACTGCGCAACAAAATTGTGAATGGCTTGTTGCGTTGCTGAGTTATTTATGTCTGAAATTCACCAGGTAGTTAGTTAGTTAGATAGTCTGATACTTAAACTACACAACAGTAGCATCAATGGTGCTGTCAGTACACCTTGATGTCCCTAACAAGCAGCATGATCCAGTTCATGCACACTAACAAATAATTCTATAAATGCTATCTAAAGGTTCAACTTGTGGCAAATGCTCAATTTTCAAGCTAGATACTTCTGGTTATCAAGAAAATGATTGCTACATTATGTACTATCAAATAAAAAAATAAACAAAAAATGATGTCTGACTTAGGGCATCATTTCCAAGTGATTGCTACAATGATGGTCCTACAGAATGTGAAAGCATTTTTTCCTTTTTATCATTATAATGCATACACTGTAGTCTGTAGGCTATGTATCTGACAATAGCTCCTTGTTTCTGATATAATATTAGTTTATTTATTCTGGCATTCATTTTAATTGTTCAGTTACCAGAAATAATGTATTTTGGTCTGTAAACCTTTTCCCAGGAGATCAGTTTTCATTTCATGGGAAATCTATGCAGAATCACAGTCAGTCAATTACAGGAAAGAAGTTTCAATGAAAGTATGAAGCCTCCTTGGTGGGTCTAGGGAAGAGCTCCAAATAATAATCCCAAGGCTACATGTGCTATCCTGGTTGACATAATTCATTTTTGAAGGGTGGACAAAAATCATGGCATTCTGTGTCATAATTTTAGATGTGATGAAAAATCTTTCTTTGTGCAGTCTGTATCCACCTAATAAGTTTGGTCTTAGGAGCCAGCCAGTTGAGTTTAGCTTTGAGCTGAATGTAGCCAGTCCCAAGGTCTAGGGATAGTGAGCCTGTGTTTACCTTGATGCCTAGCCATATCACGAATTTTACCTGTACCTTAGGACCATTTTGCGGTCACTCAGCCTACATGAGAGCAATTGAGGAGCTAAATGATGGGGAGATGGCAGCCCCAGTCTAGAAAGCCGAAAGGCTGTCAATATCTACTGAGATACTGAGCATTATTTTCAAAATTTGACAGGTAATTCTTGAGAAAATGAAATGAGTTAAAACGTGCTTCATTCTCCAGCTGTAGGGCCTATTAGAATGAATCAGTAACCAGGTAACCAGGGTATGTGTTACATATAGTGTTTCTTTGCCTTCTTCTAACAGCTAGGTAATCACTCTGCTGTGTCCTTAACCCATTTGAGCCTTAGTAATTTATACATGTGCATACCCAGGAATCTCGTACTAATTTCTGGGAAGTGATGTAACCCTTTATTTGTAATAAATCAGAATATAGTATCGAGACAAGAAATTCCATGAAATGGAGAACTTCTGATTGTTCTGAAAATATTTGACCTTTCTTTCGTTACAACTTCTGATTGATTGTTCTTCTCTGCAGCATACTTTATATTTATGGCACTTAAGTTTTTCTAACATGAACCAAACAAACCCAAACCCCATGGCACTACAGCCCTTGAAGGGCCTTGGCCTACCAAGCGACCGCTGCTCAGCCCGAAGGCCTGCAGATTACAAGGTGTCATGTGGTCAGCACGACAAATCCTCTTGGTCGTTATTCTTGGCTTTCTAGACTGGGGCCGCTATCTCACTGTCAGATAGCTCCTCAATTCTAATCACGTAGGCTGAGTGGACCTCAAACCAGCCCTCAGGTCCAGGTCAAAATCCCTTGATGCAGAGTCATCGTTACAATTACTTTCAAGCCATTTTAAAATATCCTTCTCATTGGATGTCGGATTGGTTACAAACTGATGGATGTCGATTTTCAGTTATTTTTTATAGCTTTCTTTGAACTTAATTTTTTCCATTTAGGAAGATCTTGAAGTAAATTTCAAATTCAGTGTGAATATCTCCTACCTGTCACTCAATACTGAATGCTTTTAACCCTCACAGAGTCGCTCACTCATTTCAAACGTTAGTAGTCACACGGGTTGTTGTCAACACCCCAACTATTATTTCACAGTACAACCTGCTTAAAGACATTTTCTTTAAAAAATGTATTTTATTTTGTGTAATATAGATTTACAAATGAGATTAGCATATGAAAATAATAAAATATGCAATATTTATCTACATAAATCCAAGCATACAAAGATATTGAAATTATTACTCAATTTCTGCATTTCATCACAAAACAAATTAATACAATTTTTGAATTACACTCAATGTTTCTGTTATCAGATTGAAGTAAAGATGTGTAAGAATACATTCAACAAAACACAAGGTCAGAAACTTAGTCTGTATCACTTTGTGGTTCACCTGAATTTGGTAACATTTTTCACACACATTCCTCATATTTTTCAAACACATCACTCTACACAACAGCAATCACAGTATGATTTAGTCTTTACATCTTTGTTTCTAGGGCATACTGTGCACCGTGATTATTTCGGAGCTCATTCTGGGACGTTTGTCGTCTTACTGGGGTCATCAGCACCAGTTAGTTTTGCCGCTTTTTCCCGAATGGTCTTCAGTAGGCTTTTAATATAGACTCTTTTATGCATTGTGGGATTCACTAATTCCCATCCAAATGCATGCAGGAACATTCGGCGCACAAGTTTCTTCTCAATGTTGTTTGAAGAAAATATGATCCGAGCGTTAATTCCAGCAATGTCAAGAATTCTGAAGAATACGGTTGATGGCCAGTGTCTGCATTTCTTCTTCTTCTTCATGTGCCATGTCCTCGCAGAACGTTGGCGATCAGTGGCATGGGAACAGAGTAAGCTTTGTCACCCCAAACCACTGGCTCAAGTTGCCGAGCCATGATGTCCTACTTCTCCCCGGTCCACGTTCTCCATTAATTTTCCCTTGGAGTATTAATTGCAGAAGGTGGTATTTAGAGTTCTGCATCATATGACCAAAGTATTCTAGTTTCCTTCTCTTGATGGTAGTGAGAATTTCTGGTTCTTTGTTCATAGGGTGCAAAACGTCTATATTGGTCATTTTAGCTGTCCAAGGTATCTTTAGCATCCTTCGGTACGCCCACATTTCAAATGCTTGCAATCTCTTGCACATGGTCTCAGTTAGTGTCCATGCCTCAACGCCGTATAACAGAATGCTGAAAACTTATCACCAGAGTAGTCGTGTCCGTAGTGAAATGGAAGGGTCACGGCTTGTCAAAAGTTTCCTAAGTCTCTGAAAAGAAGTTCTGGCCTGCCCAATTCTGCATCGGATCTCGTGAGTAAGGTCCCAGTCATCATTGATGTGACATCCCAGGTATTTAAATGTTGATACTCTCGCGATCTGTTTCTTTGCTGTTGTGAGATTACCTCGAATGCCATCTTCTTTCCTGCTTATAACCATCCACTTGGTCTTCTTTACATTAAGCTTCAAGCCCATTGCGCTGCTGGCTTTTATCATTTCCCTGATGTTAAATATGTGCCAGACATTTGATCCACTGTGTCCACTCCTGTTTTAGCCATATTGTACATTATTGCAATTGCAGGTTTCTTTTCATCCCCTGTACTAGTATCAATTTCATCATCAAAATGCATTGACGATATAAGAACTACATATTTGTTCTTCTTTGAGACATAAGAGACAATAGTCATGTTTTCCCAGAACCCAAACAGGCTAACTTTTTACATCTCCGTCCTTCGCACACCAGAACACCACGGGTAACACCCTATTCTTATAAAGTGTACCAACCAGAGTCAGTTTCTTTTCATGAAGTTCTCTTGCAAGAGGAATGCTGCAAAACCAATTATCAGTTGTTATGTTACACCCAGACCCTTCAATACGTCGAACTCTCTTTACAACTTCTGTCGGTGAGTTATTTACAATGTATGGCCCCTCTGGTTGTTTGCCAATGTAAATTGCGGAGAATATCTCTAAAATCCTAAGTTTGAATCATCATAAGTGAGTGTGTACCTTCTTTGTTGATGGGGATGTGTGCAAGACTCTTCATCACCTTATGGAGGTGAATAATATGGTGGGGGATAAAGTAGATGCCCTCTTGAGTGGCCTCTGCTTAACCGGCTGACCCGGTGAATAATATTACTTTTGGTATTCAACATTTGCGAGCCTTGCACTGCCTCCCACCCTGTTCTGCTCATGGACAAAGACACAAATTCTTCCATATTCCTTTTCTCTAATATAGTGGATGCCATTTTTATTCAGTTTATAAGCCTAATATATTTTTAAATAATTTTTAAAAATCATAAATTATAGTACCTTACTATACTGTACATTCCTGGATTGACTGTTTTATTATTATTACTGGTTAATCAGCCATTTGAATATATTAGCCAGTTAAGAGGGTGACCACTGGAATGTCATGAATGAAAATGGCCTGGATCAGGTTAGCTGGATATGTCCTTGATCACAAAATTTAAATTATTTTATCATTTACGGCAGGCTTTGCTGTGTGCTTACTCAGATCCTTGTAACTGTGGTTGGTGTCTGTACAATATCCATAAGTTTGTTCAAATAGATG
The DNA here is from genome assembly GCF_040414725.1 of Anabrus simplex. Taxonomy (NCBI): domain Eukaryota; kingdom Metazoa; phylum Arthropoda; class Insecta; order Orthoptera; family Tettigoniidae; genus Anabrus; species Anabrus simplex. The sequence continues at coordinate 118,844,894 of NC_090266.1, forward strand.
CTAATGATGTCTAGAAATGAGAATACTCCAAGTGTGCTGTAATGATGCACAGAAGAGACCCTGTTCTTTAAAATTAATTTGTAAAGAGCATTGTGATAGGTGTTCTGAATTTGTACTCTTCTGTAAGAAAGCAACCATGACTTAAAAACCTATGGAAAAGAAGTTTAAGATGGCTGCAGAAGTGATGATTCTCATATTGTGTGACTTGGCCTATGTTATTTATATAATTTTATGAGGTGATGAGTCCACCTTGATGTGAACGATTTTAAATCCTCTGCCAATAATGATGACCAACATTGATCAGCATACAACACAGTTAACTTTTCACAAATCTGTGAGAATTGATTACCAATAATTTCAATTCTTTTCACATTGAGGGAGTTTATGTTGAAAGTTCATAAGGATAAACATATTGAATGTTTTGGCAGCAAGAATGTTCAAATGAAAAATACATGTTTTGTATATATATCTTAATATGGATAAAAGTAATTGTTTGTACAAAGGGCACTAGGAAAGTTTTACAATGTGAGTGAACACTTTAGACATTTTCAAAATAGTTTCCGCTACATTCAATACACTTCTCCTTACGTCGAAACCAGTCACTGAACCAACTCTGCCACTTTTCTTCGGTTACATTTTCACAGTCTTGATCCCATGCTGCCAGAAGCTCCTCGTCGGATGCAAAACGCCACCCTTGCAGCTTCATCTTCACTTCTGGGAAGAGTGCGAAGTCACATGGGGCAAGATCAGAACTGTATGGAGGGTGATCAAGCACAGTCAACCCTGATCTGGCAAGAAAATCCATTGTTACATTGTTACATTATATATACGATATACTGGAGCATTGTTGTGATGCAAGAGCCGAGTGTTGAGCCGTGATGATGGACGGAGCTGCTTGAGAGCCTGGATGACCTGAGGCAGACAAGTCTCACTGTACCACTTCGCAGTAACTGTCCTTTGTGTTTCTAGCACAACCCGAGTCAGGATGCCCCGTTTAGTGAAGAATACTGCAATCATCCTTTTCATCACTGACGTTCACCTCCGCACAGTCACTGGAGTACCCTCATCTTCAAGCAGCCACACCTTGTTCTGGGATCTTGTTGGGATATCGTAATAATAAAGCCAAGTTTTGTCACCTGTAACAATGCTATTAACGTTACGCGAAGTCCCATTTTCAAACTGTTTTCGTATTTTTTGGCACCATTTCACTCAATGTGCCCTTTGTTCCTCTGAAAGTGAATGGGACACCCAAAGGGAACAAAAATATCTAATATGGAGATGGTCATGTAAAATTGAATGAATAGCTGGTGCAGGAATGTGGAGGGTCTCTTCTATCTGCCGGTATGTCAACTGCCTCTCTTGCTGCAACATTTTCCTCACAGTTTCAATGTTTTCCTCAGTCACTGATTCAGACGGTCACCCAGAACGAGGATCACCTTCAACCCCAACATTTCCCGTCTGGAACTCTTTGTACCAGCGGAAAATTGTTGTCCGATGTGGACAGTCTTTCCCCAGCACAGGAGTCATTTCCTCTAGGCACTGGTCAACAGTTAATCCACAAGCAAAATTGTACTGGATAATTGCGCGATATTCAATTTTAGACCACACTGACATCTTAACTTGCTTTCAGTCCTACTGCTTGGTAACAACTGGTGTGAAGGTCGCACCTTGCTGTCTTCTAGACCGGTTTTCACCTCTTTTTTCATCCCTCACTATAACAGGGGTGTCCAGCCAACTGTTTTTGCGTATTGCAAAACTTTCCTAGTGCCGTTGTATGTGTGTATGTTCTATATCTACTCTTAAACCACAGGACCAATTTTAACAAAACTTGGTACATTCATGACAGCATTCAGAATGGAGACCTAAGAAAGTAGGCACCCTGCAAGGTAGTGTTTTCGGACGACTGCTTTTTTCACCGTACATCAATGACATCTTGTCTACATTAAAATTATACAGATACAACTTATATGCAGATGACCTTCAAATATATAGCCACTGTAGAATAAGAAAATCATCAGATGCAGTGCAAAACATGAATGCTGACTTGAAGCAACTAAGCGAATATGCACAGTGAAATAGGCTTCTCATAAACCCATCAAAAAACACAAGCAATCATTATCATTTCTTGAAAATTACTACGTGTAATCAACAATGATCATACTCCACCTCTGCTAATAAACCATAAAATCATTCCTTACAGTACAACAGTGAGAAAACTTGGCGTGACAGTGAATGAAATTCTAAATTGGACGGAACATACCAAAAATATATGTCAGAAAATGTTTTCTTTGCTTCATTCATTGCAAAGAAACAAAGACATTTTTCCACCAGACATGCGACAGAGACTAGTGCACACCTTAATTCTTCCTATCCTTCACTAGTGTGATGTAATCTTTGTTGATGCAAGTAAGGAGCAAATGATAAAACTACAGTGAGCTTTCAACTGTTGCTTCAAAAGTTGAATTAATGCAAAATGAAATAAATCATCTAAAATTAAAACTGAAACACATGACAGTAACTCTAAAATTTCAAAATAGTTCATAAAATATCAATCAATGTCACAATATAGACATCTGCAAAAATTCACTTCACAGATAAACAGGAAGTACAAATCCTAAAACTAAACATTCAGTTAAGTACCTGGGCAGTGCCAGGTAGTACAGCTGGTCTGATATAAAGGAATTAATTGCATGTTTTGAAATGCATTTTCAGCATTATAAGAAATTAACTAAATCTTCATTTTATCAGTTTTTCAACGATTCACACTCTTTTCAGTTTTTCAGTTCTTATCCTTTGTTAGCTTACCTACTTCTGAATAACAATTTTTTCACAAATAATACCATTCTTATCACTATTGTGGTGACTGGTCTTTGTCAGGGCTGTAATTTTTATATCATATGTTTGCATGATGGGCTGTTGGCTTGAGATCTTCTTGACTTCTATATACTATTTCCTCTTTTCAAATTGATATTGGAGAAATTTTATCTAAAGACTAAATTAGATATTTAAATAGAAGTAATTAAGTAATTAATGTATTGTGATCATTTTTCCTGTTCAGGAGTTATTATGTAACCATAGCTCACAGATGTGATATCAGACATAATGTCCTAGAAAAGGATTAAATTGGAAGAATGTTATTTCTGCATCAGCTTCCTTGGTTCATTTAAATTTGAATGCTCAATCATAGATACGAAGAATGACTTCTTCCAAATTCTCTGTGAATAACTCTGTCCTCACTGAGGGCATTTTGTAGTCTTGTATTGAAAGTACATTTTTTATTTATTTAACATTTCTGATAAAATTAGATACAGAAATAAATGTTACCTTGAGAAAGAATCATATAAGTTCCAGTTACCATATGTTATTCATTTTCTGACACTCCTAGATTAAATTCCGTTTAATTATCCAAATGTAATTTTCTTTACAGGATCATCTGATTCCCAACTCTGCTTGGAAAGACTACTCTGCAGCTAATACCAATTATGCTTTTGAAGCATTTGAGTCTGAAGAGAAACCTACTGCAGCTAGTATGGGAAGTGGAGCTGTAAGTTCATCAGCAACACTTCCAAGCAATGGATCATCACGTGCACCTTTGAATCCAAGCCAAAACAAACCTCTAGCTGCACTAGCTCATCACAATAATGGCAGCCACTATGCCGATACTCGGTCCCTTCAGCGTCCTCGCGGAGGTTATCAAATGGCTGGCCCACCAGAGCGTACCACCTATTCACTGCCACGTACTGCTCATCAAGCACCTACTCCTCATCACAATGGTTATTATACACAGGATAGGCCACGTGGAGGACCACCACGACCTCCAACTGAACTGCAACCTGATTTTTACTTTATGCCTTCACAAAGGAAGTATTCCGGGGAAGTGGTTCGAGTATATGTGGACTATAATAAATAGACACATGATAGTTTTTAAACTATTTACTGAATATTATTAATGTGACAAATACTAATATATGTGTGTGTATATATCCTTTACCTTTCTCTTCACTTTCTTGGTATATTGCCGTAAACATATCTTGCACTATACCAGTTGTCATTTAAGTGAAGAGAGAGCCCAGCTTACGTGTTGGGGTGTACTGAAATGATCAGCTACAGCAGGGAACTGATGAAGTGTGCTGTGGACTACTGAACTAATATCAGATGAAGTATTATACTGATGATTTATTCCCAAATGTACTCAGGAATTGGAACCTGTTTCCAATAGAGCTCATTCCATTTTCCATGATGAAAATTGTACCAAAGCATGTTGGTGGTGCAGAAAGCATTATTGTGATGCTGAATGATTCTGAAATGTATGGGTGTAAGAGACTTTTTCCTCAATGTTTGTGACATTCTGTTCCAAATATTTATAGTAACATTTTATATGATAAGTAAATAGATTTTTTTGTAATACCAACAGCAACTTCTATGCATATCCTATGAAATCCTTGATTAGGCTCTGTGCCCCTTGTACAAGCTGATTCAAGGGGGGCATTTACACCTTCCACCATTAAAACTTAGACCATGTTATAAATTTTGTTCCTCCTATTCTATGAGCTCAATCACAACAAAATTCAGTGTACATTTTAAACTTGCTCTTCAACATACAATAAAATGTGGTCTCTTATTTTTAGCAGTTGTTGATTGGCAGATTTTAAAAATGCTTTAAAATTTGCATTAAGCCATCATTTTCAAAAATTACTTCCAAGATTTAGCATTGTGAAATGATTTATTTCATTTTCTGGTTCTAAGGTCAAGGGTCAGATTAACAACCTGAACCTCAACAGTTCAGATATTTATACTGTAAGAGGAAGAAAAAGAATTTAGAACTTTAACTATGACATACTTTTCTTAGAAAATATCTTATAAAAAACATTCCATTAAAATGGGCTAAAGATTGAGGTTCAGGTTCAGGGAACGGTCATGCGTCATCTCCTGCAGTTATCTTGAAAGCTGTAGAGGTTATTGGTGTAAATGATTAAAATTTTTAAAAATCAGATTTAAGAAAACAAGGTATAAATGTAAGCATGGTAGGCTGGAGTTGGTTTAAATGTCCACCAACTCTGATCAGTGGGAGTATATTGTAATTCTAAACTTGGTCAGTTTTAGGTCACTTTCATGTATATGCTGAAGTTATTTTTCACAGATATGAATGTGGAAGTTAATAGCAATTTAATTTAATGTGATAAAAGTAAAAAATTTGATTTATATGCTGGAAGGTGTAGGATCCTTTAAGTTTATTTTTGCTGTTGGTTTGATTTTATACCATATTTTTGTTAAATTATCTGTCAGTCTCATTTTTGATTGACTAATAACATACAATGTCTAAATTTTCTTCCTTAATGCATCTAGCATCAAAATGTAACGGAAATATATATTAGGTCCTTTCTATTAACAAAAGAGATACATTGCAAATTGCAATAAATGTTGAAATGATTGTTGAAAAATAAATAAATATCTCTGAATTAGGTCACATATTGAAGCATTATAAACTATCTGTTCTATGAAGCCAAAAACTGGGCATTATAGTTAGTTAATAAGTTATGGATATTAACACCAGTGGAAACAAGATAATGGTCATTATAAGCACTTCTAGGAATGAACTGGGATTAAGGAGACAGCAATTTAGTGAGATGCATCATTAAGAAATATACTGAGCCTTTTTTGGAGACTGTATATTTCTTCCTTGTCCCTAGAGTGGTAGTATTGTAATATGTAATGCCCTCTGCACATGCTTTTTCTTAAATGTCTTTCATATAAAAGTGCTTACTGTTTTTTTATATATCATCTCTCTTCTTGTAATGGTATGACCATTGATAGGGACAGATTCATGATGAATGTGAGATATGGGATCAGAGTTGGTGAAATGAGTATGTAAATATGATGGTATGAGTTATTTTAAAATTTTTCTTCTATATATGTCTCTGAATCATTAATTGAATGAAAAATGCTTAATATGGAATGAAAATATTCATACTTTCATGTAAAATAAAAGTTGTTTTAAGTTTTAGTTCATTTCTTAGGCTTACAGTACAAATATTTCATATTAGTAGGCCTATATCATAGTTTAGGACTTGAAGGTATGAGATGTCTCAAAAGAAAGTGGCCTTTCTTCTGAAGTAATTTAATTCTCTTTACATTATCAAGTTTCTTAAAAAAGAGTTATATGTTTCATTTATGACTTATAATGTAGTCTTATGTAAATCAGTGGTACCCTATATAAAGTTGTTGATTTTCATAATATAAAATGCTGATGCTGATATGTGATCTTTGAGCTAAATATCTACAGTTCAGTCAAATACTAATGAACTTTGGCAGATTTTAGTCACAAGATGTAGAGCTGGATCTACATTTTTCATGAGGGGAGTGGGGATCTGCTGTTCCTTTCTGTATTTTAGGGCCAAATATAGCAAAAAATCTAGCCCCCTTATTTTGCAAATTCCTTAGTTAATTTGAGAAAAACAAAAACAAAAATTTGATTATGACTACATGGGTGTTAAGGGGTATATACAATTAAAATTAATAGTTTGTTTAATGGTAGCAAACTTACAATTTTTGTTGAAATTACTTGGGTACAAATAACATTCATCAGCTATTGGACTATTGTCTTTATAAAATAATTTCCCTTGCTTTTCATTTAACAGCAAAAGAGTTGATGATGTCCTCATTATTTATAGAATTTACTTCTTCACTCTGAAATAGCTCAGTTTGATCATCCTTTGTTGTGTTAAAGTGAATCTATGATACATTTTAACTATGTTGAAGTTTCTTTCACAGCTAGCACGTGTTGAGAGGATCACATAAATCCTCATGGCCACCCACACTTTTGAGAAAGCACTGGTTAGATGTCTTCTGTGAATTAAACTTAATAGGACAAATGCATTCTTTTTCTCTAAATTTTCACTCACATTACTGAACTGATAATGGAAGAATAAGACCTCATTAGGAAATCATAAGTCTGCACATAAATAACAATCAGCTGCTTTCCCCAGTAGAAACTGTGTGACATTGGCCATATTGGAGGTATAAACTTGGAGACTATAAATCTGAAGTCAGGATTCATTTTCCTGAAACCTTCCTCCCTTTAATTGAAGCACTGGCAGTGTGCTATGTTTTTAAAGAAGACATTACTCTCTTATTAGTACCAACATAAATATTCTACTATTATTTCTACTATTTTTTTTATTAATTCAAGTGTGTAGCTCAGTGTTATCAATATACTGAATATTTTAAAGAACTGACCAATTAATCATGTGATATGTGAACTTGTATGGTATGTCACTTAATGTTGCTATTTATAAGTAATTACAGGTTTTAATAATGATCATTTCTCACACAAAAATAAAATAAAAATAACAAAAGGGAAAAAAGAACCAAAAAAATTAAAAAAACAAGCAACAAAAAAAGCAGAACCTATCAACGATGCCAGTAATTCAAAGAACCAAATAGGCTAATTATTACATTTTAGTCAAAGTCTGAACTTACATCCATACTAATAACGAGAGAGCTATTCATTCGGTTAAATCATATTTTTTGTGTGACAAGTTTGAAGATGCTGTTATATGTTATTCTTATATTACGGCTCTTAGTATTTTTAATTACTTAATTGTTCTCTTTTATTAAGAAATGGTATATCTTTGTTTGAAATCCTACAATATGGTCAAGATATTCAAACATCATGTATATACTGAACAAGATATTAAGCTACACTGCCTCTGACACATTTTACTTTGAAATATTCTATAATGGAATTATGTTAAACTTGTTTAAATTGGTTATAAAAATTTATGTTAAACTTGATTAAATATTGTTACAAAAGTCCTGATAGACTAATCGTTTCAAATGGATTTGTTCACAATAACATAACTTTCTTACGTCTGTAGTCAAAGGATGGCCACTTTCAAGTTTGAGGACTTGCATGTTATACCGTACTCTGCTTTATACATCGAAGCAGAACAAAAAAAAAAAAAAGGAGACTTCCATGGGAGAAAATTTATAATTAGACTGGTCAGAAGAATTTTCCATAATGTCACTGTCTTTCTTGAGGGTAAATTAGCTCATTGGGTTTTCATAGGATAAGTTATACTGCATGGTAATAAGTTATTGAGAGGTGAAAAACAAAAATGGGTTATTCCTTGACAGAAAGATGTTAACAAGGTTTAAAAAAATAAAGTACAATATCTATCATGTACTGAGTTCTTCACTGTTTCTGGATAGATAACTATCTGATTTTCATAATGCACCTAATAAGTAGTAATGCTAGTAAGTTCATAATCCTGAGAGCAAAGGATGTATAAGGAACGAATTTCAACATGATGTTGGCATGATGAAGATCCAGCTTTTATACTGGATAATACATCCTGTAGGTACTTCACATATTCACTTGAATTGGAGAACATAGGCAGTGTGACCATATCAAATATGGTATCAGCATGGATTGTTGTTTGAATTAGGGACTTCAAACATTTTGGATATCTAGCCTGTCTACCTGTCTGATTATATACAAATTTGAGATACTCATCTGAGAAGACCTTTTCTCTTTACAGAGAACAATGACTTCCAATGGTCTGAACAAGCAGGAGATTGAAGGAACACGAGGTGTCTATGTGTTATTTGTATGTACAGGTTTGATTTCAATCCAGAAAGTACTGTTTGTTTCTTTAGCTTAACAATGAGATACTAGTAGATTTAGCAATATCTGTTCATCTTCTCTATTTTATCTGATTATATAGAAAATGAAAGCAAGGACAGTTTCTGTATAACTTAGTACCGGTAATTATTTAGTCTTGGCCTCACAACCATCTTACTCCACCTACCTGGGACAAGCCATCCCTCAACCAAAGATTTTCTTTCTAACTCATAGCTGGAGGACATCTCTACAAAAGAAAAGTTTCTTTTTACTCTATCAGGATAATTTCTCAAACCTGACATTTTTCATTGTCCCTAATGGAAAATAATTTCCATTAGCTTCTACATTAGCTTTCTTTGTAACAGATGGAGTATATGGGTGCTTAACGTGAGCTGTTGAATCATTGTCCTTTTCTTAAACTAGAATCATGCCTAACCTTTCTCAGAGAAGACACATTACCTTGTAAAATGCTTATGATCAAATTGTCTCACAGAAATCTTAACTGGATTACTAAAGTTATTTTAAAACATAGATGTTGCTATAAACTAGAGCATATCATTACAAGTAACCATCCATTATATCATTTGTAAACAATATATATATATATATACATTCTTGATGCAAAAACAAATAAAATTTAAGAGATTAATTACCTGAAATTTTAACATATACATATATGCCACAAATGGCTAACATAGCAAGAGGTTCTGATGTTAACTGCTGATTTCAGAAGGCGCCTTACACTTCAAATACCTAACATAAATTTTAAATAAAATTCCAGGAATGGTAAACATTCCCTGTTTGTACACTTTTTCCATTTTATTATGCAATATTAAATTGCATTGAAATTATTCTTGCTTATATTTTTATATAACAAATTCAAAGAGAAATTGACAAATGATGTTAATGAAATATGCTCATTCTTTTCCCAACTAAGTAGATTCTCAGGCAACTCAAGAGTGAACTCCTTTAAAACCCTTACCGAATACAAAATTAGTCCTGAGATGATGTAATCTTCAACAGTTACTATTTCTCTTGGAATTATAATCGTGCAAAACAACTGTATGAGAACAAATATACACAGATATCCTCTATTTTTCTTTCTCTATGTAAGCTCTGTTCTGTCTTCTTAGAGAGCAATCAATCAATTGTTATTACATGCCGTTTTACATCTGAACAAAATTATATCAGATAGTCCATGAGAACATCTTAGATCTGGTGCCAGATTAGGAAACTACCAGTCCATTGAAATTTGACTATTTTTTTTTTAACCTTGCAAATTTTAAAGAAACATATTTTATGACACTAACACTCACACACATGTACTTTACTGGCAAGCATTTGGATGCACAATTTACAGGCTTCTTGATACACTGGATTTTGAATCCCTCTCAGCCACCATTTCCTCTGAAGATAAGTTTTTTCACACTAAGAACTGTACTTTTGTTTGTGTTCTTACAATTAAAATATTCCATAACTTTCAATTTTTGAAATCAAATAGTCTGATTCTTTTACTAAAATACTAAATATCCTGTGTTGTTTTATAAAAAGTATATTGTGAATGTATTGTGAACACAAGGAAGACATTACTTATGAGTTGGAGTCATTATTGTTTTGGCAAACACTGTGCATACCTTGAATTATTATATACTAGGCCTACAGGAAATATGGTTGGGTTAATTAATGGAAAAGTTTTTTGAAAAGTTTCAGATTTGCTCTTGGCAAGATGTGGTCACATTATGGGGAAAATAAATTCTTGATCAGTATACCTTCCATCACTTTTACCCACTAGCTGAAATCTGTTTCATTATCCCAAAGTTAATTGGGATGTATTACTCTAAATATGTTTATAAATATGTGGCATCATTTGTAAAAATTTAAAAGAATGTAATAAGTAAATAAACAAATAAATTATAAATATTAATGTCTCAATAATTTATGATGACTTCCTTTCATGCCAATATTCCTTAGCAAACATGAATATGTAATTTAAACATCAGTTCATCAGTGCTAGACAATCTTATAACCAAAGGGACCTTTTGATTTGGTGGGGGTACATTGAACTTTTAGTCATGAGTACTCATGAGTAGAGCTGGGATTTTTATGTAGTATCAAGTGGCATAATATGTACATAAATATGTAACAAAATGCACCAAAATATGTAGCAAAATATGTAGAATGAGCAAAATATGTAATATCATATAATTAATATAAACTTACCATTTTGTCAGTTACAACACACTAAACACGCTTTATATTACATTTTGCAGCACAGTGAACAATGAAGTATTTTTTAATGTTCTTTGGAGTCATATTATATGAATATATCACACACATATTCAATAGGTACTTATTATTTTCAACACTCAAAGTACGTTTATTCCTTAAATTTTGTAGCACAGTGAACTATTAAGTATTTTTCAATGTTCTTTGGAGTCATATTATATGAATATATCACACACATATTCAATAGATACTTATTATTTTCAACACTCAAAGCTCGTTTATTCCTTAAATTTTGTAGCACAGTGAACTATTAAGTATTTTTCGATGTTCTCAGGGGTCATGGAAAGGCGTTTGTCACTTAGGATGTTCTTATATGCAGAGAAAGATCTTTCAACATCACATGATGTAACTGGGGCAAATTTTAGGAGAGGGATTTTCGCTGGAGAAATGTCCTCGGGAGAATCAACGTCATCTCCATTTAGAATTCGGCACACACTGTGAAATGTTGAATAACCAGGAGTTCTCTTCAACACTTTTTGCAATTTACTCAATACACTTGCACCAGTTTCCCCATGCACAGCACTTAGTTTTTCAATAGCATCCTCTATGATGGCAATAGGATCTTGTAGTGGTAGTCCTGATGTTTCTAGACGTTTGATGGTTTCTGAAAGCCAGCAGAAGTTGCCCCTGATGTAGGTGATTGAGGAGACCACTTTGGAGTCACTAAAGGCAGTTTGTGATTCACTAATAGATACAGCATTTTCAGGATCAAAAGAATCTACCACAGTCTTTATAGCATCTAGATGCTCGCTATAGAATTTAACTGCTTCTATCCATGTCCCCCACCTCGTTAACACTGGTTCCGGCGGTAGTGGTATCTCTGGCAATTGCTGTTTGTAAGATAGCACCCGTTGTGAAGCTTTTAGAAAAACCTTTTTTGTTGCCGAAATTAATCTATTCACTTGTGGAAACTTAGCTCTAATATCTTCGGCAACACGTTGCAGTCCATGAGCCAAGCATGTAAAATGGAGCATATTGGGATAAAACACCTTCAAAGCAGTTGCAGCCTTAAGCATATATGCTGCAGCATCAGAATACATCACTAATACCTTTTCCTCTTTCATCTCAGTCAGCCACAGAGCTCTTAATCCATCATTCACAAATCTCGCAATAGTTGAGTGATTTGTATAGTCTAGCTCTTTACAGTAGATCAAACATGGTTTTGAGGCGCTGTCAAGTTGTAGCTTCCCAACCACAAGATTTGCAATAAATCTACCCTTAGCATCTGTTGTTTCATCAACAGCAACCCATATGAAAGAATTTCCAATATGCTGTCTTATGTTGTGCATTACTTCGTCGTAACAGACTTGAAGAAAATTCTTGCGTAGTGTTGATTGGTTAGGAACATGTTGCTTGCGGTATTTTTCCAGAAAAGGTGTGAATTCAGGCACTTCAAGTTTATACCATGGAATATTGGCTGCAATCATTGCACTGCATAAGTCTTTATAAAAAGGGTTACTTGAAGGTGAAGGCTGCATCTGTGTTAAAAGGATTTGTTTCTTTTGTAGACCTAACTGTTGGTTTTTTCTATGCAGAGCACTTCGTGCATGTTGCTCAAGCTGGGATTTCATGGAACATGCGATATGTTTGTTGCATGCTCGGCAAATCACTACTTTGCCATCAGTTGCAAAGGACTCGTCAACTGCAATCCATGATTTTAACTTTGAAGCCAGCGAGGACACTACTGGTGCCATATTGACTCTAGAGTAAACTGATGTTCATGAACTATGTTCTTCAGCTGTTCAAAAGAAACTAAAACCTAATTGAGACATTTCGAAGGAAAACAGCTCTAACAACAGATTTGGAAATTCCTAAGTAAAAGGGATGAAAGATTTAAGTCTGGCACATGTAAAGTAACAGTTTTCCTGCAGCTGATTGGAACCTTTAGAATAACCTATTTCACAAGGGTCTCTACCTGCACCTATCATCCTCTCAAATACCTGTCACTCATAAGTACCTTAATCCCCCTGTTGAGAGAACAGACAACAGCCCCACATTAAGTGCGAGACTTCAGTTCAGCAATTTATTATATATGAAAACAGGAAAACGTTAAAATATGTAATTTTATGTAATATCACTAAGAATATGTAGAATACCCACAAATATAAAAAAATATGTAAAATGAAATTTGGTAATAATAACCCTAATATAGTGTTTTGTGAACATATGACTTTCCCCAGCACCTAAATAGCAAGGAACAAAATGTGTAATTACATAGAAATCCCAGCTCTACTGATGAGTAAAGGGAACAGTTCTAGAAATATGAAAACCTCTCACTTTAGGATATTGTTTTCAATTCCTTTGAATTTGTTCATATGGATTTCTTTCTGCTAGTGGTTTAAGATTGCACCAAAGTAGGCAGGTTTTCGGCGAAGCTGAGATGAGAGTAGTTTAGGTCTGGGAGGGAAGCAACAGTGGCCTTAATTAAGGTACAGCCCTGGCATTTTCTAGGTGTGGAAAAGGGGAACAACCAAAAGCCATCTTGACGGCTGTGGACAGTGGGTTTCGAAACTGCCACTGTTACACGATTCGCACTGTGTGATCAACTCGCTTGGTGTGGAATTCATTCTCTGCAGTTACTGGAATATGCACGTCAGGCATCAAAGAAGAAAGTCCTCTTCTTTTTGTATTATTTTACACTATAGCCGAGCATGACGAGTATGGAGACTAGAAGTTAAACAAAATGGCCTGACGCCTGCCAATATCATCAACCCACCAAACACTTTTTTAAGCAATGTCGTATACTGCTACCGTTTATGATAGTTCCGACAGTCTTTTGTGTCCGGTCCTTTCTTTCTGTGTTTAATCTGCCCCTTCAGGTAATCACTTAGTTTGCTGTAGAATCGGACCACTACCACCAACATTGTCATAAGTGATAAAACAATTTTGTTTCAATTATTATAAACCGAGCTCGATAGCTGCAGTCGCTTAAGTGCGGCCAGTATCCAGTAATCGGGAGATAGTGGGTTCGAGCCCCACTGTCGGCAGCCCTGAGGATGGTTTTCCGTTGTTTCCAATTTTCACACAAGGCAAATGCTGGGGCTGTACCTTAATTAAGGCCACGGCCACTTCCTTCCCATTCCTAGTCCTTTCCTATCCCATCGTCGCCATAAGACATATCTGTGTCGGTGCGACGTAAAGCAAATAGCAAAAAAGAAAACAACAATAAATTATTATACATTAGTCATTAACTACTAGTTGATTTTTATAAATACAGTGAGAATAAAAGTAGGTCATTTTTTAAACCATTTAGAGCAAAAACAGAACCTTATAACATTAATCTTTGAGTAAGAAGTTAGAAATGGCAAATTCCTGTGGACACAATCTATACAAGACATTTGAGAAATGAGAACAAATAAATTTACCAAAAATAGGGGTGAATGTCCGCAGTTCATAAAATTGATTTAAAAAAAAATAACGAATGGTTTGTCCGAGGGAGGAGTTTGAAGTGGAGTGCGATAATTGAGAAGTACGCATTCTGAGTCCGTAATGTATAATAAGCAATTCTAAGTACATTACTGCACAGTAGCTGTACACATTGCTTCACTTCGGCTTAAGGACGTATTCTGAGTCCGTAATGTATAAGAAGCAATTCTAAGTACATCACTGCACAGCGGCTACACACATTGCTTCACTTCGGCTTCAGGACGTATTCTGAGTCCGTAATGTATAAGAAGCAATTCTAAGTACATCACTGCACAGTAGCTGTATACATTGCTTCACTTCGGCTTCAGGACGTATTCTGAGTCCGTAATGTATAAGAAGCAATTCTAAGTACATCACTGCACAGCGGCTACACACATTGCTGCACTTCGGCTTCAGGACGTATTCTGAGTCCGTAATGTATAAGAAGCAATTCTAAGTACATCACTGCACAGCGGCTACACACAGTGCTTCACTTCGGCTTCAGGACGTATTTCTGAGTCCGTAATATATAAGAAGCAATTCTAAGTACATCACTGCACAGTAGCTGTACACATTGCTTCACTTCGGTCTCACTAATTATTCTGAGTGCGTAATATATAATAAGCAATTCTAAGTACATTACTGCACAGTAGCTGTACACATTGCTTCACTGCGGTCTCACTAATTATTCTGAGTGCGTAATATATAATAAGCAATTCTAAGTACATTACTGCACAGTAGCTGTACACATTGCTTCACTGCGGTCTCACTAATTATTCTGAGTGGGTAATATGTAAGCAATTCTAAGAATAAGGTGCCGGAATTTGAAAATTAGTAGGTTTGCTCTAACTCACAGTCCAACCGAGCAAGTGGCTGCACGGTTTGTACCACGTAGCTATCAGCTTGCATTCGTAACATGTTGAGTTAAAAACCCCACTGTCCGCAGCAGTGAAGATCGTTCCCCATATTTACGCCAGGCAAATGCCGGGAGCTGGACCCGAAGTAAGCCTACGAACGTTTCATTCCCACTCCTAGACCTTTCCCATTCCATCGTTGCCATAATACCTATCTGCGTCAGTGCGATGTAAAGGAAATTGTACAAACTCACAGTACAAAAGGGGGGAAGGCCCGGAAAAATGTCGAGATTTAACCCTCATGAAAATGCAGTTTTATGCGTTTTGGAAAACAAACTACTGTATTGTTTTATTGGGCGCATTTTCACCAATGATGAATGATAACAAACAAAAGTCCACACAAAATCGATATAAAATACACTGACTGACAGAGCAAATGCAACACCAAGAAGGAGTGGTTCGAAAGGGATGAAAGTTGGGGAAAAAACAGAGACGGCACGGACGAATAATTGATGTTTATTTCAAACCGATATGCAGGTTACACAATGCGCACGGCATCGACTCTGTAGGATGTAGGACCACCGCGAGCGGCGATGCACGCAGAAACACGTCGAGGTACAGAGTCAATAAGAGTGCGGATGGTGTCCTGAGGGATGGTTCTCCATTCTCTGTCAACCATTTGCCACAGTTGGTCGTCCGTACGAGGCTGGGGCAGAGTTTGCAAATGGCGTCCAATGAGATCCCACACGTGTTCGATTGGTGAGAGATCCGGAGAGTACGCTGGCCACGGAAGCATCTGTACACCTCGTAGAGCCTGTTGGGAGATGCGAGCAGTGTGTGGTCGGCCATTATCCTGCTGAAACAGAGCATTGGGCAGCCCCTGAAGGTACGGGAGTGCCACCGGCCGCAGCACATGCTGCACGTAGCGGTGGGCATTTAACGTGCCTTGAATACGCACTAGAGGTGACGTGGAATCATACGCAATAGCGCCCCAAACCATGATGCCGCGTTGTCTAGCGGTAGGGCGCTCCACAGTTACTGCCGGATTTAACCTTTCTCCACGCCGACGCCACACTCGTCTGCGGTGACTATCACTGACAGAACAGAAGCGTGACTCATCGGAGAACACGACGTTCCGCTATTCCCTCATCCAAGTCGCTCTAGCCCGGCACCATGCCAGGCGTGCACGTCTATGCTGTGGAGTCAATGGTAGTCTTCTGAGCGGACGCCGGGAGTGCAGGCCTCCTTCAACCAATCGACGGGAAATTGTTGTGGTCGATATTGGAACAGCCAGGGTGTCTTGCACATGCTGAAGAATGGCGGTTGACGTGGCGTGCGGGGCTGCCACCGCTTGGCGGCGGATGCGCCGATCCTCGCGTGCTGACGTCACTCGGGCTGCGCCTGGACCCCTCGCACGTGCCACATGTCCCTGCGCCAACCATCTTCGCCACAGGCGCTGCACCGTGGACACATCCCTATGGGTATCGGCTGCGATTTGACGAAGCGACCAACCTGCCCTTCTCAGCCCGATCACCATACCCCTCGTAAAGTCGTCTGTCTGCTGGAAATGCCTCCGTTGACGGCGGCCTGGCATTCTTAGCTATACACGTGTCCTGTGGCACACGACAACACGTTCTACAATGACTATCGGCTGAGAAATCACGGTACGAAGTGGGCCATTCGCCAACGCCGTGTCCCATTTATCGTTCGCTACGTGCGCAGCACAGTGGCGCATTTCACATCATGAGCATACCTCAGTGACGTTAGTCTACCCTGCAATTGGCATAAAGTTCTGACCACTCCTTCTTGGTGTTGCATTTGCTCTGTCAGTCAGTGTACATGAAAGATAATGCTGTGTTCTAATCATGAGAAAGTAAGAAATTTTACATTTTAAATATACGAGTAGTTATTTTTCAGGGGTTCGGCGGCCACCTCAACCTCCGGCTCTCGGGAGAGGCCTCTACCTCACTGACCTCTAGCAAGGTCATTGACTCCTAGTATAATAGTAGGGCTAAGCCGATTCGTGGATATTGCACAAGAGAGCACGCCTAACTTCACAGCGACTACCTTGGAGGGGCCTAACCCCAGTTTTACTGCTTGATGCCCTTCCCGACGTGGATTTTGCCTAAGACAGCGAGCCTAACCTCACAGACGCTATCTTGGAGGGGCTTAACCCTACTTTGTATGCACAAGACAGCAAGCCTAACCTCAGAGCCGCTATCTTGGAGGGGCCTTACCTCAGTTTTACGACGAGGTGCCCTTCCCAACGCTATCTTGCCAGATGCCCTTCCCAACACTGATTTTGCACAATAGTGCATAAATAACCTTACAGTCGCTATCTTGGAGGGGGATAACCTCAGTTTTACGGCCAGATGCCCTTCTCGACGCCATTTTGAGTATTAGGGCAATGGCGATTCTCGCGACGCCATCTTAAATAGTAGGGCAATTGTAATTCGCGTAAGAGAGCACACCTAACTACATGGAAGATGGCTAACTACACAGGGCCCTAGTTTTACGGCCAGATACCCTACCGGCGTCAATTGCACAAGATGGTGGCTATACATATGTTCTTATGAGACGGCCTAGGGGCGATTGCGCAAGATGGCGGCTATTCACGGGTCTTATGAAGAAAGCTGGCTCAGGGGCTACTGCGCAAGACGGCGGCTATACATAGACTCTTATGGAGAAAGCTGGTCTAGAGGAGGCATAGGATTTAAGGAGACGGCCTACGGGCGCTTGCGCAAGATGGCGGCTATACACAGGCTCTTATGAGACTAACTCCTAGAACCTGGGTCAGAGGTTTCTGTGCAAGATGGTGGCTTTACATAAGCTCTTATGAGACGGCCTAGGGGCGCTTGCGCAAGATGGAGGCTACACACAAGCTCTTATGAAGAAAGCTGGCCCAGGGGCTAATGCGCAATATGGCAGCTATACATATAGACTTATGGAGAAAGCTGGTCTAGAGGAGACATAGGATTTAAGGACACGGCCTAAGGGCGCTTGCCCAAGATAGCGGCTATACTCAGGCTCTTATGGACAAAGCTAGCCTAGGGGCTACTGCTGAAGATGGCGGCTATACATAGTCTCTTGTGGCCTTCTCCTCCTCATCCGTATAACAAAAGGGCACGGGACAGAGCCAAACTTCTCCTCCTCCTTATCCGTATAGCAAAAGGGCAAAAGGGAACGGGACACAGCCGTCCTCCACCTCCTAATCTGTATAGCAAAATGGAAAAAGGGCATAAGGGCTCCTCTTACTGGCAAAAGGGCAATTGGGCAAAAGGACACCTCTTCCTCATCTGTAAGGAAAAAGGGCAAAAGAAGAGCTCGTCCTTGCAAAAAGGCGAATGGACACCTCCTCCTTATTCGGAGGGCAAAACTGCATAAGGAAAACGTTTTTCTCTTCCTTATCTGTTTGGCAAAAGGGCAAAAGGTCTTCCTTCTCCTAGCAAAATGGCAAAAGGGCTCCTCTTCCTTTCAAGACACCTCCTCCTTACAGTTACTGAGGTTAGCTCAATTGCTCCTACTACGGACAGATGCCTTCCTCAATTGATAAAAAATGAGTGCAGATATACTTACGTTATGTAGCGTTCTCGTCGCATACGGTTTTCGATTGAGAAGGTATCGGCAGGAGGGCGATGCGGTAAGGAGTAGGTAATACTCATTTTGATTACAATTAGCACGCAAAAATATTGTAGGATAAGCAAATGCTGTATCCGACGAGAGAAAATAGGTTCAATCTAGTTACAGAATGAAATTGCAAAAGCATAGAATTGACATGCTGCATGCCAATTATTCGACAGGAAAAAACACGTTGACTATTAAACAGAAAAGCTATTATCGCTACTGTGCTGTATGTTTCTATTCGACAAGACGAAATAGGTTCAATCCTGTAACAATTAGCATACACTAGAACTGATTGTAGAATAAGCTAATGCTCTATATCTTTATCCGAGAAGACAAAACATGTTGACTATTAAACAGAAAAGCTTTTAACGCTACTGTGCTGTATGTCTCTATTCGTCAAGAAAAGTTACAATTAGCACACGCTAGAATTAATTGCAGAACAAGACAAAACATGTTGGCTATTAGTGTTCAGAACAGCAAAACTTATAACGCAAAAGATTATAAGATTAATCTCTCTGTTAATACAAACGCACTTTATGCAATTAGCACGCACGCATAGAATTTCAAATGTTGTATATTTCTATCCGACGTACAGTTGTACTTCTTCTTAATTACTGCAGATAAAATGATCACTACATAGCAGAGGACACCTTTGTTCTAAGGAGATCGACTTTGCGGGATTCGAACGAACACATGCAACAGAGAAAAAATCTGTATAGTGATTCAGTTACCGTAACAGAATAAAAAATCATACTACAGTGCAGATAAAATGATTTTACTACTTAACAGGGGATACCTTTGTCCTACACCATATTGTGTTAAGGAAGAAAATTCTGGATTCAAACCCTGTTCTAACACTATAAAAATGCATAGGATTGAAACTTTGTATACTAGGGAGAGGAATGGAAGTGTACTTCTTCTCAAATCAATAATCACTACTATTATGCAGATAAAATGAGCTGTGAGAGGGATCGGATATATATATTGTTAACTTACCTTCATTTTAAGGACGGCTTAGTGTTTAGAACTGAAAAACGTACAATGCAAAACGTTATGAGATTCGAACTCTGCATTATGAGATTAATCTCTCTGTTGATACAAACAGCACGCATACATAGAATTGCAAATATTGTATATCTCCGTCCGACGTACTTCTTAATCACTGCAGATAAAATGATTTTACTACTTAGTAGGGGATACTATGAAAAGTCTTTGGCCTAAGGAGATGAATTTTTGCGGGATTCGAACGCATGCAACAGAAAAAAAAAATCTGTATAGATTTCAAATTCTGATTTAGTTACAATAGAAAAAGACATGGATTCAAACCCTGTTCTCTTATCGCAAACACCATAGAGAAAGGAAAAATGTAGGATTCGAACTTAGATTCCAGGTGGAGAGGAATTGATGTACTGCCTCTTAAATCAATAATCACTACAATGCAGATAAAATAACGCAGGACAATACGATTTTTGCAACTACCGTATATCTTCTGTCGATATTCATATTAGAATTTAAAAACATCACAACGGCCTATACTTACCATCTTCTTGTAATCCCGGGAATCGAACACGTGACTGCCTAATTGTGCAACGATAATGCTGTAATAATTAACAGAAGGGCAACTCCAAGTCAGCGGAACGATGGAAATAGAGGATAGTTGTACTTCCTCGTAAAACAATAATCACTACTACTACTAATGATGTGATTAGCGCGCACAAGTCAAATGCTACTAGGAATCGAAACTCCAGCCACATAGTAGGACGATATCGACACTTACAACGGATGTTCAGAACACACAATGTTTAAAATCGATCTTCGAAATACAGAATTTAACGTTACATTTCTCTTAAAACAATAATCACCAGTATCACGATTAACATTACAGTTTGAACCGACTATCTTATGATCCGGAGGCTGACACGTCGCCAACCCTACAGTCTAAAGTTGATTACAGCTAAGAAACAACTTCTATTATTTGCCTGGTGCGAAAATGAGAAACTACGGAAACGCATCTTCAGAGTGCGGTTCGAACCTGCCTGCTCCAAGCTGATAGCTACATGCAGTAGCATGTGAATAAACGGTAAAACAATAATCACTACCTACTGTTACTCTGCATCGTAAAACTACACACGCATGCACAGAATGCATCCGGTTTTCGAAGGCGTTGATGTGTAAATTATTAACACTGCACAGTAGAAACGCACACACTTACCTGAGATTAACAATACTTAAACACTGAAAGGGAAAAGAACAGAGCTGCCTGGCTCGCGCAGAACATAAGCGTTAAATTACTAATGACACAGCAGTGTGCGTCGACTGCATGTCGTAGCTCACAGAGGAATATTGTACCGAGTTAAGATTACGTGGATTTCAATTTGCCCTCCACCACAATCATAAGGTGGCAACAGTGACTTTTAGTCTCGTCAAGATGGGAGCAATGAGATTAGAGATATTCTGTTGTTTAAAATTCCTCGCCCACGTGGTTAAAGATGGCAGCTGTCAAGTTGACAAGTGTTAAAAAAGCACGTGGATTATAAATTCCGCGCCACTACGTGCATAAGGTAGCAGCAATGAGGTTTAGAGCCGTGAAGATGGCAGCAGTGAGGTTAGCGATGCTCTATTGTCCTTAAAAGTGAGGCTAGGGTCCGTCAAGATGACAGCTGTCATCTTGACAGCTATAAAAATGCACGTGGCCGAGGACGTGGCTTCGTTTACAAACAAGAACCCGTGGTCGTGACGTCACGGTCACGTGGTATTCTGCGTCAGCACGCGAAGTTCAAAATCTACTCCCACGCGGTTAGAACTTGTCAAAAGCACGTGGATTTTTAATTCCGCGCTCTACGTAGTTAAGTTAGTGCACATAGATAGGACATGCTAAGATAGCAGCGGTCATCTTAACGATGTAGGCGCACGAAGTTTAACATCTACATGCTTTTTAACATGTTCTAACCACATGGGGGTGGATTTTGAACTTCGGGTGCTGACGCAGCATACCATGTGACCGTGACGTGACGACCACGTGCTCTTGTTTATAAACAAAGCCACGTGCAAGGTCACGTGCTTTTTTGACATCTGTCAAGGTGACAGCTGTCATCTTGACGGACCCTAACCTCACTTTTAAGGACAATAGAGCATCGCTAACCTCACTGCTGCCATCTTCACGGCGCTAAACCTCATTGCTGCCACGTTATGCACGTATTGGCGCGGAATTTATAATCCACGTGCCTTTTTAACACCTGTCAATATGACAGCTGCAATCTTTAACCACGTGGGCGTGGAATTTTAAACAACAGAACATCGCTAATCTCACTGCTGCCATCTTGACGGGGCCAAACCTCACTGTTGCCACCTTATGCATATGGTGGCGGGCAATTTGATATCCACGTAATTGTTACTCGATACAATATTCCTCGGTGAGTCACGTCATGCAGTCGACGCACACTGCTGTGTCATGAGTAATTTAAAGCTTATTTCCGGTCGCGAGCCAGCCAGCTCGCTGCATGCAAATATTTACTTTGAATGTACAGTGTGTTAAATGCAGATCTGGTTTTTCCCTTTCAGTGTGTAAGTATTGTTAATCTCAGGTAAGTGTGTGCGTTTCTACTGTGCAGTGCTAATAATTTACACGTCAACGCCTTCGAAAACCGGATGCATCTTCCGTTTGCGTGTGTAGTTTTACGATGCAGAGTAATAGTAGGTAGTGATTATTGTTTTACCGTTTATTCACATGCTACTGCATGTAGCTATCAGCTTGGAGCGGGCAGGTTTGAACCGCACTCTGAAGATGCGTTTCCATAGTTTCTCATTTTCGCACCAGGCAAATAATAGAAGTTGTATCTTAGCTGTAATCAACTTTAGACTAGGGTTGGAGACGTGTTAGCATCCGGATCATAAGATAGCCTGTTCAAACTGTAATGTTAATCGTGATACTGGTGATTATTGTTTTAAGAGAAATGTAACGTTAAATTCTGTATTTCGAAGATCGATTTTAAACATTGTGTGTTCTAAACATCTGTTGTAAGTGTCGATACTGTCGTACAATGTGGCTGGGTGTTCTATTCCTAGTACCATATAGCTTGTGCGCGCTAATCACATCAATGGTAGTAGTAGTGATTATTATTTTATGAGGAAGTACATCTATCCTCTATGTCTATCGTTCCGCAGACTTGGAGTTGCCCTTCTGTCAATTATTACAGCGTTATCGTTGCACAATTAAGTAATCACGTGTTCGAATCCCGGGATTACAAGAAGATGGGAAGTATAGGCTGTTGTGATGTTTTTAAATTCTAATATGAATATCGACAGAACATCCGACTCGTTGGCTGAGTGGTCAGCGTACTGGGCTTCGGTTCAGAGGGTCCCGGGTTCGATTCCCGGCCGGATCGGGGATTTTAACCTTCATTGGTTAATTATTATTATTATCGACAGAAGATATAGTTGCAGAAAATCGTATTGTCTTGCGTTAGCGTTATTTTATCTGCTTTGTAGTGATAATTGATTTAAGAGGAAGTACATCAATTCCTCTCCCCTTGGGATGTAAGTTCGAATCCCATATTATTTTCTCCTCTATGGTGTTTAAGATTAGAGAACAGGGTTTGAATCCATGTCTTTTTCTATTGTAACTAAATCAGAGTTTGAAATCTATACAGAATTTTTCTGTTGCATGTGTTCGAATCCAGCAAAAATCCATCTCCTTAGGCCAAAGATTTTTCATAGTATCCCTTGCTAAGTAGTAAAATCATTTTTTCTGCAGTGATTAAGAAGATGTACGTCGGATGGAGATATACCACATTTGCAATTCTATGTGTGCGTGCTGAATGCATAGAGTGCGTTTGTATCAACAGAGAGATTAATCTCATAATGCACAGTTCGAATCTCATAATGTTTTGCGTTATAACTTTTCTGTTCTAAACATTAAGCCGTCCTTAAAATGAAGGTAAGTAAACAGTATACATTTCCGATCCCTTTCACAGCTCATTTTATCTGCATAATAGTAGTGATTATTGATTTGAGAGGAAGTACACATCTATTCCTCTCCCTCGTAAACAAAGTTTCAATCCCATAAATTTTTTTGTGTTAGAACAGGGTTTGAATCCATTATTTTTCTCCTTGACGCAATATGATATAGTACAAAGGTATCCCCTGTTATGTAGTAAAATCATTTTATCTGCACTGTAGTATGATTTTTTATTCTGTTGCGGTAACTAAATCACTATATAGTTTTTTCTCTGTTGCATGTGTTCGTTCGAATCCCGCAAAATCGATCTCCTTAGAACAAAGGTATCCTCTATGTGGTAATCATTTCATCTGCAGTAATTAAGGAGAAGTACAACTGTACGTCGGATAGACATACAATTGCAATTCTATGTGTGCGTGCTAATTGCATAGAAGTGTGTTTGTATTAACAGAGAGATTAATCTTTTAATGTTTTGCGTTATAAGTTTTTCTGTTCTGAACACTAATAGCCAAAATGTTTTGTCTTGTTCTACAATCAGTTCTAGTGTGCGCTAATTGTAACTTGTCTTGATGAATAGAGACATACAGCACAGTAGCGACAAAAGTTTTTCTGTTCAATAGTCAACGTGTTTTGTCTTTCGAATAAAGACATACCGGATGTCAAATCTATACTTTTGCAATTGCATTCTGTAACTAGATTGAACCTGTTTCGTCTTGTCGGATACAGCATTTGCTTATCCTACAGTAACTTTGCGTGCTAATTGTAATCGAAAACAGTATTACCTTGTCCTTACCGCATCGTCCTCCTTCCGCTCCCTTCTCAATCAAAAAACTTATGCGACGAGAACAACGCCACACAACGTAAGTATATCTGCACTAATTTTTTATCAATTGAGGAAGGCATCTGTCCGTAGTAGGAGCAATTGAGCCAGTAGCGTAGCCAGGATCGGCCAATGGGGGGGGGAGGGTTACAGTTACAAAATTAAGATATAACATAATGAAAGTGCTTGTGCTTGTGCGTGTCTGGTACTCGCATGCATGACTGTCATAAGGATACTGATACAAGAGTGAATTACTGTATGTGATATTCAGATTGCAATACACTACAAAATTCTTACTTTAAAATACGGAACAAGAACAATATGATCGAGGTCAGCAGTTTTATCTCAAACGGTATGTTCAGTTTACAATCTAAAATCTAATTTTCGAGGCTTCCTAGAAAATAAATTTAACACATCTGTTGGTTTTACAACTATGTCTCTGCGAATGTTCAAGGGAGCCAACCCGTTGAGTCGACTTTCACTTGTGGTATTTCTGAGGTAGGTTTTAAGGCGTCTTAATGTTGAAAATGATCTCTCACTGGCTGCAGTGGTGACAGGTAGGGTGGCAAACACTCTCAACAAGCAGTAGATTGCAGGGAGTTTATCTTGATCACATAAAAGAAGTTTATTGTTTACTGTCAGTTTCTATTTTTTTTTGTGAAAGTTCAATGGGGGGGGTTCTAACCCCCCCAGTAATCCCCCCCTGGCTACGCCCCTGAATTGAGCTAACCTCAGTAACTGTAAGGAGGAGGTCTTGCCCTTTTGGCTGGAAGAGGAGCCATTTTGCCCTTTTGCCAAACAGATAAGGAAGAGAAACCCCTCTTCCCTTTCGCCCTTTTGCCCTACGAATAAGGAGGTGGTGCCCTTTTGCCATTTTGCTATGCAGATGAGGAGGAGGAAGGCATCTGTGTCCCGTGCCCTTTGGCCCTTTTGCTATACGGTTAAGGAGGAGGAGGAGGGCGGTTGTGTTCCATGCCCTTTTTCCATTTTGCTATACGGATGAGGAGGAGG
Source organism: Anabrus simplex (assembly GCF_040414725.1). Classification (NCBI taxonomy): domain Eukaryota; kingdom Metazoa; phylum Arthropoda; class Insecta; order Orthoptera; family Tettigoniidae; genus Anabrus; species Anabrus simplex. The sequence continues at coordinate 118,870,474 of NC_090266.1, forward strand.
AGGAGGAGGAAGAGAGCGGCTGTGTCCCGTCGGAGTAGAAGGAGGCTACAAGAGCATGTGTATAGCCGCCATCTTGTGGAGTAGTCCCTAGGCTAGCAGCTTGCTCCTTAAGAGCCTGCGTATAGCCGCTACCTTGGGCAAGCGCTCTTAGGCCGTCTCCTTAAATCCTATGTGTCCCCTAGACCAGCTTTTTCCATAAGACTATATGTATAGCTACCATATTGCGCAGTAGCCCCTGGCCAGCGTTCTTCATAAGAGCTTGTGTATAGCCTCCATCTTGCGCAAGCGCCCCTAGGCCGTCTCATAAGAGCTTATGTATAGCCGCCATCTTGCACAGAAACCTCTGACCCAGGTTCTAGGAGTTAGTTTCATAAGAGCCTGTGTATAACTGCCATCTTGCGCAAGTGCCCTTAGGCCGTCTCCTTAAATCCTATGCCTCCTCTGGACCAGCTTTCTGCATAAGACTATATGTATAGCTACCATATTGCCCAGTAGCCCTTGGCCAGCGTTCTTCATAAGAGCTTGTGTATAGCCACCATCTTGCGCAATTGCCCTAGGCCGTCTCATAAGAGCCTATGTATAGCCACCATCTTGCACAGTAACCCCTGACCCAGGTTCAAGGAGTTAATGTCATACTCATAAGAGCTTGTGTATAGCCGCCATCTTGTGCAATTGACGTCGGGAAGGGTATCTGGCGGTAAACTAGGGCCCTGTGTAGTTAGTCTCCTCCATGTACTTAGTTGTGCTCTCTTATGCGAATCCCCATTACCCTACTATTTAAGATGGCGTCGCGAGAATCGCCATTGCCCTACTACTACTACTCCTCCTCCTCCTCCTCCTCCTCCTCCTCCTCCTCAAAATGGCGTCGGGAAGGGCATCTGGCCGTAAAACTGAGGTTATCCCCTCCATGATAGCGACTGTAAGGTTATTTATGCTCCCTTGTGCAAAATCCGCGTCGGGAAGGGCTTATCGCAAGATAGTGTCGGGAAGGGCACCTCGTCGCAAAACTGAGGTTAGGTCCCTCCAAGATAGCGGCTCTGAGGTTAGGCTTGCTGTCTTGCGCGTACAAAGTAAGGTTAAGCCCCTCCGAGATAGCGTCTGTGAGGTTAGGCTCGCTGTCTTCATGCAAAATCCACGTCGGGAAGGGCATCTACACGTAAAACTTTGGTTAGGCCCCTCCAAGATAGTGGCTGTGAGGTTAGGGTTGCTCTCTTATGCAAAACCCACTAATCGGCTTAGCCGTTCTTCTATACTATGGGTCAAAGACCTTGCTAGAGGTCAATGAGGTGCAGGCCTCTCCCGGGAGCCGGAGGTGGAGGTGGCGCCGAACCCCAGAAAAATAACTACTTATACGTTATGTGAATTACGAGGATAGAACTAAAAAGTACAAACTGTGTCTCTAAAATCTTGCGGTAAAGGAAACATAACAGTTAAGTTTTCTCATAGAATTATACCGGACTGAGTTTAAAAAAATGCCTCTGATTTGGCGTCTATTATTAGTATATTAATAAAAGAGAAACTAAAAGTCTTCTAAATTTAAAATCTTTGCGGAGCCGGATTTCTAATTCTCACTCAAAGACGGTGTTCTTACGAACAGTCGATCGTTTGATGAAAATGTTCGCAACAATTGCGAGGTTCAATTAACATTTCGTTTCTTGATTATAGACATGCATGATTGCATTGTGCTTCAGTTATCTTCGCGTCGTGGTATTGCGCAGGTAAGTCTAGATCTTCTCAAGGAGGAAAATAACTCTCTGACGCGCATGTAAAAACGGGTATTGTTAAAGCGACCTTTAACAAACTTAACTATATATAGAATCAATTACTCTTCCTGAAGTTTTCTCTTTTTAAAATCTTTCTTCTCCCTGTTTCTGGATGGGTGAAGGGCACCCCCTGAAATGTTTTTTTTTGGGGGGGGGGCGTTCGAGCACCTTAGCACCCCGGAGTCGGCACCCCTGCGAAGTACATCAGAGCACAGAAGCTGTATACATCACTTTAGTGCGTCTTCAGGACGTACGCATCGGTGGAAGAGACAACTATAAGTACGTCACTGCTACTCTGCAGCTTCCGGTAGTACTGTGTAGAGATGAGAAGAATGCAAGAATGAGGAATGTGGCCTGTAACCACGAACTACCTGTTCGCTCAGACAGATCGGCTCTTATCTGCTCGTATCTGCTTTACGAAAACATTGACTCACACTTTGCAGTTTGCTGGATTACAACTGAGAAGAGCGAAGAGCTGCCAGTAGAGGATAATATAAAGTCGCCTGGGTTGTAGCGGAGTTGCTATGGCAACCATCGAGTCACTGGCCCTGCTGGTGAAAACCCCTTCGCCCCGTGCCTCACCGGCCATGTGCATTCTTCTCATCTCCCAACAATACGTATGTTGAGTGCTCAGCCCGCAGGCTGGTTTGGACCTCAACAGCTATGCCATCAGCCGTCATAAATGGCTCAGACGTCACTGAAAATGTGTACTAGTGAAATGAGGAGTGAGGTAGTTTCCCTTTGCTTTCCTCACTAAGCCAGAAGTTGCTATTACATATCAGTCTGCCAAGCGCACTGAAATGCGCGCACCAACGGACCCTATGAGCAACATTTTCACACCTTTTCATAACAGGGACTGGCTGGATAAGGAATGGCATTACTAGCATCACTCATACCTCGGTCACTTTCATGTTGTCAAAGCCAAGGATGAGAGTGAGACAAGTGAATGAAGGTAACAAATTGGTTCTAGCCCACATCAGAAGACACAGTGCAGTGTAAACACTAGGCATTCTTCAGGTAGTATCCATGTGTAAGTTGTATGAAAAATGTTGTACGTGCATGAAGGGAATGTTTTCACACTGGAAAAATATAATAATATATGTCAGGAAAGTCCTTTATCATTAAATACTACCTGTGCTACAAACATCAAAGTATCAACTTCATTTTTTAATTGTTGAGATAGAACATTTATTTGATGTTATATGTCTTCCATAACCAGCAGAAAAATATTTGTACTTATCTCCGAAAAGCTCTTTATTGTCGCTTAAGGAGGTTTGCGAAATACATACATTTGCATAAATCTTCATTATAGACTTATGCCTTTCAGCGTTCAGTCTGCAAGCCTCTGTGAATTCACTAAACGTCGATTTGCAACTAGTGTTGTGGCCTCATTTAGTTCTATACCTCTTATATTTAAATCGTTAGAAACCGAGTCTAACCATCGTCGTCTTGGTCTACTTCTACTTCTCTTACCCTCCATAGCAGAATCCATTATTCTCCTAGGTAACCTATCCTCCTCCATTCACCTCTCATGACGCCACCACCGAAGCCGGTTTATGCGTACAGCTTCATCCATCGAGTTCATTCCTAAATTAGCCTTTATCTCCTAATTCCGAGTACCCTCCTGCCATTGTTCCCACCTGTTTGTACCAGCAGTCATTCTTGCTACTTTCATATCTGTTACTTCTAACTTATGAATAAGATATCCTGAGTCCACCCAGCTTTCGCTCCTGTAAAGCAAAGTTGGTCTGAAAACAGTCCGATGTAAAGATAGTTTCGTCTGGGAGCTCACTTCCTTCTTACAGAATACTGTTGATCGCAACTGCGAGCTCACTGCATTCGCTTTACTACACCTTGATTCGATCTCACTTACTATATTACCATCCTGGGAGAAAACACAACCTAAATACTTGAAATTATCGACCTGTTCTAGCTTTGTATCACCAATCTGACATTCATTTCTGTTGAATTTCTTACCTACTGACATCAATTTAGTCTTCGAGAGGCTAATTTTCATACCATACTCATTGCACCTATTTTTTAGTTCCAAGATATTAGACTGCAGGCTTTCGCCACAATCTGCCATTAAGACCAAGTCGTCAGCACAGGCCAGACTGCTTACTGGATTTCCACCTAACTGAATCCCTCCCTGCCATTTTATACCTTTCAGCAGATGATCCATTTAAACTAACAACAGCAAAGGTGAAAGATTGCAGCCTTGTCTAACCCCTGTAAGTACCCTGAACCAAGAACTCATTCTACCATCAATTCTCACTGAAGCCCAATTGTCAACATAAATGCTTATGATTGCTTTTAATAATCTACCCTTAATTCCATAGTTCCCAGTATGGCGAACATCTTTTCCCTCGGTACCCTGTCATATGCTTTCTGCAGATCTACGAAACATAAACACAACTGCCTATTCCTCTCGTAGCAGTTTTCAATTACCTGGCGCATACTGAAAAACTGATCCTGACAGCCTCTCTGTGGTCTGAAACCACACTGGTTTTCATCCAACTTCCTCTCAACGACTGACCGCACCCTCCCTTCCAAGATGCCAGTGAATACTTTGCCCGGTATACTAATCAATGAGATACCTCGATAGTTGTCGCAATCCCTCCTGTTCCCTTGCTTATAGCTAGGTGCAATTACTGCTTTTGCCCAATTACCATCCTTTCCACTTCCTCAAGCATAATTTCACGAACATCATTTTCCTCCTCCCCATGAGCTTGGCTGTTCACAACACCATCAGGATGATTTCCTTTTACATTGAGAAGATGTTAAAAATATTCCCTCCACCTCTCCAGTGATTCCGTGGGATCTATTATGACTTCACCTGAATTACTCAAAACACTGTTCATTTCCTTTTTCCCTCCCTTCCTAAGATTCTTTATTACTGTCCAGAAAGGTTTCCCTGCTGCTTGACCTAGCCTTTCCAGGTTGTTACCAAAATCTTCCCACGACTTCTTTTTGGATTCAACAACTATTTGTTTCGCTCTGTTTCTTTCATCTGCATACAAATCCCTGTCTGCCTCGGCCCTTGTTTGGAGCCATTTCTGATAAGCCTTCTTTTTACGTTTACAAGCTGCTCTCACCTCATCATTCCACCAAGATGTTCGCCTTTTCCCATCTTTACACACAGTTGTTCCTAGGCATTCCCTTGCTGTTTCTACTACAGTATCCCTGTGTGCCACCCATTCACTTTCTATATCCTGAACCTGCTTACTGTCTACTGTTCGAAACTTCTCACTAATCATATCCATATACTTCTGTTTAATTTCCTCGTCCTGGAGATTTTCTACCCTTATTCGTTTGCAGACAGATTTCACTCTACCCTAGGCCTAGATATACTTAGTTCACTACAGATCAGATAGTGGTCTGTATCATCGAAAAATCCCCGGAAAACTCGTACATTCCTAAAAGATTTCCTGAATTCAAAGTCTGTTAAGATATAGTCTATTATGGATCTGGTACCCCTAGCCTCCCATGTGTAGCGGTGAATAGCCTTATGCTTGAAGAATGTATTCGTAACAGCTAAACCCATACTAGCACAGAATTCCAGCAAACGCTTCCCATTCCCATTAGCTTCCATATCTTCCCCATATTTTCCAATCACCCTTTCGTATCCTTCAGTTCTACTTCCAACTGTCGCATTGAAATCGTCCATTAGCACTGTTCTATCCTTGCTCTTTACCCTGACCACGATGTCACTCAATGCTTTTTAAAACTTGTCAACTTCATCCTCATCTGCACCCTCACATGGTGAATACACGGAGACAATTCTAGTCCTAATTCCTCCAACTGACAAATCTACCCCCATCATTCGCTCATTTACGTTCCTAACAGAAACTATGTTGCGTGCAATGGTATTCCTGATAAAGAGCCCTACCCCAGACTCTGCCCTTCCCCTCCTAACACCCGTCAAGTACACTTTATAATCTTATAAGCGAAATTAACCAATGAAGGTTAAAATCCCCGACCCGACCGGGAATCGAACTCGGGACCCTCTGAACCCGAAGGCCAGTACGCTGACCAATCAGCCAACGAGTCGGACGTCGGCAGTCCTGAAAACGACTTTTCTTGGTTTCCCATTTTCATCCCACAAAAGGGCTGGAGCTGTACCTTAATTAAAACCCTGGCCGCTTTATTATCAGTCCATGGCCTTCCATATCCTATCATCGCAATATACCTTTCTCAGTTGGTGCGAAAACAACAATCACAATATCGTCACTGCAAAGACAAAACCACGAATGTGACAATGCTCCTCCTATCCATTATTTCCTTAAGTCCGGCTCCATGGCTAAATGGTTAGCATGCTGGCCTTTGGTCACAGGGGCCCCGGGTTCGATTCAAGGCAGGGTCGGGAATTTTAACCTTAATTGGTTAATTTCCTCGGCACGGGGGCTGGGTGTATGTGTCATATTTATCATCATTTCATCCTCATCACGACGCGCAGGTCGCCTACGGGAGTCAAATCAAAAAAGACCTGCATCTGGCGAGCCAAACTTGTCCTCGGACACTCCCGGCACTAAAAGCCATACGCCATTTCATTTCATTTTTCCTTAAGACTGGTCACACCTCCTAGCCAGATAGGCTATTGATTTGCAGTCCATCAAAACAATTTTCGCTTATGTTCATTTTACTAAGCTAAAGTGTAAAGAAAAATGAACCTTAACTACATCATACTCCAGGAGTGCGAAAATAATACGTCATGCAAACACACATGCCTCCAGTACTGTACGTTAAGGTTCATTTTCCTTTACACATCAGCATAGGAAGATGAATACAATGAAAGTTGTTCTGATGGACTGCATATATGTATCTGGCTGGGAGGCATGAGCTGTGTTAAGGGGAATAATTAATAGGAAGAGCATGTCCCATTAGCAGTTTTGGCTTCGCAGCAATGATAAGATTACCGAAAGCGTATTTTATCAAGTAACAAGCCTAGTACACATCAAATACGTAAGTGTTTTATGTAATTCATGTTAATAATAGTCCTACCTATTCATAATGCAATATTAGGACCACCTACCTGATAGTGGGAATGAACACTCTTGGCTCGCATGACCCAAGCAAGACGTTATGGCATGGACTCTCTAGGTGAACAGGAAGGTGTCCGGAGGTACTCGTGCCCATTCCAATTCAGCAGAACACGGGCATCCATCAGATTACGAGTTTGTGACTCAGCAAGATGAGCCAGGTGACCCAAGCGTCCCAGGAGTGCTCCATTGAATTGAAATCGGGTGAGTTAGCAGGCCACGTAAAGACAGTGAAGTACTATCGTATTCCTGATACTATTTACTCACCACCCTGGCGCAGTTAGGTGGGGATTTATTCTGTCGATAGATACCACTGTCACCAGAAAAGAACGTCGATGTAGACGCAAGGATTGCGAAGTACCTGTTGGCGTTCATAGAATCGTATGGTGGTGTAAGTGGTCCAGTTCCTACCAGGGAAGCACCCTCTGTATAATTACACTGCTGGCATCATTCTGTGTTTAAACCACTGTTTCTCGGAGGCATTTCTCATGTCTTTAACAGCGTATCATCAATCGTCCGCCCAATGTTTTTTCACTCCTCCATAGTCTTTTTATCGTACTGCAGTGCAAACACTAGAAGATACATAAAATTAAAACGACAGCAGGATGAATCCAGGCGTTGGTAACTATGGACACCATCATAGTAACCACGTGAGGCCCAGTTCTGCGTATGTTTAACCTCTTCAACATAAAGGGTAGGAGGAGAAGGGCACGATTATGTGCCATGTACAATGCCTACATGAACAATTCAGCTTGGAGAGAGTTGAACAGTCGACTGCAAGTAAAAGGTAGTCTACAAAAACAAACTCTGGTAAATATACCTTCGTAAATCGGAGAATTGATAACTGGAATACGTCATCAGCAGGAGTCTATGAGCCTTCTCCAGAAAAAGTAAGATGCTTCAAAAAAGACTCCAAAATCCTGTACATTTTGTGTAAACTTCTATGTGATAGTATTGTATTTACGAAATTATATGTTAGTAGTAAATCCTTGTACCCCTCAATCTACTGTGAATCGTAGTGTTAAGATATTGGAAATATTTAATTTATCCGTGAATTAGTGTATGATTGCGTTGTAATTGTTATGATATAGGCCTACTAGTCGTTATGGTCAAATATGAGCTATACTTTGTAAACATGGAGTGAATATCTGAATGACTGTGTTATAGTTGTATTACGCAACATTTTATGAAATACTTTAATGCCCATCCTTTCCGTTATTTTCCTTAAGACTGGTCACGCCTTCCAGCCGCATGTGGATAGGCCTATGCAGTCCATCAGAACAATTTTCGTTGTGTTCATTTTCGTATGCTCGAATGTAAAGGAAAATGATCCTTAAATACATTATGCTGTAGGAGTGCGTAAATACGACATGCAAATATACGTTCCTACAGTACGGTACGTTCACTTTTTCCTTACACGTACGCATAGGAAAATGAGCACAACGAAAATTGTTCTGATGGACTACCTATCAATATCAATGGCCTTATTTTTAAACCTCATATTTCTCAATGTTCTTCCTCCCATTATGTTCTTAAGAATGGTAACGCCTCCTACCCAGATATTTAATGCAGTCCATCGGAATAATTTTCGTTGTGTCCATTTTCCTGTGCTAATGTGTAAAGGAAAATTAACCTTAAATATATTATACTGTAGGAGTGCGTAAGTTCACCATGCAAAGAACATCCTACAATACGCTATGGTAAGGCCCACTTTCCTTTACACATTAGCATAGACAAATGAACACAAGGAAAATTAATATGATGGACTACATATAGGTACATATCGTTGGCTTACTTCTAAAACTTCGTATCTCCTAATGCTGTTCCTATCCATTATTTTCCTTATGACTGGTCACGCCTCCCAGCCACGTATTTATACGCAGCCCATCAGAACAATTATCGTTGAGTTCATTTTACTATGCTGATATGTGAAGGAAAATGAACCTTGAATGCATTATGCTGTAGGAGTGCGTAAATACGTGATGAAAACAACATCCCTGCTATACGGTATGGTAAGGTACATTTTCCTTTACACACCAGCATAGGAAAATGAACACAATGAAGATTGTTCTGATGGACTGCATATCCACATGTGGCTGGGAGGCGTGATCAGCCTTAAGGTATATAATGGGTAGGAAGAGCGTTGGGACATACGAGGTTTTAGAAGTAAGCCGTCGATATGTCGTTGGGAGGTTGACAGATACGTGGAATTGTATATTAACCCGCATTATGTTAATTGATTACTAACCCAAGATTCATTTAAATCAGGTCCAATTTAAACAGTTCCCTTGTAAATAACATTCTAACAACTTTGAAATGTTACTGGAGATGACATTGTTAGGGGATAGTGGAGAAGAAGGTGTTACATTGGCTGGGTAAATATTCACTAGGAAGCATTTATTTGAGGTAAATATTTATTGTAATAGAACGTGAACTTCAGACATGCTAGATATTTATTACATCAGTACATCTCAATTATCAAATAATATACTTACTTAACTAGAACATACAGAAATAATTCCCAATGAATCACAAACACGAACGTTAATGAAATGCACCCTGTTTCAATTGGGTGTTGTTTATTGGCTGGTCAACGCCTGGGGCTCGTGAGCGTCTTCAGCGTTGGCTGTCTGCTCGGCTGGAGCGTCTGGAACACACACCATACACCTCAATGAGCTGAAGTAGAACCGAAAATCTACAGGTTGTTTGAAACTATTTACAAATCATTGTCTGACAACACAGGTAAAATGTTTCTCTTTCTTGAATAAAGCATACGGGAAGAAATGAATATTCTAACCAGAAACCTCCACAAGAATGAACTATTTCAAGTAAGAAGCTATTTCAAGTAATTCTCCTCATCAAGCGATAGTTTCATCGTACATACATACATTTATGCATGGGCTACATATACAGGGTGTCCCACCCAACTCTGCGACCCCAAATATCCCCGAAATGAAACAAAATATGAAAATTCCAATTGGCCAGGAACGTACACATGTCAGGGCCTCACACAATGAGAAGGTGTGCACAATCCATAAAGGTGAATAAGTAGCACTTCCAACGCACATCTTCATTATATAATATAGAATGTTATCAATTTCAGCGTTCAATAAACACATCTCTGCCGGGATGAGTGGCTCAGACGTTCGTTTGATGCGCTGGCCTTCTGAGCCCGACATGGCAGGTTCGATCCTAGCTCAGTCTGCTGGTATTTGAATGTGCTCAAATACGTCAGACTCGTGTTGATAGATTTACTGGCATGTAAAAGAACTCCTGTGGGACAAGATTCCGGTACCTGGGGATCTCAAAAACGGTAAAAAGTGGTTAGTAGGACGTAAAGCCAATAACATTATTATTATTAACAAATATCTGTGAATTAAATAAACGCCCCTACAATTCTACTAGTTCTGCGGCCCCGTTTATATTTAAATATATTGTAGTCACAGTAAATCGAGGTGCGTAGGACCGAGATTACCTCGAACAACAGAAAAACTCCGACTTACGAAATCATATGAGAAATTTATGTACATGCAATTTTTTAGATATCGATGGCTTACTTCTAAAACCTCGTATCTCCTAATGCTGTTCCTATCCATTCTTATCCTTATGACTGATCACACCTCCCAGCCACATATTTATACGCAGCCCATCAGAACAATTATCGTTGAGTTCATTTCCCTATGCTAATATGTGAAGGAAAATGAACCTTGAATGCATTATGCTGTAGGAGTGCGTAAATACGTGATGAAAACAACATCCTTGCTATACGGTATGGTAAGGTACATTTTCCTTTACACATCAGCATAGGAAAATGAGCACAATGAAAATTGTTCTGATGGACTGCATATCCACATGTGGCTGGGAGGCGTGATCAGCCTTAAGGTATATAATGGGTAGGAAGAGCGTTGGGACATACGAGGTTTTAGAAGTAAGCCGTGGATATGTTCAACATTAGTACACAGTAATTTAAAAAACAAAACATACAGAATGCCTTACACTAAAAGAAATTGTCAAATATGTTTTGAAAATAGAGAAACTTAAATTAATTGTAGCGCCTATTTCAGAAGTGAGAATGCCTATGCTGGCGCTACCTAGTGTTTAGAGTGCACTATATCTTCTGGTATAGGCTAGAGCAATTTTGTTACTTTCATTGACCTGTCCCACTCTTATCCTTGGCTTTGATAATGTGAAAGTGACTGAGGTATGAGCGATGCTAGTAATGCCATTTCTTATGCAGCCAGTCCCTGCCATTAATGGTGTGAAAATGTTGCACATGGGGTCGGTTGATGCATGCATTTCAGTGGGCTTGGCAGACTGATATGTAATAGCAACTTCTGGATCGGTGAGGAAAGCAACGGGAAACTACCTCACTCCTCATTTCCCCAGTACGCCTCTTCAGTGATGCCTAGGCCATCTATGACAGGTGATGGCGGAGCTTTTGAGGATCCAACCAGCCTTAGGGCTGAGGACTGAACATACAAAAACAAGAACACACAATTCATTAAGCTTCAAAAAGTTGTTTAGTGTCTTCTGTTTTAAGGAATTTCACCATTTCCAAGAAGCAATTTTCAACAAATATCTGTGAATTAACTAAACGCCTCTATAATTCTACCAGCTCTGTGGCCCCATTTAGTACCACACTTCTTCCATTTAAGTACAGTATAGTCTCAGTAATCTGAGGTAGATAGGACCGAGATTACTTGAGCTATAGGAAAACTCCGACTTACGAAGTCGCATTAGGAAACCTATTTACATGAAAACTTTAGATATCAATCAATCATTACTGACCTGCATTTAGGGCAGTCGCCAAGGTGGCAGAATCCCTATCTGTTGTTTTCCTAGCCTGTTCTTAAATTATTGCCATTACATTGCAAATGTATTAAACACCTCCCCTGGTAAGTTATTCAAATCCCCAACTCCCCTTCCTATAAACAAATATTTGCCCCAATTTTCCCTCTTGAATTCCAACGTCATCTACATATTGTGCTCCTTCCTACTTTTAAAGACATCACTCAAACTTATTCGTCTACTAATGTCATTCCACGCCATCTCTCCATTGACAGCTAGGAACATACCACTTAGTCGAGCAGCTCATCTCCTTTCCCCCCAGCCTTCCCAGCCCAAACGTTGCAACATTTTCGTAATGCTACTCTTTTGTCGGAAATCGCCCAGAAAAATCGAGCTGCTTTTCTTTCGATTCTTTCCAGTTCTTGAATCAAGTGATCTTGGTAAAGGTCCCATACACTGAAACCATACTCTACGTGGGGTCTTACCAGAGACAGATATGCCCACTCCTTTTCATCCTTACGATGTCACACAAAAAACCTATGTACATGCAAACTTTAGGTATCAATCAATCACTCCTGATCTGCATTTAGGGACTGCCGCCCAGGTGGCATATTTCCTATCGGTTGCTTTACTAGCCTTGTTCAACATTACAAGATAGTAGTTTAGAATCAATCAATCAATCAATACTGATCTGCATTTAGGGCAGTCGCCCAGGTGGCAGATTCCCTATTTGTTGTTTTCCTAGCCTTTTCCTAAATGATTTCAAAGAAATTGGAAATTTATTGAACATCTCTCTTGGTAAGTTATTCCAATCCCTAACTCCCCTTCCTATAAATGAATATTTGCCCCAGTTTGTCCTCTTGAATTCCAACTTTATCTTCATATTGTGATCTTTCCTACTTTTATAAACGCCATTCAAACTTATTCGTCTACTAATGTCATTCCACGCCATCTCTCCGCTGACAGCCCGGAACATACCACTTAGTCGAGCAGCTCTTCTTCTTTCTCTCAATTCTTCCCAACCCAAACATTGCAACATTTTTGTAACGCTACTCTTTTGTCGGAAATCGCCCAGAACAAATCGAGCTGCTTTTCTTTGGATTTTTTCCAGTTCTTGAATCAGGTAATCCTGGTGAGGGTCCCATACACTGGAACCATACTCTAGTTGGGGTCTTACCAGAGACTTATATGCCCTCTCCTTTACATCCTTACTACAACCCCTAAACACCCTCATAACCATGTGCAGAGATCTGTACCCTTTATTTACAATCCCATTTATGTGATTACCCCAATGAAGATCTTTCCTTATATTAACACCTAGATACTTACAATGATCCCCAAAAGGAACTTTCACCCCATCAACGCAGTAATTAAAACTGAGAGGACTTTTCCTACTTGTAAAACTCACAACCTGACTTTTAACCCCGTTTATCAACATACCATTGCCTGCTGTCCATCTCACAACATTTTCGAGGTCACGTTGCAGTTGCTCACAATCTTGTAACTTATTTATCACTCTATAGAGAATAACATCATCCGCAAAAAGCCTTACCTCCGATTCCACTCCTTTACTCATATCATTTATATATATAAGAAAACATAAAGGTTCGATAATACTGCCTTGAGGAATTCCCCTCTTAATTATTACAGGGTCAGATAAAGCTTCACCTACTCTAATTCTCTGAGATCTATTTTCTAGAAATATAGCAACCCATTCAGTCACTCTTTTGTCTAGTCCAATTGCACTCATTTTTGCCAGTAGTCTCCCATGATCCACCCTATCAAATGCTTTAGACAGGTCAATCGCGATACAGTCCATTTGACCTCCTGAATCCAAGATATCTGCTATATCTTGCTGGAATCCTACAAGTTGAGCTTCAGTGGAATAACCTTTCCTAAAAGCGAATTGCCTTCTATCGAACCAGTTATTAATTTCACAAACATGTCTAATATAATCAGAAAGAATGCCTTCCCAAAGCTTACATACAATGCATGTCAAACTTACTGGCCTGTAATTTTCAGCTTTATGTCTATCACCCTTTCCTTTATACACAGGGGCAACTATAGCAACTCTCCATTCATCTGGTATAGCTCCTCTGACCAAACAATAATCAAATAAGTACTTCAGATATGGTACTATATCCCAACCCATTGTCTTTAGTATATCCCCAGAAATCTGATCAATTCCAGTCGCTTTTCTAGTTTTTAACTTTTGTATCTTATTGTAAATGTCATTGTTATCATATGTAAATTTTATTACTTCTTTGGCCTTAGTCTCCTCCTCTATCTCGACATTATCCTTGTAACCAACAATCTTTACATACTGCTGACTGAATACTTCTGCCTTTTGAAGATCCTCACATACACACTCCCCTTGTTCATTAATTATTCCTGGAATGTCCCTCTTGGAACCTGTTTCTGCCTTAAAATACCTATACATACCCTTCCATTTTTCACTAAAATTTGTATGACTGCCAATTATGCTTGCCATCATATTATCCTTAGCTGCCTTCTTTGCTAGATTCAATTTTCTAGTAAGTTCCTTCAATTTCTCCTTACTTCCACAGCCATTTCTAACTCTATTTCTTTCCAGTCTGCACCTCCTTCTTAGTCTCTTTATTTCTCTATTATAATAAGGTGGGTCTTTACGATTCCTTACCACCCTTAATGGTACAAACCTGTTTTCGCATTCCTCAACAATTTCTTTAAACCCATCCCAGAGTCTGTTTACATTTATATTTACCGTTTTCCACCGATCATAGCTACTTTTTAGAAACTGCCTCATGCCTGCTTTATCAGCCATGTGGTACTGCCTAACAGTCCTACTTTTAAGACCTTCCTTTCTATCACATTTATTTTTAACTACCACAAAAACAGCTTCATGATCACTAATACCATCTATTACTTCAGTTTCCCTATAGAGCTCATCTGGAAACAAAAATACGTAGATTTCCTTACACTAAAAGAAATTGTCATATGCGTTTTGAAGTAAAAATGCTTAAGTTAGTTGTAGGGCTTATTTCAGTAGTGATAAAAACACACATTTCATTACAGTTTAAAAAATTGTGAAGTGTCTTCTATTTTAACGAATTGCATCATAGAGAAGAGACTCACTCTGTGTAGAGCAGGGATGTACGCAAAACCTGCCCTTGTTGAAAGCTCGGAGCCATCATAAGACTGGCTGGGTGAACACTGCCAAGATCCAGTGACGGCAATTTAAAAGAACGTACTGTAATTCTGAGGCCAGCAATTCCACGCCACCGTCTTAACAGTGGGTTGTCCATTGGGGTCACCTCAGTCTGTTTTACGACATAACGCATTGCTGCCTCTAGTGCAGAGTGCCTCTCACGATGACTCATCAGCGCTACAGTATCTGTCATATCCTCGTCAATTTTACACAATGTTGGTTCACTCATCATTTCTATGATAGCGGCATTTGTAAACTCCAGCTTTTCATTACCTTTTAATCACTCCACGATGTCCATCTCGCTGGTGTTTTCACACCCTGGAAGGTTAGAAAGCAGTCTTCTTCATCGAAGTTCTCCTCCTCACTTTCTGCACTTTATTTCTTCAAAATTTTGTTCCCATGTGTTGTGTTCAGCTTTTGTCTCATATAAGGCACTCGTGCTCTTAAAATTGATCATTTATTATTTTTGCTCTTTCTAAGTGAAGAATTCAGAACCTAGTGGGCCAACTGTTATTTGTGAAATATGGAGAAAATGTAGGGTAAAGTTTAAAAAACTCCTATCACTTACAGAAAGATGTACAATTAATACAACATATCGCTGGCTTACTTCTAAAACCTCCTATCTCCTAATGCTGTTCGTATCCATTATTTTCCTTATGACTGGTCACGCCTCCCAGACACATATTTATACGCAGCCCATCAGAACAATTATCGTTGAGTTCATTTTCCTATGCTAATATGTGAAGGAAAATGAACCTTAAATGCTTTATGCTGTAGGAGTGGGTAAATACGTGATGAAAACAACATCCCTGTTATACGGTATGGTAAGGTACATTTTCCTTTACACACCAGCATAGGAAAATGAACACAGTGAAGATTGTTCTGATGGACTGCATATCCACATGTGGCTGGGAGGCGTGATCAGCCTTAAGGTATATAATGGGTAGGAAGAGCGTTGGGACATACGAGGTTTTTAGAAGTAAGCCATCGATATGTACATTGCCGAGTGTAGACCCTGTTATACGAAGCGCATTCATCAACTATCTACCTGCAGATTGCAGTACGAAAAGGTCTCGTACATCCGCTGTTCATATTTACGCTTAAATTACGACTCACTCTGTGTAGATCAGGGATGTACGCAAAACCTTCTCTTACTGAACGCTCTGAGCCATCACAAGGAGAGCTGCCTGAACACTGCCAAGATCCAGCGGCTACAGCTTAAAAATCATACTGTAATTTTGGGGCTAGGCAAGCTCGGTCCTAATCCACTTTCTTTGGCTTGGTCTTTCTATCTCAAGCGGAGGGTCTTTGTCATCATGTCCGTAATCTTGTTACCAAGAAATACACAAAGAAAAACAGACATATTTGCAGCATTTCCAAGATGCTGGCGGCTAGTGCGCTGTTGAGACACCATTGCAAGCCTCTTGGAAAGGTGTAGCAATCCAACTGATGAGCTCACTGCTACACTGGGGCGATACGCTGGTAATTTCACGATTGGAAAATATTAAAGAGCTTAAAAGTTTTTAACATTTGCAATCTATGAAACTAAATTATGGTTTCCTTCTAGAAACCTTAATTTTGATAAACAGACAATTAATTCAATTTTTCATTTACTTGCATTGCTTTATAATTATTACCCTCTATCTGCAAATGGCGGACTTCGGTCTGAATTCGGACCTCGATGCCTTTTTTCCTGGACCTGTTCGGTTTACACGATATCAAGAGTAAGAAAGAAAGGGGAAAAGTTACAATTAGAAACACTAAAAATATTTTAGTTAGTAATGTACGACTTAAACATTCCCTGGCCTAAAGCTCCACGAATGGCAATGCCAAAATAAAATGGCGTATAGCTTCTAGTGCCGGGAGTGTCCGAGGACAAGTTCGGCTCGCCAGATGCAGGTCTTTCTATTTGACCCCCGTAGGCGACTTGCTCGTCGTGATGAGGATGAAATTATGATGAAGACCACACATACACCCAGCCCCCGTGCCAGAGGAATTAACCAATTATGGTTAAAATTCCCGACGCTGCCGGGAATCGAACCCGGGACCCTTGTGACAAAAGGCAAGCACGCAACCATTGAAGCATGGAGCCGGATAAAGTACCGAGTTTTGAAGATATGAAAATGAACAGGTTTCCTGTTTGCTCTACAATTGGCAGTGAGTGTTTATTTAGATATATCTCTGGTCTGTGACCTATTCCCAGCCTCAGGTAGGGGTTAGCTGCTGCTTGATCCGCACAAAAATTAAAAAAATAACCCGTGGCTTGTACGTCAGTGTAAGTGTTGAATTATTTCAGTGAGCTTTTGCGTCATGAGTGATTACAAGAGACGTAAGGTGAATTCTGAAAGTCACATCTTCAAGCCTGACTGGGAACTGAAATTCTTATTCGTTTTGCCGAATCGTACAGACACATAACCTACATGTTTAATATGTTATCAAGCAGTTGTTTTGATTAAGAGAGGGAATTTAAAGCGATATTTCAACAGTAAGTTGTTCAGTTACGATCAATCACTTGCCGGTGATGAAAGAAACCGGATGGTTAAACAGTTGAAAGCTTTATTAGAGGCCGGTCAAAGATACATGAGACGAGTTACCACAGAACATGAGAAAGTAACACAGGCATCTGTAAAAGAGTTTAGGCAGGGCAAACGTTATTTTTTTCAACTCAGAAAGTGTGAACGAGTGTCTTGTTGAAACGATCAGAACGTCATTTCGAAGCGATGCGAAAGAGATTCATCTCATGAAACGTATACCCTGTCTGCTGCTACAAATGTGCACAGGGTAGAATTGTTCTGTTCGTACTAAACTCAAGCAGGAAACGAGCAATACCTCAGTGTACTCTGTGGCTCTAATGAATCTTCAGATAGGACTGAATGTGTTCAACTCTGTTATATGTTCCTTTCTTTAATGGTGTTCGAATTTTGGAATAATTTTTTAACTTCAAGGCAAATGAACTCAGTCGAGCGGAAGACGTTGCACAGAATGCGCCATTACATCTGAGAATGGTATGTAATGGGAAAGTCTACAGCATAAGGTGCTCGTAGCTTCGTGGGAGGTCATAGTGGTCTGGTACACAATATTCGAGATTAAATTGTAAAGTCGTTTTTGCACCAAACCACATTGTGCAGCTGGAGTTGTCTGATGTTTCCAATACAGCCACTCATATGGTTAATGATTTACGTGAGAGATCATCATTGACACACAAACGTTTCAGAACCTACCTCGAGGAGCTTGGTGCTTTACACACAGTTTTTTTGCTCTACAATAACGTTCGCTAGCTTTGCAAAGGGGACCTGCTTTCCAGTTTCCTTGAACCGGAAAACGAAATCAGACTTTTTCTCAACGGGTGTGACGTTAAAGGCATTAACCAGAAATGTCAAATATGAACTTCCTCGACGACGAAGAAACAGTTCAGCTGGTTGCTTTCTTGAGTGATTTTTACCATTTCAGCAATGTTACCAATATTTAACAGTGACCAGGAAAATTGGTGCATAAAGTACTTGATGCTGTATGACTCTTTCGAGCTAACTTAGATCACTTTATTCCAGGTTTGAAGAAGGAAAGAATTCATTCTCCCAAACTTCGTTTGGCATCGTGTAACGAAAGTTTGTTGCGAAATTTGTTACACCTTTTGTACCAGCTAAAGAGAGGATTTGATGAATGATTCATGCAGTGCAGCAAATTGGAAGATATTTTTCAGACTGTAATGAAACCCTTTCCCAGTGATTCTTGAGGAGAATGGTGTACCAAAGCAACTAAATTATGGAACTTTGACACAGCAGAATTACGGATGGAAATGCTACAGTTGCAGATGACAGAAGAAAGGACAGAGAAAATTGAGCGGTACTTTTGGCTCTCTCTTGATAGAGATTCATACCCTAATTGTCGCAGGTTTTGGAAATACGTACTGAGAATGTTGTGGTCGACATATAAGTGTGAAAATGACTTTTGTGAAAATACATTTTCAGATCCAGATTAACTAATCGACACTTTAGAGAGATTTTATTAAAAATTGGTAAAACTGCTCTTTTTTTACAATTTTGATTTACTTCGCACCGACACAAATAGGTCTTACGGCGACGATAGGGTAGGAAAGGGCTAGGAGTGGGGAGGAAGCGACCGTGGCCTTAATTAAGGGTTTGAACCCCATTGTCGGAAGCCTTGAAGATGGATTTCCTGGTTTCCCATTTTCACACCAGGCAAATGCTGCGGCTATATATTAATTAAAGCCATAGTTAGTTCCTTCCCATTCCTACCCCTATCTTACTCAATCCCGTCATCGGCATAAGATCAAACATTCTTTTTCTTGGTTCACATGGAATAAACCAAAGGACTATAATTTCTGTTATGCCATTCATTACGCTGTCATTTCTCTTTCATATCGTGGAACATAATACGTTAGTTTCCTGATTTCGTATGCGCTGCTTTAAGAGTTAAACTTCAGTGGGCTTGACGTACACAAATGCAATCTTTCTCTCTCTCTGACAGATAGCAAAAGGAACAGGAGAAGAGTACAGGTTAGCTGGTGAGGAAAGAATTCAACTGCATAATTCCCAGCTGGTGACGGAATAATACCTTTCTGTGCGAGATTTGTGTGGAGTAAGTAGGTGTGAAAGGAGGCACATTGCGTGTTTCGTGAGAATCTTAGTAAAATTAATCAATGTAATCGCCGAGATGATGCGTTTTCTGCTCACTGAGCAGCTTGTAGATCTGTACAATAATTAACGCCACAGCCACCTCCTTCTCAGTTTTAGCCCTATCCTGTGCCATCCAATCGTCGCCATGGGACATGTTCCTGGAAAGAAATATTGTAAAATATTGAAAACTGAGTTGAGTAATTTTAAGGTGCGGGATCGTCGTTTTCATGTGAGGAGACAGTGGGCAAGTCCTATTTCCATTCCCGATGAGTGTTTTTAGGTCTCTCCAAATCCTTCATGTCGTTGTAGGTGAGTTGAAATTTACTTTATAGCAGAATATTTTAGGCGCAGAAGGAACCTTTATTAAACTAGCGACCGTTCCCAATTTTCGAAGCTAAATATAATTTAAGTACTTTCTGTCGTGCACTGATAGCATGTGTCATGACATTTACTGAAAATTTAAACTAATTTAAAATAAAATAAAATAAAATAAAGTTAAATTAAAATTACTAATTGACCTACATTTGGAGGAGAAAATGATCCTCCTGGGGATGTAACAAATTGTTTTCTTTTTTTTTCTTGGTATCAAATGTTTGTAGTTTAGTTGTTAATTTCCTCGAGTGAATGATACGATTTTTAAGTGAAATATTTGTACTTTAAAATTTTCTGTTCCCAACTGATAATCCCTGGAAGTAATCGGAAAGAAATCAAGGGACGATCTAAGCAACGATAGTGATTTAGGAACCCATTGACGACCATCCTAGAAGTAGTATTTCATGACATTCTCCTTTCAATTACAGACGAATGCTCAATGGCTTTCTTTTAAAACCTCCTTTGTCCCAAAGCTCTTCCCGCCCAACATATTCCTTAAGACTGGTCACGCCTCTTGGCCACATATTTATATGCAGTCCATCAGAATAATTTTCGTTGTGTTCATTTTCCTATGCGGAAGTGTAAAGGAAAGTGGACCTTTCCATTCCGTATTGTAGGGACGCTGTTTACATGGCGAATTTACGCACTCCTACAGTATAATATATTTAAGGTTCATTTTCCTTTACACATCGGCATAGGAAAATGAACACAACGAAAGTTATTCTGACGGACTGCATATAAATATGTGGCTGGGAGGCGTGACCAGTCTTAAGGAATGTAATGGGTAGGCATGGGGACATACGAGGTTTTAAAAGAGAGCCATCGTTATGTGACAATCTTGAGGTAAGAAATACTGATCCGCATCACATGCATCACTTAGAAAGAAAATTCGTCGAAATACAGTAGTTTATGCTATACTGACCTTAGATGACGCAACTTTCTGGAAACAGTCCTAAGCTGAAATATTATCACATAGAGGTTTTTCTTGTCCAAATGGCGATCTCTTTCTTTCGGGGTTGGTTATCAGCCCTGAGAGCCCGGGGATGCGCTCTTGGAGTGGGCTGACTTACGGTATTAATTTTGACAAATGGCTGAATTACCCGCATGCCATGGGGACGATGAGAAAGTTTCAGATCATTCACTATAAGATAATCGTTACGTAATTTCCCCTAATATATCTGTTACAATGCAGATCAAAGCCTTCTCCACACAGGCTACGAACGCATCAGGAGATGAAGAAGGTAATTGATTCCACTATCCGTAAACTCATCGCTAAGAGGGTAGAGCGGTTATGTCTATGCCTTTGTCCCGAGGAGTCCGACTCGTTGGCTGAACGGTCAGCGTACTGGCCTTCGGTTCAGAGGGTCCCGGGTTCGATTCCCGGCCGGGTCGGGGATTTTAACCTTAATTGGTTAATTCCAATGGCACGGGGGCTGGGTATATGTGTTGTCTTCATCATCATTTCATCCTCATCACGACGCGCAGGTCGCCTACGGGAGTCAAATAGAAAGACCTGCAC
Source organism: Anabrus simplex (assembly GCF_040414725.1). Classification (NCBI taxonomy): domain Eukaryota; kingdom Metazoa; phylum Arthropoda; class Insecta; order Orthoptera; family Tettigoniidae; genus Anabrus; species Anabrus simplex. Next base: position 118,891,779 of record NC_090266.1, read on the forward strand.
CTGGCGAGCCGAACCCGTCCTGGGATATCCCGGCACTAAAAGCCATACGACATTTCATTTTTTGTCCCGAGGAATTACCCTGGTTCTCATTTTTGGTGTAGGCTGAGTGAATTCCAGGGCCTTATGCTGCCCCAGATGTAGAAGTCTCGTTTCTAAATATTTCGACTTCCTCCTGGAAATCGAACTCACGTCCTTCCAACCTAACTGAGGACCCATTCATCGCCTCGGATGGACAGCATCATCTGTTACAATGGCCTGTATTCATTCTTCTCACCATATGCTACCGTAAAATGTTAAAGCTTATCTCACAACTGAGCTCAAGAGGCGAGCCGTCCACGTAGTCTAGTGGTAGCACTGTAGTTTCCTACTGGAATTTATAGTTGGTGCCGACGTTAGTGGCCCTGTCGCTTGGTTGTTGATGTTCTCTTTCGTAGATAGTGGGCTTGATTCCCGGCTGAGGCCAGTGAAAATACATTTCAAAACCAAAGTAATGGGGTGCAGCCAAATGAAAATCAGGTAATGCGGGAGATATCAGATTAGGAATTGAGGAGTTAAATTAAATAGATGAATACTAAATAGCACAATAAGTAATCATGGCAGAAGTTAGGAGAAAATAACGTGCAGACTAAACCAAGCGAGGACGGCTTTTTTAAGAAAGGACGTTTACTCATTCAGGCATGAAAATTTGCATTGTTTATTTGTGTGAAAGTCGAAGGCAATAACTGGAGCAGAAAGAAAATTTCGATTCCTCCTAAATTCGGTGTTATCAAAGAATGTTGATGGTATAATAACAACTTCGTGTGGCTGTTGCTAGCCTGGCGCAACCCCTGTAAGGAAGACCCTCCGGCGAAGGTGGGTGGCATCTGCAGTGTATAGCAAACTGCGTATTTGTATGGTTGTGTGTGGGGTCTGTGAGCTGCAGATATGTCGGAGGTGGCACTAACATCCAGTCTCATTGTCTTCTAAGATTAAGGTTAAAATATCTCGACCCGGTCGGGAATCGAACCCATTTGCCCGAGGACCGAAGACTCTAAACACCTACCCATATGCTGAAGATGGAACGGATAAATAAGATTACAAATTAATTGTCCTGAATCAAATTTGTGAGATGAGAAACTTTTTGTGATATTTAACCAGGATAAGAGATATAAATGTCCGCCTCCCTTGTGTAGTTGTTAGTGTGTTTAACTGTCACCCCCGGAAGCCTGGGTTTGATTCCCGGCTCTCGCTCAAAATTTGAAAAGTGGTACGAGGGCTGAAACGAGGTCCACTCAGCCTAGGAAGGTCAACTCTGTTGATGTGGGTTCGATTCCCACCTCTGCCATCCGCCAAGTGGTTTTCCCACTTCTTCTCCAGTGGCGGGATGGTACCTAAATTAATCCCACAGCCGCTTCCTTTCTTCTTCCTTGCCTATTCTCTCCAATCTCCCCATCCCCTCACAAGAGGGATAGCAGGAGAGGCCGCCTGCTGATGAAAACGCAACGGGAGATAGTACACAATAACCTCGTTTAACCCGATTAAGTGGGACCGAAACTGTTTCGAATTATCGAAAATCCGGATTATCCGGAAAACTAAAAAACAAAAGACAAATACAGATGAGTTGTGCACAAAAATACAAGAACATTTTTGTTACATTTACGACTCTGTTTTATGCACTAAAATAATGTGTGAGTTTTTCTGTTTTACATTTGTGTAGCGTTTGCGCTCAGCACGACTATGAAGACGTTTTACTAACATCACTTCTGCCGGTGTGCTTTCAGTCTGGGATTCTAAATAGGCCATCAGTTTGTCTAGCTGCATTGTTGCATCTCCATGAGTCATTGTTTTTTAATAATGTTATTTGCTTTACGTCCCACTAACTATTTTTTAAGGTTTTCGGAGACGCCGAGGTGCCGGAATTTAGTCCCTCAGGAGTTCTTTTATGTGCCAGTAAATCTACCGACACGGGGCTGTCGTATTTGAGTACCTTCAAATACCATCGGACTGAGCCAGGGTCGAACCTGCCAAGTTGGGGTTAGAATACCAGCGCCTTAACCGTCTGAGCCACTCAGCCCGGCGAGTCGTTGTTTCTTCTGATGGAGCGCCGGCTTCATTTTCGAATTCACCAACACTCTCGTTATTACCTGCCGTGGAACATTCATCTGTCATTATGCCGTAGCCTGAATTATAGTCATTTTTCAACCAGTCCTTTACGTCGTTCTCATCTACGTCCGTGCATCCGGGAAATGTGTCAAGGAACTCAGAAGAGTCCACGGTTTCCCATTCTCAATTCCAGGAAAATGTCGGGACGGTACCTTTAATAGACCGTGGCCGAATTACTTCTCCAATTCCTGTCCTTAACTATCCTTTGCGGAAAAGACATTCAAGAACAGTCGACCCCGTAAAAGAAATACTGTACAAGTAAAAATATATATTATTTTCGATCCGGATAAACCGGAGATCCGGATTAATGAGGGCCGGATAAACGAGGTTATTGTGTACTCAAATTGCATTCACTGCACTTGGGGTGGTAGAGGTGGGATCCCACTCTGAGTCCGAGGGAAAAGTCAACCCTGGAGGGTAAACAGACTAAGAAAGAAGAAATATATTGACAGAAGACATTTTTTTTTTTGCTATTTGCTTTACGTCGCACCGTCTTATGGCGACGAAAAGACATCTTTAGGCACTCAGGTCTTGTTATGTTGGTTTTGGGAAAAAGTATAAGGAGTAAGAATGTACGAATAAGCCAAGATGTGAATATGAAAAAGAATTAAAGCAAATGCAGTGTGGAATATTTGGAAAATGATCAGAAGGATTACGTTAAGGGCTATATCAGACCAGTCTATGGAGTGATGATGTAAGCAACATTCAAGGATTGGCCTGAGTAACTGGAAAGCTGTGCGCCCAGCCTCGCAAGGACAAGTAAGAAAAGAAAAAGAGTAAAAAACCTCACAATCGGTTATTCCAGAGGTGGTTTTTCTGTGGTTTCTCCACGAATGTCCTGGTTGACCATAGATTCCCTATTCAAGCCCCAGTTAATAACAAATACAAACATCAGCATATGTACCACAAGTTTTCAGACAGACTTCGCATGCACAGACCATGAGGCTGGTGACCGTGATGTCCAAAACCCAGGGTGCGAAATCAGAAATAAATGGTGGAGGGGGGGGGGGGAAGGGACATAGGGCTTAACTACTAGTGTTTATTTCAGACAGTATTTCGCGGGGGGGGGGATATTCTCCTGTAATTTAATTACCCCCTCCCCCAGACAAATGTAAATTGTAGATCTTTTTGTCTGAATTTTGTTGATATAACGAGAACATTATTCCAATCAGCTGAGAAGTTTTGAGAGACTGTCGCTTTGTTACGAAAGGCCAGACGAGGCGCGATTTGTCCTGATTTATTGCTTTATTAGTGGAACCTTCCTCTATCAGGGCTAAGTTTTGACTGAAAAAAATGTGTCGGTTTGTACACTGCTTAAGTGAATAGTGTCCTATTGGCTACTTATCGGAAGCACACTCTCTCCAAGAAGTACAGGAGTGGTAAGCTCGAGCTACTTACGGAAATGACAAAGGAGGAGAGCTTCAAGTAATTTATATTTTTTTCCGGGTTTCAGATGGTCTTGTCAGAGTGAAACATGAATAATAGGCTGCAGGTCCGGATTGTCACTGCTGCGTTGTTTTATTGCTGAAGGTCTGGCAGTCACTTGAATTATTGCTGATGTTTTCATAAAAGTATGTACAGTAAAAATCATTAGTTTCAGTCATAAATTATATGTGCTCTACATTTTCCTCATAATTTTATAATGAAAGAATCCCCCCGGGCAATTTTAGTGGGGGGGGGGGACCTTTGAGATAAAATTGTCCGTGGGGGGAAATCCCTCCCTTCCTCCCCCGCGATTTCGCACCCCGCCAAAACCTCTCGATTGAATCAGCAACATCTTCTAAAGTGAAGCCTATTTATATACTTTGATATCAAAGCAAGCTATATAGATGCCCATCAAGGAAGAGAGCCTCACCTTTCAAATCAATAGAACTTACCCTTGTGGCTTCAAAAAGATAACAATGTTTGTCAGTGTTAGCGAGTAAGTTAGTGAAGTAGCGGATGGAGCTTTTGTTAACTTTGCTGTTCAGAGTGCTAGAGAGAAGCGTGAGCGTAATGGAGAACGTGTTTTGATACAGTAAGTGAACAGACGGCAGATCTACAGTAATACTTGCGCGAAAGTTGGTCGCGTAAAGATTGCTATACAATGATATTGGCCGGAGACCCATTCTCATGGCTGTACGAACGTTCGTGTATAAAGACTGATATACAGAGTGTACCGATAAAGTACGGCCAAACATTCAGGACACATTACTCACACATGGAAGAAGAACGTATGTTATAAGAACATGGCCCAAGAACGCTTTTTTCCATGTAAAAAGTATAGTATAGTATTTATTGAAGAACATTACAGGCTTTCGGCCCAAATACATGTTCCCATTACAAAGAGAAAAAGGTAAAAAATATGAACTAAATCTACCATGTGGACGCAAAACAAAAACAAACTAAGTCTACAATGTAGACGCTCACATGGGCGCTCACATATCCACATGTGAGCGCCATCCTTATAACTACCTTACTGACAGGCCGTGCCGTCCCCCCTGGTGATTTTTCCATGTAGAGCTCATTTTCTACAACTCTACTTATTCCTCGTCTTCTACAGCCTTTCTCCACTCTGTGGGTTGGCGGGTGCGCAGAGTGTTGCACGTGTGGATTTGGCCCTGTTTAATGGAAGGATGCCCTTCCTGACGCTAACAATATATGGCGGGATGTAGTCACTAGTAGGTGTTTCTGTGGTGATTGGTAGTATAGTATGTTGTCTGAATATGAAGAAGAAAGCGTTAGGACAAACACAAACACCCAGTTCCCGAGCCAGAAGTATTAATCGGATGTGATTAAAATCCCTGACCACCGGGCGAGTTAGCCGTGCGGTTAGAGGCGCATCCGGGAGATAGCGGGTTCGAATCCCACTGTCGGCAGCCCTGAAGATGGTTTTCCGTTGTTTGCCATTTTCACAACAGTCAAATGCTGGGGATGTACCTTAATTAAGGCCACGGCCGCTTCCTTCCAGCTCCTAGGCCTTTCCTATCCCATCGTCGCCATAAGACCTATCTGTGTCGGTTTGACGTAAAGCCACTAACAAAAAATCCCTGATCTGGCCGAGAATGGAATCCAAGTCCCTTTGAACTGAAGGCCTCAACACTGACCATTCAGCCAAGGAGTCGGACATTTTCTACAGTTCGACATAATACATTAATCACGGGAAACACACAGGAACAGAACATACGGCCTGGCGGCCATGAGTGTTAAAGCGTGAAGTGTATATGGCCTGACACCGTGGTTAGCCGGTTCGAGTCCCGTAGGACGAAAAATAATTTACCACCAAAACATTGGCCGGCAGGGTAGGAGAGATGGTGGCATACAATTTCTAATCACTAGATTGCTTGCCAAAAGTCTGGATTAAATTCCAAACCTCCCCGCAATGCTCATATGGAGTAAGGTGATTCGTACGTCGGATGAGCACGGGGAACCTTTAGCTGACGGAGTGGGCAATGTGCCGGCACTTAATTTACCCTCTCCCTTCATACTATCATGTAGGCCTATCACGTTAATTTCATCTCATTAACACCTCTGATGAGACTGGCGTCAGGAAGGGCATGTGGCCCTAAACACTCGCTACAAAGTTTTATCTTACTTCATGTACGCCGGGCTGAGTGGCTCAGTTGGTGGAGGTCCTGGCCTCCGACCCCAACTTGGTAGTTTCGTTCCTGGCTCAGTCCGGTGGAATTTGAAGGTGCTTAATTACGTCAGCCTCTTGTCGGTGGAATTACTGGCACGTAAACGAACTCCTGTGGGACAAATTCCGGCACCTCGGCGTCTCCGAAAACCGTCAAGAAAATAGTTAGTGGGGCGTAAAACCAATAGCTTTATTATTACTTCATACCCGATCCCGTAGAGACACGGGACATACACACATGGGAACAGAACATAGCAGCATACAACATGAGATGTTCAAAACGCCCTCCATTAGCATTGATACATGCATCTGGGATTCAATGCGATGGCTGATTGATGCATGTAAAACTGTTAAAAATTATCGCGTGATGATACTATGTCATGAGAGGTTAGTTCAACACACGACTGCACGTGGTGTTGCGCGAGTTGGTCCCTGGGAGTTACATAACCTAGAATGAGATCCTGCACAAGAACTCCGTACCTGTAGCAACTTCCTAAGTAGGCTATATAGATTACAGAGTTCCTTACCACTTGTACCACATTCACTGTAAATAAATTCATTTGAGGATATTAGTGGTATCAAAAGGCAGTTTCACTGGCTAGTTCACATCGAAGCCGGCCATGTTCGATGTAGACGAAGTGTTAAAATTGCCGGAAAGGTGGACGAAGATCACAGGAAACTGGAAAATACAATGTTTATTTAAGATTCTTTTCTATTTGCTTTACGTCGCACGAACACATATAGGTCTTATGGCGACGATGGGACAGGAAAGGCCTTAATTAAGGTACAGCCCGAGCATTTGCCTGGTGTGAAAATGGAAAACCACTGAAAACCATCTTCAGGGCTGCCGACAGTGATGTTCGAACCCACTATCTTCCGGATGCAAGCTCACAGCTGCGCGACCCTAACCGCACGGCCAACTCGCCCGGTAATAAGATTTATAACGTTCAAAATAAATCGTTCCATTTCCAGCTAAGAACACTTCTTCTAATTTCCGCCCTTTCAATAATTACTTGTTGTCCATACTAATGTAGATCAAGTCCACTTTTACGACCGGCTGCCTTTCCTGATGTGTTGGGTATTCAGCCCGAAGACTGTTTTGATCCTCTGCAGCTCCGCCAACAGCTGTCATAAATAGTCTAGGCGTCACTGTAGAGGCGTACTAAGGAAGTGAGGAGTGAGGTAGTTTCCCGTTGCTTTCCTCACTGAGCTAGCCGTTGCTATTACATATCAGTCTGCCAAGCCCACTGCAATGCATGCACCAACCGACCCTATGAGCGATATTTTCACATCATTCATAACCGGGACTGACTGCATAAGCAATGGTATTACTAGCATCACTCATACCCCAGTCACTTTCATATTGTCAAAACCAAGGATGAGACTGAGGCAGGTCAATGAAAGTAACAAATTTGATATCGCCCATACCAGAAGACATAGTACACTGTAAACACTACATCTCGCCAGCAAAGGCAGCCTTTCCTGATACCAACTCGATGTTCCACCGAAGGAAACGATCAGACCATTATTTTTTGCTGTTGGTTTGACGTCGCACTAACATATAGAAGATGTTCGGCGACACAAGAATGGAAAAGGGCCAGGACTGGGAAGGTAGTGGCCGCGAACTTAATTAAGGTGAAGTTCCAACTCATCCCTGTAAAAATGGAGAAATAACGCGAAACCATCTTCAGTGTTGACGACGGTGGGTTTGGAACACAGCTATTTAACGCGAACCACGGGGCCAACTCACTAAGTATCAGAATATTTTTTACAGCCGATAATAATAATAATAATAATAATAATAATAATAATTGTATCGGGCGGTACACCCCTACGCCGCAGTTTTAAACCTTGTGCCAATAAATCCTCCTCTACAGGAGAAACTCTGAACTTAAAAAACTGGATCAACTCATAAGTTTCTCAGAAGATGTCACTACCGAAAATTTTGTGATTATGAAGTTGTCAATACTGTGTGGATTTCAACTTGTTTTGTTTTCCATTGATCAAGAAGTGTGGACATTGTCTTATAGATGTCTCTACTAAAAAACTATGATCATGCACCCTGGTGCGAAGTGAAGGAACTCTCTTGAAGAAATTTTGTATTCATAAGTTTTCTCTTTACTAAATTTCGTTCATTCATTTGTGGGTTGGCAATATTAATCTTTTCTTTCCGCCAGTTTTGAATTGAGCCAATCCAGAATTGCTGTAATTAATTTTTGACCAATCGTGTCTTTCTTCTTCGATTTTGATGTGTAACTTTTAGCTAGCCTATTAAAGCCTGTGGGTGTGGCTGTTTTATTCATGAAAGGTCTCGAATTTTCCTCAAGGGTATAAAAACTGCTGATTTTCTTGTCTCTCGGCCACATCATCAACATCTAAGTTAGTGGGTGGACGTATAGCGGGAGGCGGGAAGCGCCTCTTTCTTCAGGCAGCAGATCTTCAGTAAGGTAATGGCCGCTTAACATCTTTATTTCTTGCTAACTCAGCAGTTTAACCCGCGGGGAAGCTCCGAAACCTTTACCATGTAACCTATCTCTTAAACATGTAAAATTCTGTAAAAACTTCATATATCTGTAACTGTAAATCGGGGATAGAGAGTGCTTTACCCTGTCGAGCTCCCCTTCATTTTGGATTTGAGGTGACTACATTTTCGTAACCGTTTTTCTACTCTTCCTTAATGTGTTAAATTTATTCTGTATACGAGTCACCTCCATAGCTTGGGAACAGCCCCTGTTTCATTGGCCTAGTGCCTTTTAGGTTTTAAAATGTGGGTTTAGGAGTGGAAGTTCACGCCTCCATTCATTTTGCATTTTGGGCCATTAACGTAACCTGTTATTTTTCTACTAAGGTCCAGTAGGTTGGGTAAAAGATACCCCTGTTTCTTTGTAAGTGTGCCTTGAGGGCAGTTAATGGTAAAGTTTGTTGTGGCCTTTGATAGGCTCAGAAAATTGAGAGCGGGTCAGCTCTTTTATATGTGGCAAAAGTGCCTCTAGGAGGCCTGATATGGTTTTTGGAGCAAAGGCTCCTTGAATGAAGGGGTTTTCTGCCCTTTGGACCAGAATGTACCTTGGTAAAGTTGAGCTGAGAGCTCAGAAATTGTAAAAAATAAGGGCTTGAGGCCCAGATTGTTAAATTGTCTCTATATTTTGGCTTTCGTGGTCTTGTACCTGATTTGACTTGTTGTTATTTGTTAAAGTTTGAAATTTTATGTGAAAATTGTTAAGTTTTGCTACTTTCAAAAATATAACCTTTAATGCAATTTTAATTCGTATCTCGGCCTTGTAGTTAGATCCATTCCAGCCCGCACCTTCTTTCACCTCTGCATTCCATGGGTATCCCCGTAACAACAACAACAACAACAACAACAATAATAATAATAATAATAATAATAATAATAATAATAATAATAATAATAATAATAATAATAATAATAAACCAAACCCCATGGCGCAACAGCCCCGACCGCTGCTCAGCCCGAAGGCCTGCAAATTACGAGGTGTCGCGTGGTCAGCACGACGAATCGTCTCGGCCGTTATTATTGGCTTTCTTGACCGGGGCCGTCATTTCACCGTCAGATAGCACCTCAGTTGTAATCACGTAGACTGAGTGGACCTCGAACCAGCCCTCAGATCCAGGTAGAAATCTCTGACCTGGGTAACAGGTAGGCACGCTGCCCATACACCGTGGGGCCGGCAATAATAATAATAATAATAATAATAATAATAATAATAATAATAATAATAATAATAATAATAATAATAATAATAATAATAATAATAATAATAAGTGCACTTAGTGACATCACGTCGCTGAAATCATTAATTAGCGGGCAAAGGTATTATCACCATCATACGCCCTACTAAAATTTCTACCCGAGACCCGTTTAAGATAACCTGGAGGAATAATGTACAGGAACAGAAAATTTGAAACTGACAGTACAACGAACCACAGCCAACCAGATTTTGCACTGACAAACATGGCGTCAAAAATCACATTTCTGATCAATATTGTAATACTTTCACATCCGGAAGAAGTTCAGGGAAAAGATCTACAATTACCCTTCACGGATAAGTTAAATGAGAGAGATCTGGCGTCAGAATAAAATGATCGTTGTTCCAATAGTGGCAGGAGGACTAGGAGCAATTTTGCACCAACTTGATATACTTCAAAAGTTAAACCTTCATAAGTATACACCTACATTGTTCTGCAGAAAATAGGGATGGTAAGAAACCTGTAGCATTATATGGAAATTGTCTAATAGAGATTTGAAGGATCCATACGCGAAGAATATCACAAAATCAATAGCGTTCCACTAGCTCGGATAGTAATCTTGCCTGATGAACTAAAGAACCGTGATACCTGAGAAAACCTGATTAGTGATAATACTAGTACTACCGAAACTACAATAGAGGCAACACTGCTCTGGATAGGAAATAAAACTGAATTAATTATTTTCACTTCTACCACATGTTAGCCTACGGCTAACGTACTTCACAGTAAACCGACTCTCTCTTCACACGCAACGTACATGCACTGTGACAAGAAAATTCGGCCGGTGCATGCACAGTGGGTCTCAGCCCAGAAGTGGCCACGGCTGGTTTGTCGTCTGACAGCTATGTTCTCCGACGAGCGAGGAGGGGTGGTCACGGCTCTATCATGGCTCTACTTCTCTGTATTCGGGAGAGAGAGAGAGAGAGGGGGGGCTGGTCACCACCATCGACTGTCCTGAGAGTGGTTTTACGTGGTTTTCTATTCACCTGCACGAGGGCGAATGCCGGGACAGCTCCTAGTATAGGCTACGGCCGCCAACCCACACCCTTCTCCGAATATCTCCTTCTCCGATACAATTCTCCTGGCCTGAGAGACGGCATCACCGTCTAGGAGGCCCGTCTCCCCTTTCAGGAGAGGAATAAAGACATTTAGTAGTAATAGTAGAAATTTCAGTCCTGTGTGAGTTGGGGCTCGTTGTATATTGTGTATTCGCAAAAGGGGAACAGCGGAATTCAATGTGCCCGTGGCCACACAGCAAGAAAATCTAATGAAGGTATTCGTGAGTTAGTGGAGAAACGGCGTTACCGCACAGAATAGTGGCGTGGAGGGTTAGAGCTTTCCATGAAATGTCGTATGGCTTTTAGTGCCGGGATATCCCAGGACGGGTTCGGCTCGCCAGGTTCAGGTCTTTCTAGCTGACTCCCGTAGGCGATCTGCGCGTCGTGATGAGGATGAACCGTGCCTTTGGAATTAACCAATTAAGGTTAAAATCTCCGACCCGGCCGGGAATGGAACCCGGGACCCTCTGAACCGAAGGCCAGTACGCTGACCGTTCAGCCAACGAGTCGGACAGAGCTTTCCATGATGGAAGTGAAACCATGGCAGGCATGGCTCGACCGGGTCATCTTAGTGTCAGCGAAGAGGAAGTGTAGGCTTTCGCAGCGCTGTTCGACCCAGACTTACGTCAGACAATATACGAGTTAGGTCACGACACAAGATTATCCCATACAACTGTGTCGTGTACTCTAAAGAAGCACCTAGTAATGCGGAAAAGTACATCGTGGTGGGTTCCCCGAGGGTTGATGGATGCACAGCGATGGTTACGGTATACACTCACTAGGTTCGCAAAGGAGACACTTTCTTACGCAGTATTTTTGCGCTTGATGAGAGAAGGGCCGGATCGTACGAACCTGAACTTAAACGCCAGTCTAATGAGTGGCCTCATTACGGGTCACCATGCAAAACAAAAGTTCGTCAAGCCCCTACTAATGTAAAAGTTATGGTGATCTGTAGCTATGACTGTGATGGGGTCATCCTAACAAATGCCGTACGGCAAGGACAGACTGTTAACACACAGTATTTTAGTACATTTTGTAGCATAACCTGAGACCAGCGTTGCGAAGAATGCGGCAACACTTTCTACAAAACCTTACCAACATGTTGCTGGATAATACGCGGGAACAATGTGGTACAATTTGTAGAAGAAGAAGAGCCATCAGCAGAACGGGCGCTGCTACGGAGATTCTACGACTTCCACGATTTGTAGACAAAGCTGGTGACTACGTTGAAGAACTGTAGACGTTTCACGCAGGTATCACTTTTGTGTTAGTAGCAAATATATAGTCACCACTATTTAAGCTCAAACCCTTGCAATTAATGTCTTGTTGAATGACGACGGGTATAAGTTGCGGTTGTAACGCGGTGTTTTAGACATGTAGGTAAGTGTAATAAATACCAAGAACGACAGCGAAGTCCCTCAGTGCTGTTCAAGCTAGAGGGTGAAATAAACAAGCAACGCAGTGGATGTAAAGGCAAGCAGAGTTGCAACTTTGGTAGCACTAAACAGTTCCAGCACTAATTCATGATCTCTTTCTACTCGCAATACGTCCAAACGATGTGCATTCAACTCACACCAGCAGGAGAAAACAAATAAAAATAACATATCGTCGCTGCGCCTGCGAAAACCGCTATGTAGTAATAATGTGGGAGAAATACTGACCCGCAGCACATGTATCATCAAGAGCGAGAATTCTTTGACATTACTCGCACAAGACATAACCACACCTGCCGAAGTTCGATGCTGAAATATTTCACATAGAGATTTTCGCAGCGCATCGTCGGTATTGACGTTCTACACATTCTTAACAACTTCATGACACAGCAGACATAAAAAGGAAAAACGGCCAGGGCAATAATTCACACGATATCAAAGAAAATAAAGTTAACACCCAAATGGGTAGGGGGTGGGGGGGGGGGGCGGTCAAGGACCCAAAATGGGAAATTTAATACTAAACACAAAAATGCGGATTCTTATTATGAAAGGAGCAGGGAATTGCTCTCATTCATTAGACAAGAGAAACAGTTTAACAAGCAAACCAGGAGGCATGCATGGTTGATAACAGTTTTGTCTTTCTTACGACAGTCTAAACACATGAGGCAGTGAATGGCTTCATGTCAGTAGACACCAGTTTTATAGCTTGGGTGTCTAACACAGTATCCACGAGAGAACGTGAAAGCATTAAGTGAAGGAGAGGGAACATCCAGATTTAGAACATGACTTCAACCTTCCCGAAAATCACGGGGATTTGCAAACATGACCAACAACGCCAAAGTTCACTTCATAGTTTGCAAGATTTTTCTAACGAGCACAATCTTCCTCTTAACTGAATTCAACGTCCTTGTCAGTCGGAGAAATGCCTTGAAAGGTCACAACAATTTTAACACAGACAATCTCACATAGTACGCACACGCAGAAATAGAATGCAGTGAAATGGGAAGGAAGTACTTCCCAACTTTTGTTGGAAAATAACATACCTGCTGCATAAAAGGACATAGCTCACCATAAAATTCAGTAACTTCTATCCCAAATACACGGTCAACACAGTGGCGTATCCTGCAATCAAGACATGGGCTATCACTAGACTTAGGTTACCCAGTTTCGATAGTTGGTTTAGTGAACGTCAAGCCTTAAGGGTTGTGAGCTGCAGCTAATAGCCATCGGAGTAGCCTGCTGTGTTAAGGATGGTTCACAAGATCCAGCCTCTGCTACTGCCAATACTCAACACCTGATCAATGTAGATGGGAGCCAACGAATCAGCCTCATCGTACTCTTAATTCCCCTAGCGCGGGGACTGGGTGCTTATGACGTCTTCACCATTCATTTCATCAGGTCACCATCAAGCCTTTCCAGAGGCTATGCATTATTATTATTATTATTATTATTATTATTATTATTATTATTATTATTATTATTATTATTATTATTATTATTTCTTAATCCGTTTGTCCTCCAGGGTTGATTTTTCCCTCGGATTCAGCGAGAGATCTCACCTCTACACTCAAGGCCAGTGTCCTAGAGCGTGCGAATTTGGGTCAGGGATACAACTGGGAAGGAGGACCAGTACCTCGTCTAGGTGGCCTTACCTGCTATGCTGAACAGGGACCTTGTGGGGGATGGGAATATCGGAAGGGATAGACAAGGAAGAGGGAAGGAAGCGGTCATGGTCTTAAGTTAGTTATCAACCCGGCATTTGCCTGGAGGAGAAGTGGGAAACCACGGAAAACCACTTCGAGGATGGCTGAGGTAGGAATCGAACCCTCCTCTACTTAGTTGACCTCCCGAGGCTGAGTGGACCCCGTTCCAGCCCTCGTACCACTTTTCAAATTTCGTTGCAGAGTCGGGATTCGAACCTGGGTCTCCGGGAGTGGCAGCTAAACACACTAACCACTACACCACAGAGGCGGACATTATTATTATTATTATTATTATTATTATTATTATTATTATTATTATTATTATTATTATTATTTTATCAGTTGCAAACAATAAGCATGGCCAACAATAAAGTTTGTGAAGTTCGCATGAGCCACATAACCACAAATACTTTTCATACTTACTTAAGTTGAAATACCCCTTTGTATGGATTCCTGTTTTTCTCCTCCTGTTAACACTATAACTGTGTAAGAGGTGGGGTAGGCTTACCATTTTTAATTATCAGCAATTTATCTTCATATTTCAGTTGCGAGAATGGATTATCCAACAATTTACACACGGTTCAGCCATTTCACAAAAGTAATATCACAAGGTCACAGTCATGTTAAACACTATAAATTCAGATAAACTAAAATTGTTCTGAGATCAACTGAAAGATACCAATAATTTCCAACTATAAGCAACCCGTAAGATGTCCTGCACATGCAAGAACAAACTCGTGATACTGTAGCACATGGGCGAATCCCATCAATTCGGACACTTCCGGAGAACTTCGAGTCTTTTGGCCTTCTCTTTCCACCGCTGTCTCTATCGTTAGCGGCGGCGATTTGACGGACCGAAGCCTAGCCCAGCTCAAGGTTAGGATCCCCTCGTTCCCCGCACAATTCCGACATTCGCCAGCAAGCTTCGCGCGTTGGGTCGAGGGGAGTGGGCCGAAGGCCTGGGCTGCGATGTTAGTCTCCGATGCCTTGCTTTCAGAAATACGAGCGACTTTCTTTCTCAATACTTTCAAGTTTTGTAAATGGAAGAATGTGTCAGATGCTTACATTACAATAAGATTTAGATTTCCATCGTTCTCATTTGAGGCTTGGGCTTCACTGATAACTTGGTAGCCCTCAGTATACGCCACTGGGTTAATATATGAGCAGGCACCTAAAGTCCAAAGATTTATCGCACTATCATCCGTGCTGCTGCTCTCTATGGTACCAATATTGCCCAACTATGAAAGAGTCTGAACGTTGACTAAGTGTCGTGGAGACAAAAATGCTGAGATTGTTAGCCTGCGTCGCCAGATTGTTTCGAACCCAGATATTAAAAAATGGTTTGCTGTTGCACCGACCCAGGATAAAATACACAGGACTCGACTGCTATGGTTTGGACATTCTGCGAGCAGGAGCACATACTATTACAAAAACGGGCTACGTCGGAAAAAGACTCAAGGGATGACCAAGGAACAATTCATTGATATGCTACTTCACGATATGAAGAGAGCACTGTAAATCTACCCTTCTACGACATAGCGGCGTGAATAGGCAGGGAAAGTGCTGAATAATAATAATAATAATAATAATAATAATAATAATAATAATTATTATTATTATTATTACAATATGGCGCGTGCTGTGTGTGTTGTGTAGGAGAGCTCTGTGTTACCAGCCTGAATTAGCAAGATTATTAGCAGACAGGTCCGGTGAGTGTGTCTCAGTAATTACACCAGACAACTGACGTCTAGTTCTAGTAAAAACATGTCCGTAAAAAGTGTAAATAAGCGTGTGTCGGACTTTGAAATAAAGTTTGTTAAACGGATGGATGAGTTCCAAGCTCGCTTGGAACAGTTGACATCAGCCAGTGCCAGCAGGGCTGCCAACACTAACGACCGCGCCGATGAAAATCTGTCTTCCCTCTGTTCCGAGTTCAAAGACTTTCGCCAGTACATCTCGGCGGAAATTTCTTGTGTAAAGGAGGAGTTACTAGTTGTTCAACAGCGTCTTGACCAGCACGAAGCCAGGGCTGACGAAGCCGAACAATACAGTAGACGGAACTGTCTACTCATACACGGGGTGAAAGAAGAACCGGCTGAGAATGTCTATGCCAAAGTGATAGAGACAGTAAAATCTTACCTACAAGTGGAATTATCGATGGATGACATCGATCGCTGTCATAGATTGGGACCTCTACGCAGATCAGCTGCGGAAGTCGTGACCTCGGGAAACAGGCCGATTATAGTCAAATTCGTCCGGTTTCATGTTCGCGATCGTGTCTGGCGCGCTAAGAAGCTCTTCAAAGGCACCAAACTATTGGTTACGGAGTCACTGACTGCTTCTAGAAAAGATCTGTTAAATCGAGCCCGAGACCAGCTCGGAGTGCGTAACGTTTGGACCCAGGAAGGAAGAATAGTAGTTCTAGGCAAAAACAAAAACAAATTCACTGTGACCACTACAGCGGAACTAAATGCTGTTATTTCAGGGCTAGGTGATTAGTAGAGTACATGACTCATGGATTTACGATTTAATTATAAGTGGTTTTATTATAAGTTTAGTGTGAGTGAATGTTTAAATGATTCAAGTGGTTTACGTAGGCAAGAGGAAACCATGGTAAGTTGCCCTCTGTTTATTTTTGATTATGGCTAACACAGGTAATAACGTAGCTTTCTCCCTGGGCAGGGTAAACAACCTTCACCTTGATACTGAACCCTCCCACCCTTCTCTTTCCCTGACCCCCTCTCACCCCGCCCGCAGTCACCTGGAGAGAGAATTCTCGTCCTTTCCCCGCTCATTATTATGTGCCCATGTCAATGCTCAGTCTATAATTGCCCATCACACTGAGCTGAAAGCTATTTTTGAAGGAAGCATGGTAAATGTTGTAGCAATTAGTGAGAGTTGGATGAAGGACTCGGTCCCTCTGAATTCGGTAAATATAGAAGGATTTAATGCAGTTTTTCACAATAGACCGAAGCGCCGTGGAGGAGGAGTAGCTCTATACTACAAAAATAATTTAACGGGGAAGATTATACATACTTCGACATTATCTACCGATACCTTAACTGAATATATGTTTGTAGAACTATCTGTTGATAAGACTAAAGTACTGATTGGAGTTGTTTACAAACCACCAAAAGCAGGAAACTTCACAGACTTCGAAGAAAATTTACTAAGACTCCTACCTATCTACGAACATGTACTCATATTTGGCGACTTTAACACAAACCTGTTAATAGACTCCGTTGAAGCAAATCGTTTACAGAACATACTTACCTCTTGTAACATGTCAGTGTTGCCACTTAATCCCACTCACCACGTGCACACGGCTAACGGATCCTCACACACTCTAATAGATTTACTTATCACAAATAATCCTCAGAAAATACTAAAACACGGACAAACTTCTGTACCTGGTATTTCATACCACGATCTCATATATTTAGCTTATTCTTTGAAAGTTCCCAAAACAAAGCCGAAGTGGATAACCTATAGAGACATGAAAAATTTAAATCCTCAACAATTGATACAAGATGCTAATCTCTGCCCGTGGGACGAAATACTGCACTTGACTGACAATGACGAAAAAGTAAAGAGGTTTAACACATTATTGTTGGGATTGTATAACAAACACGTACCTAAACGTACTGCTAGGGTGACTCGAAAAGCTGCTCCATGGTTAACAAATGACATTAAGTCCGCAATGGCTGAACGAGATGCACTACACAGATGTTACAAGCAGACATTATCATCTGAAGATTTTGAAAAGTACCGTGTGCTTAGAAATAAAGTTAAACAAATAATCAGAAACAAAAAATATGCGTACTTCCAACAATTAGCCAGTAACTTAAACACAAAAAGTACCTGGAAACAACTCAGATCCGTAGGTATTGGGAGGCAAACTACAAACTCCAATACGCATGACATAAATCCAGATGAATTAAATGCCCACTTTACTAGAGAAATAGTTAATACCCACCCTCATATTATACAAACAACAATAAATTCTCTTCAATCTACTCCATTACCACAACGGCCTTTGTTCAAATTTCGTAAAGTAAATGAAAACGATGTAAGAAGAAAACTAACATCAATCAAATCGCAAGCAATCGGAGTGGACGACATCCCGATATCCTTCGTCGTTACCTTGATAGATGTAGTACTGCCAATTTTAACCCACATATGTAACTCATGTCTTTTGGAAGGCTACTTCCCAACTGTTTGGAAGGATGCCTTAATTTTCCCAGTACCAAAAAAATCTCTAGCAAATTCTCCATCTGACTATCGACCTGTCTGTATACTTTCTTCACTTTCGAAAGTCTTAGAAAAACTCATGCATGAACAACTGCTCCAATATTTGATGCATCATTCGTTACTTGATCACCTGCAATCTGGATTTAAAAAAGGACATAGTACATCTACTGCTCTTCTAAAAGTTACGGATGACGTAAGAAAAGCAATGGACGAACGCAAAGTGACCGTGCTCATTCTCCTAGACTTCAGCAGTGCTTTTGACACTATCAGTACGGACATATTAATAGCGAAATTGCATTCCTACCATTTTAGCCACGCTGCTCTCAAATTGTTCGCTTCCTACCTCCATAACCGACGACAGTGTGTTGTCATGAATGATAAGAGAACGGAGTGGAAGTACAAAGTTAATGGTGTGCCACAAGGTTCTATACTCGGCCCCCTGTTGTTTATTTTATATTTGAATGACATCTCTTCTAAGTTGAAAAACTGCAACTACCATCTCTATGCCGACGACCTTCAAATTTACTGTCACACAAAAGTGAATGACATAAATGCAGCTATTGAAAATATGAACCGAAACTTAGAACAGATCAGCTGTTATGCAGCTGAGAATTCTCTCTCCATCAACCCAACGAAAACACAAGCTATGATACTAGGCCAGAGGAAACTGCTTGCCCATCTACACAGTCTACAAATTCCAGTCATTCAACTAAATGGCGTTGCTATCCCATTCTGTAAATCAGTAAAAAGCCTTGGAGTCACTATAAATGAAACTTTAAACTGGGATGAGCATGTCACTAACGTATGCAGGAAAGTTCACTCATCACTTCATCCCCTTAAGATTCACCAGACCGTATTACCTCTCAACTTAAAAATAAAACTGGTTCAAACATTGATACTTCCAATTTTTAACTATTGTGATGTTGTGTTGCTGGATGCTACCAGTGAACAAAATAGGAAATTGCAGAGAGCTTTAAACTCCTGCATTAGATTTATTTTTTCATTGAATTTTGCCTCGCATGTATCCCCTTTTTATGCACAACTTTCTTGGTTAAAAGTAGAGAAGCAGAGGAATCACCATGTATCAACCCTTATCTATCGACTCTTGACCGAAAATATACCTGAATATCTCTCCAGTAATTTCCGTTTTCTATCCTCCTTTCATGACCGTGACACGCGATCTGGGTCAACAATTGCAATACCTCCACATCATACATCTGCCTTCAGTAATTCTTTCCTTGTGTCGGGCGCTAGAATTTGGAATGCTTTACCCCCTGAAATTAGAAACTGTTCCTCATTAATTACCTTCAAAAGACAGTCTAAAGATTTCCTCTTGAATACGTAGGCTATATCATGTAGTTATGTGTGAATGTGAGAGTGAATGTCTGTAGTAAATAGTTCCCAAAAGTTTACATAAATTACTGTTATATTTTATGATTTCCACCTAGAGTAGTTAATATTGAATTTATTTTTCTAAATTTAGACTTAGGATGTAATCTTTTAGTTTTAGAGTTTATTAAGTTATATTACTATTATATTATATACACTGTGTTAAGTTTGAATATTAAGTTTGGATTCAGTATTAAGCCGCATAATGTGGTTAAGTGTAAGAGAGGGCCAAGAGCCCTAGCTTCGCCACAAATAAAGACATCAATAAATAATAATAATAATAATAATAATAATAATAATAATAATAATAATAATAATAATAATAATAATAATAATAATAATAATAAAATACCCTAGTTCACCGAAGTTGAAAAAGACCTTCAAGAAATAGGGATTACACATAAAGACATCCAGGAACGTGTTCTTCTCCAGAAGAAAGTTCGACCGTACCAGCGATTTCAAGAATAGCCGAAGATAAAAACAATGAAAACAGGCAAGAAGAAGACTGATGAAAGAAAGGAGGTTCGCAGAAAGCGAATGCGGGAATGCTGGGAAAGAATTAAAGCTCAAGAATTCAAACAGTAGAAATAACGTGGTTCACAGCCGCCGAAACAATAAATAATAATAATAATAATAATAATAATAATAATAATAATAATAATAATAATAATATGTATTTTTAACGTCCCTTTGCCTGCTGAAAGACGTATCGTTTAGACGATTCTCAAACGGATCAGTAAATCTACTGACACCGTTTGATGCAAGGCGTAGCTGATATTGCTGACACAGATGATTTTAACCGTAGATAATAATTATATGGAGTCAAATATTCAGCTTCTTACATGCATTCCCGTGACTATTTAGTACCTGAGTTCGCCCACAGATGTCAGGAGCGTGGCCATGTAATCGACTTTTGTCCGCGGCGCGCCGAGAACCAGCTGTGCTTGCTCTACGTGAAGACTGAACCGTATATCATTTGTGCGTGTTCTTATTGAAGAGGAGTTCTCGATACTCTCGATACATCGATACGCTCGATACTCGAAAGCTACTGATATAGACTGATATTCCTGATTATCAAGTCGATAATAATTTGACACAATGTTAATGCAATAATAATTTTTATTTATCACTTTCGCAGCAATGAACCCCACTTGATAGCCATGATCGTTAAGGCGTCAAGTCTATATATTCTTACACCGTGGTTAGCCGGTTCGAGTCTCGTTGGTCGAAAAAATGTCACCATCGGAACGTTGGCCGGCTGGAGAGTTGGTGGTATACAATTTGATACTTATCAGTAATAAGGTGCAAAGAGCCAAATTAATGAACAGTAAGTTATTGATAGGAAATTGTCTCTGACGAAGAATTTAAGGGATTTATTTTTGAGAATTAAATTAATCGAACAAATCACAGATATTGATCGATCGTTAACAATAAATTGATGACAAAAGTTAAAATTACTACCGTGAGAAATGAACAAGAATACATATTTATGAAAGAGGATAAGTCCTTCAGACATTTGATATGTGTTTTGTTACATTTACTATTCACAGATATGCAAATCGTCCCTGAGCTTGCAATACCGCGTAACTGACAATACTATTTCTAGCCATTATTTTACTTAAGACTGGTCACGCCCCCAGCCACATATGAATATATAGTCCATTAAAACAATTTTCGTTGTGCTCATTTTCTTATGAGAGCCTCCGTGGCTTAGGCGGAAGCGCGGTGGCCTCTCACCGCTGGATTCCGTGGTTCAAATCCCGGTCACTCCATGTGAGATTTGTGCTGGATAAAGCGGAGGCGGGACAGGTTTTTCTCAGGGAACTCCGGCTTTCCCTGTCATATTTCATTCCAGCAGCACTCTCCAATATCATTTCATTTCATCTGTCATTCGTTAATCATTGACCCCAGAGGAGTGCGACGGGCTTCGGCAGCCGGCACAATTCGTATCCTCGCCGCTAGATGGGGGCTTCATTCATTCTACTCCTGACCCGGTCGAATGATTGGAAACAGGCTGTGGATTTTCATTTCCATTTTCCTATGTTAATTTATAAAGGAAAATTAACCTTAAATACATTATTACACTGTAGGAGTGCATAAATACGTCATGCAGACATACATTCGTACAGTACGGCAAGATTAATTTTCCTTTGCACATAAGCACAGGAAAATAAACAGAACGAAAATTGTTCTGATGGACAGCATGTGCATACGTGGCTGAGAGGCGTGACCAGTCTTAAGGAAAATAACGGATAGGAAGAGCGTTGTCAGATACGCGGTATTGCTCTCTCAGCGGCGAAATAATATTCTTTACATTCTTCCTTCGCCAGTAAGGGAATCTTGGCTCTGAAATAGTTCTTGTTTTCGAATGATAAGGAACGAATTGAAGGGACAACTTCTAACACTGCTGATTGTATGTCTTTTACGTGTTTCCCCTTCTTAGAACTTTCAACTTACAGCCAGCCTCAACCTCACTGTATGATACTGTCAGATGGGCACATGCTAATTTTAATGAGTCATACATGACAGTGTTCAGTTATCTTATATTGACTATCATATCTGATTCAGTTTCAGTGTAAATAAAAAACTGCACCACTCATAGGAACAACTTTACACTAGCTTCTCCCACTACTTAACGGAGATTACTGGGAATGTATAATGCTTTGTGAACACTTTCATTCTCTAAAAAGAAGAAAGGTCAGACATACAATGAAGGAAACTATGTCCAGTAACAACAGACTGTTCTACACTTTCAAGTAACCCATTTGCTCACAGAAAAAGAAACGCCAATCAAAAGAAATGAATGGCACATTGCACCTTTCATATGTTAGAGCAACGTTGCCATCTTTTGATGGTATTATCAACCATTTACAGTCTTCTCTGGAACTAGTCCCGATAATATGAAATGCTTCTTGACCCTTAGCGCCTTTCCAATGAAAATCTACGATTTTTTAAATTCAGCTCTGCATATTTCTACCGATAAGTATCCAAATTCTAATCTCTAGATTGCGTGCCAAAAGCCTGGATTCAATTCCAAACCTATCCGCAGTATTTAGATGCAGTGAAGGCTTGTGACGCTGTTGATGGTGATTCGTCCGTCGGATGGAGACTTTAACCCTTGAACAGTTATACTCGACAGGAATAGGCTGTGTGCTGGCATCGTGTCTCACCCTCTCCTTTCCTACTGCCATATAGCATGTCATTCAATTCATCTCATTATCTCTTCTGATGAGTTTGACATTAGGAAGGGCAGTCGGCCGTAAAAATCGTCACGAAGATTCCACTTCATACCCGAACCCGTACAGAAACGAGACAAAGGTTTGACAACGCAACAACTTCCACAAGTAGTACATTTTATAGTGGTTGAGCAAAATGTAAGTCACATTCATAAGCTACTAATTAGTACGTACCAATTTGTGAGCTTATAAGGACAGTCTCATAATTCTGCAGATTGGTTGGAGACAGTTTCTCTGTGTGAAGTGCACTAAAACATGCTGAACTGGAGTTTAACGTACACATTTCTGAACGTGCTTTTACATTTATTTCTAGCAAAAGAAAAAAAAATTGCTATTTGTTTTACGTCACACCGACTCAGATAGGTCTTATGGCGACGAAGGGTCAGGAACGGCCTAGGAGTGGAAGGAATCGGCCGTGGCCTCAATTAAGGTGTGAAAATGGGAAACCACGGAAAACCATTTTCAGGGCTGCCGACAGTGGGGTTCGAACCCACTATCTCCCGGATGCAAGCTCACAGCTGCTCGCCCCTAACCGCACGGCCAACTCGCCCGGTGATGAGAAAACAAAATGTAGATATACATATATTCACCACTAACTTCAGTTCTCTGAGAAACTGTTTAGCACAGCAGGTCTCATACGTGACGAAGAAAAAAGCAGATTTGAAGCCAAAAAATAACATAGGCCTACTTTTACTTTAGAAATAAAACTTATACAAGTCAGTTAAATCAGAATCTTTTTTGTGTCAGATATTTTTATTGCGAGCCTTACGGAACGATTATGTTAACTACAATAGAAATCGGTTAATTGGAACCCTAAAGGATCCGGAACAATAATTAACCACGAATTCTAATTAAACAATATCACACTCCGTACTCGAATTTACGACGAATTCCACTTGTCCAGTCGTTGCTCTAGATGTAATGACAGCAGAATATGGCGAAATAACGGTTCATAAAACTGTTCATGACGTTGTTTCAAAAACAGAACTTCAGACATAAAAATTTGCATATAAATCATGACGCAATAAACACAATTCTTTCCACATTATTTAAAGACTGGTAATTCTGCTTTGTTTGTTTGAATTTATTTGCGTGATGAGACCAAATTTCTTAAGTTTATTTATTGATGGAAACAGGTAATTAATTACTTCCATTGTGCCATTCCCCGGCAGGAAAGCTTAAACAATCTTCGGTTAATTACGACTACTTTATACCATGGTAGTGTCCGCAGAATGTTTTGCCTAATGAGCAGATTTTACCGATCGCCGAAACTCGAAGTTCTCTACCTAGAAGGCCATTCAAGGAATATACCCGCAGGGATCCAAAATCACCAATCACTATTTTTAACATCGCAACGTTTACAATTCGGTTTCAAACACCAGCAAGATTCTGCACCACTGTCCTTTACCAACCAGATATTCTGCACCACTGTCCTTTACCAACCAGATATTCTGCACCACTGTCCTTTACCAACCAGATATTCTGCACCACTGTCCTTTACCAACCAGGCAGCGTTCTATCTCCCTTAAATATCATTTCTTGAAAATATGAGAGTTCTTATGCGGTATGTTTCTTCGAAATAAATAATATAACATTCAATTTAACACCATTTTACATTGTGTTCTATGAGAATGTCAAGGACGGCGAGAAAAGTTTTATTTATTAACGAATTCGAATGAAACATGTACGAATTAACCAAGTTCTACTGCCGATTGAACAAACAAACAAACAAACAAACAAACAAACAAACAAACAAACAAACAAACAAACAACCGACCGACCGACGGACCGACCGACCGACCGACCGACCGACAGACAGACAGAGAGACAGACAGACAGACAGACAGACAGACAGACAGACAGACAGACAGACAGACAGACAGACAGACAGACAGACAGACAGACAGACAGACAGACAATCAATTAATCAATCAATACTGATCTGCATTTACGGCAGTCGCCCTGGTGGCATATTCCCTATCTGTTGTTTTCCTAGCCTTTTCTTAAATGAATGCAAAGAAATAGGAAATTTATTGAACATCTCCCTTGGTAAGTTATTCCAATCCCTAACTCCCCTTCCTATAACTGAATATTTGCCCCAGTTTGTCCTCTTGAACTCCAACTTTATCTTCATATTGTGATCTTTCCTACTTCTATAAACGCCACTCAAACTTATTCGTCTACTAATGTCATTCCAAGCCACCTCTCCGCTGACAGTTCGGAACATACCACTTAGTCGAGCAGCTCTCCTTCTTTCTCTCAATTCTACCCAGCCCAAACTTTGCAACATTTTTGTACGCTACTCTTTTGTCGGAAATCACATAGAACAAATTGAGCTGCTTTTCTTTGGATTTTTTCCAGTTCTTGAATCAGGTAATCCTGGTGAGGGTCCCATACACTGGAACCATATTCTAGTTGGGGTCTTACCAGAGACTTTTATGCCCTCTCCTTTACATCCTTACTACAACCCCTAAACACCCTCAAAACCATGTGCAGAGGTCTGTACCCTTTATTTACAATTCCATTTATGTGATTACCCCAATGAAGATCTTTCCTTATATTAACACCTAGATACTTACAATGATCCCCAAAAGGAACGTTCACCCCATCAACGCAGTAATTAAAACTGAGATGACTCTTCCTATTTGTGAAACTCACAACCTGACTTTAAACCCCGTTTATCAACATACCATTGCCTGCTGTCCATCTCACAACATTTTCGAGGTCACGTTGCAGTTGCTCACAATCTTGTAACTTATTTATTACTCTATAGAGAATAACATCATCCGCCGACCGACCGACCGACCGACCAACCAACCAACCAACCAACCAACCAACCAACCAACCAACCAACCAACCAACCAACCAACCAACCAACCAACCAACCAACCAACCAACCAACCAACCAACCAACCAACCAACCAACCAACCAACCAACCAACCAACCAACCAACCAACCAACCAACCAACCAACCAACCAACCAACCAACCAACCAACCAACCAACCAACCAACCAACCAACCAACCAACCAACCAACCAACCAACCAACCAACCAACCAACCAACCAACCAACCAACCTACCTCATACGACAACAGATCTTTGAGAACCTTAGTCTGCCAAAGCGACTTCTAGCCAGGTCGATGTCCTGCATATGTTGGAGTTACACGGTCAGCGTGCCATATTAGACAGGCAGTAGGTCTCACAAGGTAGAGTGAACTAATCAGTCTTGAATTGAAATACCTGGACTGACCGGAAATTTAACTCGGGGCTTGCAGTAAAGAAGAAGGCACGCACCCCTAACCCACAGTGTTGGCCAACTATGCAGCACAATATATTACAATTTAATTTAGAATTTTTTTTCTATAATTATTTTAATTTAGTACACCATATCTTACTAGCTGTAGTACCTCTCGTTGACGAGACATTCACTTAGCATGTGCATGATTAAAATGTTGCCCACCCCTCACTTTAATCCGCCGGCCCTGCGGTGGAGGGGTAGCGTGCCTGCCTCTTACCCGGAGGCCCCGGGCTCGATTCCCGGCCAAGCCAGGGATTTACTTGCATCTGGGGGATGGTTCGAGGTTCACTCAGCCTAAGTGATTACCAGTGAGGAGCCACCTGAAGGTGAGAATGCAGCCCCGGTCTAGAAAGCCAAGAATAACGGCCGGGATGATCCGTCGTGCAGACCACTCGGCACCTCATAATCTGCTGGCCTTCGGGCTGAGCAGCGGTCTCTTGGTAGGCCATGGCCCTTCGGGGCTGTTGCGCCATGGGGTTTGTTTTAGGTTTTTTCACTTTAATCCCCTAATTCTGAGGCACATAATTGGGCCTGTACCAGCATTGCCAACCTCTGAGATGGCCAGAATCGTACAATACTCGCTGTAAGTCTCTTTACAAACGTAATAGCATACATACGCTGCAGCTTGCTTCTCAGCATCGATTCTTGGTTAGTAGGTTAATATGAAATATCCTCTGGCAAAACTGTAAAACTGTACGTTCCACGGATTACCTATAACACGATATCTAGGTGTCCGACTGCTGCAACTCCACATTTAAATATATTAGGGATGGAAAATAAATATGTCATTGTGCTAATATGAAAGGTACACTATCAAGAATACGAAAATAATTTTTATTTAATTACTCGAGAACTGGGTAATTTATAAAGTAGTCAACATGAGGCATAAAGTCATGAAGTGCCTTAGCTCATAGCTGGAAATCGTCATCCTCGTCTTCATGATCATCTTCTATGGTACCTATAGGCACATTCACAGCAGAAGGTTCTGAAGTACCAGTACTTGAGCTTTATGGTTGATTATATCACTGTGCTTTAGCCATCCTTCTGAGTATGTTCCCCGACGGTTTGAAATCTTTCCACGTACCACCGAATCGAACACACTGACTGGACAGCAAGCATCCATTCATCGTAGAAGTAATTAGCCTATTCCCGTTTTTGACTTTAATGATATTAATTTTTCTGAATATTCTTTCACATTCAGCTTTCGAGTGAGAAGTGACAGAACAGAGAGTGCGGGAAACTCACGCTCACCAAACGTGTTTTTCACTTCCTGTAACTTAGCCCAAAGTTAATCTACATCAGAGCAGGCTTTAATATCATCATTGACGTTGGGAAAGGGTAATTTCCTCCACTCATCATCAATCTGCTGAAAGCGAATGCTATGATCCACTGATTGCGATATCGTGAAGTAACTCAGAAAGGAAAGAGTCCACTCTTATTCGAAAAGTCTCTCTATCTCTTTCGAACTTGTTTTCTATGACAGAATATAATCTACACGAATAAAAGCAGTAACAAAAATCTACGCATTATAAAGTGAAAACAAGTTTACGATACGTCATAGGACCATACAGCACGCGTACGATCCGTGGGTTGAATCGTACGACAGAACACAGCATTGAATTATCGTACATGTACGATCCAGAACGTACAGTTGACAACGCTGGCCTTACTAAACAACAGAAGTCTAAATTCATGAATATATCTGTTATGATAACTGGTACGGTAAAACTGTATAGGACATAAACGATTATAAATTATATTCTCTATAACGCTTGTTATGTAGTAGTTATTGATAGGACCACTCACTATCAACATGTATAGCCTAGACCAGGAGGGTAGGCGAAGCTTTATCTGACCCTGTAATTAAGAGGGGAATTTATCAAGGCAGTATTATTGGACCTTTATGTTTTTTATATATAAATGATATGAGTAAAGAAGTGGAATATATTATAAGGCTTTTTGCGGATGATGCTATTCTGTATAGAGTAATAAATAAGTTACAAGATTGTGAGAAACTTTCAAAATGACCTCGATAATGTTGTAAGATGGACAGTAGGCAATGGTATGGTGGTAAATGGGGTTAAAAGTCAGGTTGTGAGTTTCACAAATAGGAAAAGTTCTCTCAGTTTTAATTCCTGCGTTGATGGGGTGAACGTTCCTTATGGGCATCACAGTACAGTAAGTACCTAGATGTTAACATAAGGAAAGATCTCCATTTGGGCAATCACATAAATGGGATTGTAAACAAAAATAATCTCTGCACATGGTTATGAGGGCATTTAGGGGTTTTAGTAAGGATGTAAAAGAGAGGGCATATAAGTCCCTGGTAAGACGCCAAATAGACTAAGGTTCCAGAGTGTGGAAATCTCACCATGATTACTTGATTCAACAACTGGAAAAGATCCAAGGAAAAGCAGCTCGATTTGCTCTGGGTGATTTCCGACAAAAGAATAGCGTTACAAAAAAGTGGCAAAGTTTGAGCTGGGAAGATTTGGGAGAAAGGAGAGGAGCTGCTCGATTAAATGGTATGTTCCTAGCTGTCAGTGGAGGGATGGCGTGGGATACATTAGTAAATGAATAAGTTTGAGTGGTGTTTTTAAAAGTAGGAAAGATCACAATTTGAAGAACAAGT